>NC_090731.1:100836038-100871038 GCF_036898095.1 Palaemon carinicauda | reverse complement strand
AATCTGCTTGCCCCCAACGTCTGATATTCTTACTGAGTTGTTCCAAACGAGGAATTTGTGATAAAGCACATTCGTTTAACTTTTCAACTTCACCAGCGATGATTGAGCGAGGTGCATCACGAGATGAAATTGACTTTGCTTTAATATTTGAGACCACAGTCTTCGCATTTACCTCTGCGGCTGTTGAAGCGTGATTGTGGATAACAACCTTCTTAATCTCTATATAGTTTTCATCAGTATGAAGTCTCGCCTTGCATGCACGATTTCACACCTCCAGTAGGTCTTCAGTCTATCTGCACTCTCCTTATTCTTAGTATATATATAATTCTCTTCATCAACAACTTTGTTTTTTCCTTTCTCCGAAATTAAAATAAAACAGTTAAACAACCTAGTGTCTTTTAACTTGGGGACAAATTGCCCAACGACGAATTGACTTGGGGACAAATTGAGCAACGATGAATTGAGCAGGACGAATTGGGCAACGACAAATTCACCAGGGACGAATTGCCCTAGCACCGTTCTATATAAGCGAGCCCCAGTGCTGCATAGCAGAAGTAGAGAAGCAGCCGTTTTGTGAAATAGCCAAATATTCTCTCTCTCTTCCTCCGAATACCTATAGTGTTTCCTTTCCTAAGTGACTGAGTGCAATAGTGAAAATCGTGTGTTTTAAAGATACATATGACGAAACGGTGATCTTGAATTTACTGTATTAGGGTGAGTTTTTGTAACAGCTCTGTAGGACGGTTAGGTGTTTGTATTGTGATCTGGTTATCTATTTTCATTAAGTGTCAATCTTAAATATTGTGTTCAGATTCAATTTCAAGAGAAACAAGTGATTGTATAGTTTTCATAAGTATTTCTTTTGTCTTAGCCTAAGGTTTTATCAGATTTACCATATAAAATCAAGTGATTATATAATATTCAGCTCGTAATATATTTGTCTTAATCCAAGTTTTGTTTAGACTTAATATTTCGAGTGATTTACTATTTTTATGTATATTCTTTCAAAGTGTTGTAATTTATATAGAATGAATGAATGATTTGAAATTCTCTGGCCTTCTGACATCGAAGGTCATTGACGCCGATATCGTTTAAGAATAAATGTTAAAAGAATATTCAATTAAAACCATGAAACTAATTATGTTTTAAGAGTTAAATAACATTAAAAACAGCTGCTTCTCATATAAATCGAAAAATGCCATTAGCATTATACAACACATCATGTCCAAGGATCTTGGCAAGGGTGAACCTGCCATTCTCACCCAGAGCCTCAAACAAATATCTTTCCTTTTGTGGTATAAGTGGGTCAACAAATGCCTAGCTGTCAATGGTATCAAACAGTCGTTGCAATATGGTTGGTGTTGACCAGCCAGCAGAAACTCGTGTGTCGTCCGAGTGTGACCAATGTGGAGACGACAAAGAGTAGTCTCCCATTTTCGGGGCATACCATTATACCTCCAAGGGGATATAACAATTGCAATTTCTCTCATCTTATTTTGGGTTAAACTATCTCAATTCTGTTGCCAATTGTTATAAATAGAATTCTTAATTGCTGGTAAAGAATCATTACAGAGAAAGGGATACCTTCTCAGTAGCAACTCCAATGACCACTCTATGCCACTGGAAATATATTTGTTTGTAAAGATTGTATTATTCCAATCACCATTGTTTAGAATAATATTTGCTTGCATCTTGTTAAAGAACTGTAGTAAGTTTTAAACAATTCTTAAAAATAATTACCCATTTTGGTTTTGAGTCCACTTACCTGACCTTTCGATATTCAGTGCTCCATATATTGCTGCCTGAGAGTTATTTAACTGTCTGAGTTCGTGCGTTAATATTTTATAGTGAAATAGTTTTAATGTAACAGCAATCAAGTGATTTTGGAATTCAAGAGGTTGAATAACTTGCCAGTCGTAATATGTATAATATTGTATGTTTGGTTCCAAGTCACAATTCATTGTATGCATAATTTTGATCAATATATATATATATATATATATATATATATATATATATATATATATATATATATATATATATATATATATATATATATATATATACATGCATACATATGTATATTTAAACATATATAATAGCCACTAGTTTCTGCTCCTATGTCACTTGATGATAGGTAATGTGACATTATTAAATAGGCAGTAAATGGTTTCTAGGAAACAGACAATGAAATAATGTTGATTTAAGGGAACTGAATAAAAAGAAATAAAAAAATAATTTGTTTGCCATCTTTAGTATTCGGGTCTTGACCTTCAAACTTTGGAAACAAAAATGTCTACAATTTCTTGGAGCATAAACATAAGTTAATGATATATATAAAGATATTAAGTGATCAGACAATGTTTCTAGGGAACTTGAAAATGCCTTTAGATTAATTTAAGGGTGTTGAGTCCAAAATAATTGTCAACTACTTTCATTTTCTAGGTTTGAGCCTTGATGTTTCAGATACAAAAAAATCCAACATACTACATAGCTTTTTGAGCATTGTAATGGTTTTAGTTCTACTGATATCAATAATGAAGACGTAAAAAAGATATTAAAATGGACCATTAGATATTTATTTTTCATTACAATATTTTTCCAGATAAGATATGACATGTTCAAGTAAGTAAATGATATAACCTAAGGAAGGTTAGATAAAAATCCATAAATACATGTTAGTTCAGCTTTCCTGCAGCTTCAGTTGTGACTTGGGCATGGTCATGTGTAGTATCATACTACAATTTCGTAGCACACCACTGGCACAGAAGAAGGAGTCATTAGATTTGGCCCTAAATTTCCTCAGACATACGTACTACCAATGTCAGTAACTTGTGGTGGTTCTGGTGTAGTGATATATACATGCTACTATACTATAGCCCAATAATGTGCTCGTTTAATATCCTGCATCAGACGTTGGGGATATTCTCTAGTGTTTTCCTTTTACAGAAAAGTATAACATGTGCTTTGTCAGAAGTATATATTTCATTTGGCAGTTTGTACAAGAAATATTTGAACCTCTCGGCTCCTTTGAATGTATTATCAGTAGCATCTTAATTACCTAGGTCTGCCATGATTTGGAAATGTGTTTGAAAACCTTTCCGGTATGATTTCTTTCACAGTCCAGAGAACTGTGAAACACTGTAACTGCCTGATATAGCATAAAAAAAAAAAAAAAAAAAGCATTTATGTAACCACTGGGTAATGGTAAGGTGATTATATGCATGGAATTTATATTTTCGTGCCTTTCAGTTCCTACACCCATCTAGAGCTGAGTGCATCATATCTTGTCAAAATGTGTGATTAATAATACGTGAATATCAGTATCCCATGGTGCAACAACTGCTGTCTGAGCAACACTCCAAATAGAGTGAAGAATCAGGCAGATATCAGCTTCCTCATGGATTAGTTGAAGATCAGATTGCTTTATGCGAGTAGCTTTTACATTATTATTATTATTATTATTATTATTATTATTATTATTATTATTATTATTATTATTATTATTATTACATGCTAAGCTGTAACTGCAGTTGGTAAAGCAGGATGCTATAAGTCCAAGGGCTCCAAAAGGGAAAATAGCTATGTGAGGGAAGGAAATAAAGAAATATACTACAAGAGAATTTTGTGATAATAACAACATTAAAATAAATCTATCATATGTAAACTATAAACACTTCAAAATAACACGAGGAAGAGAAATAAGATAGAATAGTATGCTCTAGTGTACCCTCAAGCAAGAGAACTGTACCTCAAGACTGTGGAAGACCATGGTACAGAGGCTATTACACTACCCAAGGGTAGAGAACAATGGTTTGATTTTGAAGTGTCTCTGTCCTAGAAAAACCACCACAGCTAAAAAGTCTCTTTTACCCTTACCAAGAGGAAAATAGAAACTGAAAAATTACATTGCATTAGTTAACCCCTTGAGCGAAGAAGAATTGTTCAGTAACCTCAGTGTTTTCATGTGTATGAGGACAGAGGAGAATAGTCCAGACTATTCGGTTTATGTGTAGACAAAGGATAAATGAGTCGTAATCAGAGAGTGGGATCGAAGTCAAAGGACGCCATAACTCTCTAGCGGTAGTATCACAACTGGTGGGTGGTGCATAGGCCAACCTACTACCTAGTAGTTTGGGATGTAACAGAGGAAGCCCATCTTATTAACTGCTCATAAAAAAGGCTGTCAGGTATGTCTTATTATCTGTAATCGACAGTAAATAGGGGTCAGATATATTATGTGCACTTCCATATTAGTTTAGTTTTTCTGTTTTTTTTTTTTTTTTTGTTTTTTTTCGATGATGGTTTTGATGGATTTGCGTTTATATATGCTGATTTTTACTTAAATTTTGTTAAACCTTCATATACTAAGATGCATATATGCAAATGAACTTCCCGTTTGATCTTGCCGCAAACAAATTCAAACGATACTCCTCCTAAACGGGTCGACTGGTTAAAAAAAAAAAAAAAAAAAAAAAAACATCTTGCTCCTCGATCCTTCCTACACCACCATGCTTTTTTAAAAAGAAATTTTTCTCCATTTTCGAGGTGTCCTTTGTCTCCTTTAGGTAATTGAATGAGAAAACAACAATTCGCTAACACTTTCCCGAATGGCGTGTTCCTATTGGCCAAGGTATAAATTAGATCTTGCTATTGGCTAAGGCGATAGAGAAGCGATGCCCCAAATGTTCCTCAATGCCAGATTTTTTGTTTCTTTTTGTAATTTACATTGCAAAAGCCTCTCCATTGCAATCATGTAGTCAATTATCGAAGAAATCATATTATTCTTTCTTTGAAAATACACCAAAAGTCTCACATACATATATGATGATGCATATGCGAAATATATGGTTTTGAAAATAAAAATGCTTAAATAAGAAATATCTTTACAGAAATAGGATATCTTTTATAGATATCCCACCAGGTCTTCCAAAGACTCTTGGCAAATAAAGAAGCTTTTAGCCAATAAGAGACGGCAAAAGAAAAGTCTGGCAAAGCAGAGGCCTCTGATTGGCCAAAGCTCCAATTCCTGTTTCGAAAAACTATATTTCTGGATCTGAATAAGAACGGTAGTTAAGGTGAGCTAGTGGTAAAAAAAATATTATTTATATTTTTTCTTTATATTGGGACATTTTTGTTATAGGAGGTTACAAGTTGTAGCCATGGGAATATTTGAAATATTGACATTTTAATCATTTCATTCAACCATGTCTCGAAGGTTTTGGTAAGCCATTTCACTGTGAAACATTTTTCCATTTTAATTTGTGAATATTCCGAGCTATCAAAGACAATGGTGTTTATATTACTAAATGTACGATCGTGAAACAAATTTACAGTGTCAATGCCGCCAATAAGTGGTTAGTAAGTAAGAGAAAGAACTCAACATGTATTTAAATGTATTTTTTTATGACGGTTTAGGTATTTAACGTGACGTTGAAAATAGTGCTAAGCAAATAACATTAAAAAAGGAAACCTTGCATTCCCCTAATGCATCCGGCAACAAATTAATGACATACGACATACTTTTCCCTTCCCCATGATTACGAACAAGGTATTTCTCTAAGATTTTCATTACCATCTCTCCCCTCACCAGTATACTTAATAATGATAATGAAATTATTTCAATGGCGATTCTGCTTCAATCACCAATGTCCCCCACTAAACAAACTTACTTTTATCAGGAGCTTGATTTCATACAAACAGTAGTAACTTTCCAAATTAAGATTTACACCAATTGCTAGAATGTATTTGGTGGTAGTTTTAGGGGTTATTGCATTAATCCAAGAGGGGTGTAGCCAACGCAGTAGGCTTTTTGGTGGCTAGTTCTCTACAAATATCAACAACTGACTTCACAATCAAATCTGCATATTCATCAAAGGTTGTAACTCTATTTTTTGTTCTTTTTTTTTTCTTTTTTTTTTCAAGTCAGAAGTGCTTGACCATCTATCATTTAGTTAGTAGTACTGTTGTGTGTCATCTAGGATTAAGGTGAGATATCATAGTCAAAATATTCTCTAAGAGAGGTCTATTATCTTTGTGCAGATTCCAATTTCCAGATGGTAATAAAAATGACACTGGTATTAGTTCATGTTGCAGAATGTATTTTATATTCATTTTTAAGGCCAATTCATATGACTTTTTCTTTCCGACAGGCAGGCCATCGTTTAAGTGGCACCTAGCTTTCTTACATGTATTAAAATGCAACTGTTCATAAGTCTTGTCAGGTTGACGGTGGCCCACGGTCGTCAGACGTCCGAGTCTGCTCGGCTGTCTTCCCAAGAAACCCTGGCCTGGTTGATAGCGATTAGCCACCCAACCAATGGGAGGATGATGATTTGTGTGAACGAGGACCCGTATCGTACCCGTTCGTTTCGTGGCCTGCAACCCCGGCTTTCCTCTTAGAATCATACAGTGTACTGTTACATCATTGTTGACGCCATGGATGAGAAGTTCCTTGAACTTGTGCGAGGGTATTTTCTTTGTGAAGTAGCAATTTTTTTTTTTTTCAGAGATGAGAATAAAAATAACTTTTTGTTTTAATAAGGTTTCATCTATATTGTGAATCATTTACCTTAATGAGATACATTCAATGCTCGCATTTTTTATACCTTAAGCAAACTGCAAGTCTTTTCTTTAGAGATATAGCTTCTCGGCAATTTGTGTTCTTCCTAGCTAGGTCCATTTCAGTCGTCAGTAGCAAACTGATAAACTTTGCTTTTGACATTCTTAAATATTTATAGAATTTCACTTCATCATCTGCCAGTTCTTTATACAGCGTCCAGACCTCTCCCTCCCTCTTTCTACTCTTTAATGACTGATGTACCAATATCCTTTTCCTTTTTCTTCAGAATCTCTCTTCCTCCTCCACTACTAGTAGAAAAGCAATTGTTGCCAAATTTCTAAATGCTGAGAGACTTCTCTCCCATGATACTCACGTGACAGAATCTAAGTAAATAATAAAAATCGCGGCGGGGTAAATGGGCAGGGAACATTTAGTGTGAATATAAAACATTTCGACGGCGTTAGGCATCAGCCTGCCTGTCGGAAAGAAAACGGGTCATCTGACTCGGCCTTCAAGCTTACTTTTACATTACTTTTATGGCTGCTTTCTGGTCCCATACAGCAGGAGAACCTCACTCTCTACAGGACCTCCATTGTCATTTTACCTTGTTCGTTCAGAGTATTTAACGTTTCAAATCGGGTATTGTTCATTTACTGTTAAATCGTCACTAATGTAAGACTGTTGAAATAAGAAAGTCTTCAGTTTCCTCTTGAAAGCCTTAATGTCTTCAGTCATTCGAATGTTTTGTGGGAGCTTATCATATTGTCTCGGGGCCGCATATATAAAGGCTCTGGAGCCTAAACTAGACATATATCTACGTTCCAACAGTCTGAAGCCATCTGTAACTATTCGCGTGTCGACACGATTTGTTGGCTACGCACTATGTAGCAATTATATCAGGTATTTTGGACAACCGGTTCTGATAACTTGGTGGGTTATTGTACATATTTCAAATTAAATTCTCGCTTTAATTGGGAGCCAGTGTAAATCAATTAGTATAGGGGTGATATTTTCTCTCGGTGGGACACCTGTTATCAGTCTTGCTCCTTTGTTTATTGTGTTTTGTAATTTCTTAAGTTGCACTCAGGGTAAATTGTAATAGATAGAGTTGTAGTCAATCCTGGTAATAACATAGTTTATTACAAGTTTCTTTACAGAATTTTCATCCAGGTACTTTTTTATTAATGCAATATTTCTTAGATGATAACCAGCAGTGTTTATTACATTATTTATTTGGGCATTTAGAGACAGGTTACAGTCAAGAAATACACCTAGATCTTGAACCTTATTAGATATCAGCACTGTGTCATTATTTATGTTCATTTAAATATCACCTAAAGTTTCTCACGCTGTTTCTCTTACCCACCACCATGAATTCGGTTTTGTTCTCATTTAATTTTAGTTGTTTAAATGTCATCCATTCTCTAACACTATCAAGGATTCGGTTTAGAGTTTCAGTAGCGTCATCTATATCATTTATGGAGAAGTAAAATTGTGTGTCATCCGCAAATAGTTTGATCTTCACGCCATGCATTTGTAGTATTTTCGATAGACCAATAGTATAGATGCAGAATAAGATTGGGCCAAGTACACTCCCCCTTGGGTACCCCTCGGTTTAAGTGTTCATATGATGAATAAAAGTTTCCAATTTGTACTCTGTAATTTCTACCAACTAAGTAGTCTTTTAGGAAGTCGAAGGCTTGATCTTCAACGCTGATGGACCATAGATCATTCAGTAATAGTTCATGCACAACTGTATCAAAAGCAGAACTGATATCGAGCAATATTAAAATGCCACACTTATTTTCATCCATCATTTTCAGCATATCATTTACAACAAAGCAAATGGTTGTCTCCGTAGAGTATAGTTTTCTGTAAGTAGATTGGTTGTCAGGCAAAGCTTCTATTACTTCTAAGTAACTGACTAGTTGTTCAAGAATTTCATATTCAAAGGATAGATTCGAAATAGGTCTATATGAGCTTAATTCCTGGTAGTCCAGTGCATTTTTCTGAACTGGTGGGACTATAGCAATTTTCTCAGATTTAGGAAACTTACATTAATCAATGCTTGCATTTGCTATTCTCATTATTATTTCGGCTAGACTCAAAAAGTTTCTCTCTCCAATTACTTCAAATATTGACATAGGATCGATCGCGATTGTAACGAAACTTTGTCCCCATTGTCATGAATAGCCCTCCGAACGTCAGGATCACATTTCAACACATAGTGGGTGCCCCCCCCCCCCCCCCCCTCCGAGGCATTTTTCTTCAGGACTACACTTATCTTCTCTTCTTTACTTTGGATTTGATCCAGGCAGCGATTTTCTTAAATCAAAGCATTTACTACATCATCTTCATCATTGTACACATTGCATATCATTATTTTCGGTTTTAGTTTTCCGATTTTTCTCGTTTCAGTGTCAGCCACCAATGGTCTGAATTTTGTTTGCTGCCTCTTCATTGATCATTTTGTTTGCAAAGTTTGAAACAATATTTCCCTTCGTAGTTGACCTCGTGTTAAGTATAGGAATGTCTTTAAGTCCTTGTTCAACCTCGCATTTTCTTTCAGTAATTTTAGTTATTGTTATATTCGATTTTATTATCAACATATTTTTTTCCTTAACTTTATCAGCAAATGTCGGTTTCTCCGGTTTTGGGTCTATCAATGATTGAAGTTTTGCTTTAATTGATTCCATATTCATGGATAGAATGATAACTTTCTGTTAGGTCGGTAGTCTACGTGGAATTTGCTGCATTTGCGCTTAGGTCTGCAAGTTTGTTATCCAAGTCATCTATTTTTGCATCTTGTTCATTCAGTGCCAAATCTCTCACGCTCACATCTTCCTTTAATTTTGATATTACTAAATTGGTTTGTCTGGCTTCACGTACGCAGTGTGCTTATAGCCAATCTAAGTTATTCCGGTCATTATCAGTGATGCTTATCACTATACGCACACATTTCTTATGGTACAGTCTATTACATTCACATCCTATTCAATTTTCCGTTCTCCCTCCGTGTTTTTACATATGAGGCAGACATAGTTAGGAGCAGACATAGTGTACTGTTTCTTATCCATTAGGTCTCTCCATAAGATTAACTAATATCTTTTCAATGATATTCTAAGCGAGAAAGAGAAAGCTAAAACACGACTCAGGGCGAGTGTTTAACGCAGCTCCGCACTACACGTCCACACTCTAGCAAATCAACTCAACTTAAGCTGTCACAAGTTGTTGCAAAATGTTCCTATTAGCTTCTATAACTGGAGTTTCCATTAGGTTGCATGTAGTCGAAAGTGTATAGAGAGGTTGGGGATTTGTTCCTATGCAAAGGTGCATTAAAATTTATATATTTGCACTGGCAAATGGTTCAAGAAACCACTTCTCAATAAACTCTTTAACTTTCTGCTGACCTAATTTGCCTGGATTAATAACAAATTCTGCATATGGTCTGGTTCCAAATTTTTTGTAGAAATATTTTTGAGAACTATGGGTTAACAAAGGCTTTCGATAACCTTCCTCCATCAAGATTGTCAAGGTTTATTTTTGAGTGTTTAGTTCATTGTGAATATAGTCATCTACTTCACTCATCAGCATTTAATGTGATTGACGTGCCATATTTCTTCCAAGGTTGTTTGACAGTACCCATCTGCTTAAGGCTGTACTTGATTCAGTGATATCAACAAAGTCATCATTCTTCTTTCCTTTGCCATACCTGACTGTGATAAGGAACCCCTTGAGAAAATTTTACAACTAAAACCTTCACAACAAAATCTACATTCGGGAACCTATGAAAAACTTCCTTTGGTAGGCGATTCATTTCTGCTGGATAGCGTTCCCCATCAAACATGGTAGGATCATATCTGGAGAAAAAAAGGCAGCATCATCTTGAAGGCATGCATGTGCAGGTCCAAATTTCCATCTCACTGTGTTTTAAGGAACTTTAGAAGATGTTCACCACATCAATATATTGGAACCAAAATGGTGCATTTGCGTCTTTATTTTTTGACTAATCATAAAAGGCAATAATTTTTTCCAGATATGGTATCTATCAGTTATTTAATTTTACTTTTTGTGGCTTGAGTTTTGTACTTTCTCTTTTACCTCTTTATCGTGTACATCTAAATAGTATTAGACTTTTGTGTATATGCTTTGCCAGTCATTATATTTGTTTTCCAATAACACATAAAAAATCATAGATATGTGTAAACCACCAAAACAAGGTATTTCATTGTATTCTAGTACAGACTACTTCAACTCCATTAACTTCGGAAATGACTTCATCAACCGTTACGGCAATATAATGTTTGGCCAACGCTTGCGTAATATGCAGTAATCTGAAGGAAAAATAAAATTATACAATGTATGAATGTCATGAGTAAAAGCTTGAATAAAGATCATATATTCGACAGTTGTCATCTCTGAATCAACAACACTAATCGTTTGGTTGAATTCTATTCAAGGAGACTTTAAATCATCTTGACTTGTCATAAATGCAAAGTGTTCAGCCTACGCTTTAATAATTAGGAGTGATCGGACCCAGCCGATATTAAACCATTCCTTTTTGTGTCATCTGTAAATGCAGATTACTTTATTTATATAAATTTAGTCAGGTACATTTATTTTTTTGTGATTTGATAGATTTATTCCATCTATAAAGCCAATAAAAAGCTAATTCTATAGCATAAAAAGTTTATGTATATATATATATATATATATATATATATATATATATATATATATATATATATATATATATATATATATATATATATGTGTGTGTGTGTGTGTGTGTGTGTATATATATATATATATATATATATATATATATATATATATATATATATATATATATATATATATATATATATATATATGTGTTATATATATATATATATATATATATATATATATATATATATATATATATATATATATATATATATATATATATATATATCAATAATCATCTCCTCCTACATATATTGACACAAAGGGCCACGGTTAGATTTCACCGGTCTCCTCTATCTTGAGCTTTTATTTCAATACTTCCCCATCCGTCATCTCCTACTTCGCACTTCATAGTCCTCAGCCATGTAGGACTGGGTCTTCACCTCTTCTAGTGCCTCTTGGAGCCCAGCTGAACGTTTGGTGAACTAATCTCTCTTTGGGAATGTGAAGAGCATGCCCAAACCATCTCCATCTACCCCTCATCATGATCTCATCCCCATATGGTACTCGAGTAATGTCTATTATAGTTTCATTTCTAATACTGTCCTGCCATTTAACTCCCAATATCCTTCTGAGGGTTTTGTTCTCAAATCTACTAAATTTATTGGAGATTGTTTTATCGTCATACCAAGACTCATGACCATAGAATAACACCGATCTCATTAAACTGATATATAGTATGATTTTTATATGTAGTTTTGGCAATTTGCCGTCCAAATCTTACTTAACCGAGCCATGGTCTTGATACTTTTTGCAATCTTTCACTAAACTTTAATTCGAAGGACCCTGTGTTACAGATCATAGTTCCCAAATACTTGAATGATTCTACATCGTTAATCCCAAGTATATTTCATCTTCCATTGCATACTCCGTTCTCATCATCTTTGTCTTTCTTCTATCTATCTTCATTCCAGCCTCGTGTGAGATCATTCATTTTGGTAAGCAAACATTGCAAATCCCGTGGTGTTTTGCTGACAAGGACAGCCTCATCAGTATACTCTAGGCCTGCTAAATTTTTATCACCAATCCAGTCCAATCTTTCTCCACCATCTCTATCTTTTATATATATATATATATATATATATATATATATATATATATATATATATATATATATATATATATATATATATATATATGTGTGTGTGTGTGTGTGTGTGTTCACACACACACACACACACACACACACATATATATATATATATATATATATATATATATATATATATATATATATATATATATACATACATATATCCATCCATATACCAAAGGCACTTCCCCCAATTTTTGGGGGGTAGCCGACAACAACAAGAAACAAAACAAAAAAGGGGACCTCTACTCTCTACGTTCCTCCAGCCTAACCAGGGACTCAGCCGAGTTCAGCTGGTACTGCTAGGGTGCCACAGCCCAACCTCCCACATTTCCACCACAGATGAAGCTTCATACTGCTGAGTCCCCTACTGCTGCTACCTCCGCAGTCATCTAAGGCACCGGAGGAAGCAGCAGGGCCTACCGGAACTGCGTCACAATCGCTCGCCATTCATTCCTATTTCTAGCACGCTCTCTTGCCTCTCTCACATCTATCCTCCTATCACCCAGAGCTTTCTTCACACCATCCATCCACCCAAACCTTGGCCTTCCTCTTGTACTTCTCCCATCAACTCTTGCATTCATCACCTTCTTTAGCAGACAGCCATTTTCCATTCTCTCAACATGGCCAAACCACCTCAACACATTCATATCCACTCTAGCCGCTAACTCATTTCTTACACCCGTTCTCACCCTCACCACTTCGTTCCTAACCCTATCTACTCGAGATACACCAGCCATACTCCTCAGACACTTCATCTCAAACACATTCAATTTCTGTCTCTCCATCACTCTCATTCCCCACAACTCTGATCCATACATCACAGTTGGTACAATCACTTTCTCATATAGAACTCTCTTTACATTCATGCCCAACCCTCTATTTTTTACTACTCCCTTAACTTCCCCCAACACTTTGCAACCTTCATTCACTCTCTGACGTACATCTGCTTCCACTCCACCATTTGCTGCAACAACAGACCCCAAGTACTTAAACGGATCCACCTCCTCAAGTAACTCTCCATTCAACATGACATTCAACCTTGCACCACCTTCCCTTCTCGTACATCTCATAACCTTACTCTTACCCACATTTACTCTCAACTTCCTTCTCTCACACACCCTTCCAAATTCTGTCACTAGTCGGTCAAGCTTCTCTTCTGTGTCTGCTACCAGTACAGTATCATCCGCAAACAACAACTGATTTACCTCCCATTCATGATCATTCTCGCCTACCAGTTTTAATCCTCGTCCAAGCACTATATATATATATATATATATATATATATATATATATATATATATATATATATATATATATATATATATATATATATATTTGGGCTTGAGTCATGTCGACCTGATGGAAGTTCCTTTAGGGAGCTTCCTACTGTATAATTTTTCTGTGAGTGATATTACAAGAGAATTACCGTCGGGTATCATGGGGTTCTAACCCCCGGAACGACTATCTTAAGATATCGTGTATAATCATGGACTTATCCATAGATAACCATAGATATCTGGACCCCAAACAGACTTAACCTAGTCTAGGAATCTAAGGAGGAGGATAGGTCAGGAGCCATTACATATACTCTCCCTTCATAGTACTACTCGTCCTCGATAAATTCATTCTAATTTTCGCAGCTTACCTACCCGTTCGTTTCTTTGTCAAAAGCGCCTTTTCTCTATTTTTTGTAGTTATTTCCTCTCATGATGGCCTCCCTTTAGTCGCCAAAGTTCAATAACCTCTCCTTTCACACTTTGATTTAGCTGTAACTTCTTTTGATCCCACCGGGGTGTGGTTATTTGACTTTTTTTTTATTGTGATGAGGGAGCGGGGCGGTCCGAGTTCAGCTAGCCTTTGGACGCCATTTTGTATGCGCTTTTGCCCTTGTTATTTTATGTTCACTTAGTTTTATTTCACTAGTGTTACGTTAGCTAGCTTTATTTTGGTGTTGCGATGCCTTGGACTCTGTTTTGTTTTCATACTGTGAAAGAGGAGGTTATTCAACTTTGACGACTAAAGAGACGCCGTCATCAAAGGAAAGGCACTCTTGACAAATATACGAACCCGTGGGTAAGCTGCGAAAATTAGATGGAGTTTATCCAGGACGAGTAGTACTATGAAGGGAGAGGATATGTAATGGCTCCTCACCTATACTCCTGCTTTGATTCTTAGACTGGGTTGAGTCTGTTTGTTGTGCAGATATCTTTGGTTATCTACGGATACGTCCCTGATTATACACGATATCTTATGATAGTTGTTCCGGGGGTTAGAATCCCGTAATACATGATGGTAATTCTCTTGTAATATCACTCACAGAAATATTATACTGTAAGAAGCTGCCTAGAGGAACGTTCTTCCGGACGACATGGCTCGAGCCCATATATATATATATATATATATATATATATATATATATATATATATATATATATATATATATATATATATATATATATATATATATATATATATATATATATATATATATATATATATGTGTATGTATATATATATATATATATATATATATATATATATATATATATATATATATATATATATATGTATGTATATATATATATATATATATATATATATATATATATATATATATATATATATATATATATATATATATATATATATATATATATATATATATATACATTCCTGAATGAGGCTCTTGAATTGTAAAAACAACCTACATAATCAAAAATACAATCAACCCTCAGATAATCCAATGACGCTATGATATGTCTCATATATGATAAGAAAGACCATTCTTAGTCCATTTATAGAGTATATAAATCGACATTAAAGCTTCAACGTTTCTATACATAAAATATTATGGTAAAAAAACCTACAGCAAAATTTAAAACCTGACTCCGTTATCCAACGGTAAATTCCTCAATATTTTTTCACCAACAATTTTTTTTTCTTTTTTTTTCTTTTATTGTAAATTTTATCTGCATTTCAATGATATATTGAATTTTTTCCTTGTCTTTATTTCTTACGTCGAAAAATAAAAAACATCAACATACGAAAGTCCGAAAATCTAAAATTTTCGCTTATTCATTTACTCTTCACTTACTAATACGTTTATTGAAAAAACGTTGCATCCCCATGGAAGTCCTACAAATCTACGCAATTTGCGTATTAAAAACATAATTATTGTATTTTTCATGAATATATAAAATCATATATTTACGATTTTTTCTTTTCACAAAAATTCACGTTCAACAAGCATTTTTATTATTTTTTTCTAGTATCCCAGTTTTTTTTCACAATAGTATAAGATTCAATTTTATTTCAATATGATGCAAACAACCAGAAGCATTAATCAGTTTCAGTTTAGATGAACTGATTTAGAAAAAAAAAAAAAAAAAAAAAAACGTCTTTTTTTCGGCTAAGGCCATATGCGCTTTACCTCACCCCGACTTTTGTAAGGGCATAAGCGCCAAAGTGTTGATATCCCAAAACAATCAATCAAATGGACCATATCAGTGTTGTGAAAAGTAAATGTACGCATGTTCTCAAATTTCTAGGAAAAGACCACATACTTTTAGGTAGATGAAAATATTTAAAGATTAAGTGCCCTTAAATTAACCTAAGAACATTATTTGTCAACTTATATATATATATATATATATATATATATATATATATATATATATATATATATATATATATATATATATATATATATATATATATATATATATATATATATATATATATATATATATATATATATATATATATATATATATATATATATATATATATATATATATATATGACGATTTTGAGCGAAGCAAATAATAAATTTTTGGGTGAGATAGCCATGTCGTCTTGATGAAAGGTTCCTAATAGTAGATTCCAAGGGATATATACACTACAGTGATATTCCCAGAGAATTTTACTTTTAGGTCTCCAAAATTCTAACTCCTGGCGCGAATATCCTTAAAATTTTTCTTAAGGATATCGCATAGAATCAGGGGCCGTATATCTTGATACGACACATAGCGATCTTCACCCTGAATAGCGTTTTCGCAATGAGGGGGTAGAGTGGCCATTTTGGAAGGGGAGCCGTTATCAAGGTTACCCTATTTCTCATAATACTATTAAGTATCAAGATGGCACCATATACAAGACGGGGGTTATTCCTTGTAGCATTGAGCATGGTGCTACAGATATAGTAGTTTCGGGAGGGATCCTGCCAAGGCCTTTTGTATAGAAAAGGAGGGCGGGTCCATCAGGATGACATGGCTATCTCGCCCAAAAATAGATTTTTCACGTCGCTCAAAATCCGTTTTTTGATGGAAGTTTACCAGAGAATCACTAGAAAGTACTGTATCTGTGGATTTTCCTCGGTGCCTTGACCTTGGGACAATTTTCTATGGTCATCTGGACCATTGAGACAAATGACGTTACCGTTATCCATCATTACCACTAATCATAGGCAATGATAGTGCTTCCTGACCACTACAGGGGCCTCAAGGTTAGCATATATTGTATGAACAAACATAAGTATCCACCAGATATACAAACGATCTCACAGTTTGTATATATTGTCGGAACAATATCAGTGTCAACTATATCCATTGTTTGTAAGCATACAATGATATGATATTTATGTAAATAAATAAGTAAGAGAACTCTAGCATCTTTAATGTGCAAATTGCAAGGCGAAACAAGGATGCAATTACTTTCTAATAGACGTTTTTTGATGGAATTTTACCAGAGAATCACTAGAAAGTACTGTATCTGTGGATTTTCATCGGTGCCTTGACCTTGGGACAATTTTCTATGGTCATCTGTACCATTGAGACAAATGACGTTACTGTTATCCGTCATTACCACAAATCATAGGCAATGATAGTGCTTCCTGACCACTACAGGGGCCTCAAGGTTAGCATATATTGTATTAACAAACATAAGTATCCACCAGATATACAAACGATCTCACGTCTTGTATATATTGTTGGAACAATATTAGTGTCAACTATATCCATTGTTTGTAAGCATACAATGATATGATATTTATGTAAATAAATAAGTAAGAGAACTCTAGCATCTTTAATGTGCAAATTGCAAGGCGAAACAAGGATGCAATTACTTTCTAATAGACATTTATTTTGAATAAATGACTAAATGGAATAATAAGTGAAACCAATGTAACATGTTAAAGGAATTATACATGCAACGTATACAAAAAAAAATTTTCCTCCCTGAAAGGGAAGAAACGATGAGTGCCACTCTAAAACTGAAAATGTTTATACATTTTCCCAATATAATTTCTGTACATGTTGTATACTATCAACACTGTACTACGTACACACAGCACAAGTGTTATCTGTGTAATTACAGCCCTTAGAATTTTGAGCAGTCTTAGTGTCACCATGGTGGCACTCACTTAAAAGATATCACACTGGAAGTGTCAACACCTTTTCACCATAATTGATAGTCCCAATCAATTAACTGTTCATCGCAGCACTAGACGACAGGTTTTAATACACTACCTGCCACCACCACATAATGCTTCAGCTTATGGACTTGCTTAGCGTAGTGTTTATAGAACACTCTGGATGATTTCCATCCAATATATGAGCGAAGACGCTCAAAGTCCATATACTGAAAAAAGTTCAGTGATGAAACAATTTTCCTCGGATTATGACCTGCGTGTGTACTGTCAGAATCCGCTCTGCGAATGAAGTAGGTGAGCTTCGCCCTTAGTTGTTTTAGGGATAAGTTTCATCCTGAGGTTTCTCTTCTAAAGAGCTGTCCTCCCCTGAAGTCTGAAGTTCTACGAAGATAAATCTTTAGACACTCTACTGGACATAGAGAGACATCTTCCTTCAGAGGGCAGATTCTCCAGGGACCCCATCTTTTAGTGGTTAGCTCGTTCTTGGCGAGAAAAGCTGGATCAGGAAAGAGATTCAGTTCTCCCACTTATGTCAACTGAATGTGGCCCTCATTTCTTGATAGGGCTACTATTTCACTAACTCTAGCCCCTGAGGCTATAGCGAACAGGAAAATGACTTTTTGGGTTAGATCCTTGAGAGAACAATTTTCATTGTTCACAGATAAAGCATAATGTAGAACCTTGTCCAAAGACCACGAGATGGGCTTTGGAGGAGCTGCAGGCCTAAGTCTAGCGCATGGCTTCGGGATCTTGTTAAAGATTCCGTTTGTCAGATCCACTTGAAAGGCATATAGAAGAGGTCTAGTCAAGGCTGACTTACACATAGTTATAGTGTTAGCTGCCAGACCTTGATTATGAAGGTGAATAAAGAAGGACAGACAGAAATCTATTGAAATTTCTTTCGGTCCTTTTGCTTTAACAAAAGCAACCCACTTCTTCCAAAACTATTCATATTGTCTACTAGTTGACTTAGACTTGTACTCTTCTAAGAAGTCTATACTGCCTTTTGAGATCCCAAATCTTTCCTTAACCGCTAGAGCGAGAAAATCATGAAATGAAGGTTTTGGGCTCTGTGATAATTCGAAGACAGTTAACTTTTGAACTCTTTGAGATAGTACTGGGTTCGGTACAAGGGACAGCCTCAGCCTCAGTTCCCTCACTAGAGGGAACCAGTTGCTCTTGGGCCACTTGGGAGCCACTAGAGCTTCCATTCCTTGGAAGGATGTCAGCGCGTTGAGGACCTTCCGTAGGAGATTGAATGGAAGGAACCGGAATTTCCAGGTCCATCCGTTCCGAACTAGGGACATGGCATCCGTTATCTCCTCTAGAGGGTTCTCGTATGGGGCTACATATTGAGGTAGTTTCTTGATGACGTTCGTCACGAAGAGGTGGATCTGCAGTTCCAGGACTTGTTCCAATCTGGAAGAAAATGCGTCTGCGTCTATGGACCATTTTGACTCTATCGGGTTGAGCCTGAGAAGAGCATCCGCTGTCACATTGCGGATCATTTGTAAGTGAACTGCTGATAGGTGCCATCTCTTTAGGCAATTGATGGCTAATATCACATGGATTATATGGGATGATCTCGAGCCTTATCGGTTCAGACATCTCATTATCACTTCGCTGTCCAAGATCAGCCTGATGAGGGCTGATCTGCATAGAGAGAGGTTCCCAATGTCAACAGGACTGCCATGGCTTCCCAAATGTAGATGAGGTTGGCCTTGAACAGAGGTGACCAAGTCCCTTGGACTTTCCTATGATGGGAGTGAAATCCCCATTCTTCCGTCGAGGCATCCAAGTGGATGATCTTCGACCGCAGAGGTGGTTGCAAGGGCCCGTTTCTCATTAGGCTTTTGGCCTTCGACCATGGGTTGAGAAGTGATCAAAGGAAGATCGATATTGGTCATTTTAGATCTCTTCGAGCGTTTGATGCATATCTTCTCCAGACTCCTGACGCACCTTTCAGCTGTGCTCTTAGCACTGGGTCTGTCACTGCTGCGAACTAGAGAGGGTTCCGTACTCTTTCCTGTTGGCGTCTTGAAATCCTATCGGATTACAGTAGTCTCTTGACCGACCCTGCGATCTCCTTCTTCTTCCCTAAGGGAAGGGAGAGACAATGTGACCTCAGGTTCCAATGGTTTTCCAGCCATTGAAACCTTTGAGCTGGAGAGAGTCAAGACTTCTTGAAGTTGATTTTGCATCCCAGATGTTCCAGGAACTGGGTTACTTCTTTGGATGCTTGTAGACCAGCCGCTTCGGGTGCTGCCCGCACCAGCCAGTCGTCCAGGTACTTTGTTACCTGGACAGTTTCTAGGCATGGTTATTGCACGACTGCGTCCGCTAATTTCGTGAAGCTACTTGGGACTGTGTTTAGTCCGATGAGTATGGCACTTAGACCATACTTTATCTTCGCTAATTTGAATCCTAGGTAGGAGGAGAGGGGGCGACTGACTAGAAGCTGCCAATAGGCATCTGTCAGGTCTATCGGGACTGTGAACGCCCCTTTTTGCAATAGGGTCCTTATGTGTAGAAGGATTAACATCCTGAACTTGTTGTTTTTATGAACTTGTTGAGTGGCGCCAAGTCCAGAATGACTCTGAGTTTTTTTGAGTCCTTTTGGGGAACACAAAACAGCCTTCCCTGGAATTTGATGGACTTTGCTTTCCTTATAACCTGTATGCTCCAGAGCTATAGGGTATGCTCTTCTAATACGGGGATGGAGTTTTGGAAGAGTTGGAGAAATGATGGTGGAGACGTGTCTAGTTTCCATCCTAGTACGATCTTGATTAGGCCTTGGACCCAAGGATTGAAGGTCCAACAATCCTATTGGAGCCTCCCTCCTACAAGAAGCGTGTCTTTGCTTTGATTGATCAGAAGGTTTACCTCCTCAACTGCCTACCTGGGGCACCGCGGTCATAGAAACTGTGGGATGTTGTCGAGCAGACCGAGGAAAAAGTCTAGACTTTTCCGTCTTCCTTTTAGGTTGGGGACCCACATCCGGGGAAGACTTCCTCTTTGAAGAGATGTCCCACTCCTGGAGAGGGTTCCTATTCTCCGTGGTGGCTTTCTCGACTACCTCTTTGACTACTTCGCTTGGAAAGAGGTCTTTACCCCAGATGTTACAAGATATTAGCTTCCTGGGTTCCTGTTTCACTGTTGCACCAGTGAACACGAACTATCTACAGGCTCCCGTAGCCTTCATAAAGGCATATAGGTCTTTTACTAAGGTGGTCATATGCATCTTGGCCAGGATCATGAGCATGTCTGGGGTACTTCGTTGGGCTGCACACATCTCTATGCAGTTTTGTAGGGGTAAGGAGGCCGCAAGTCTCTCCTTTGTCTCTTGTTCCTTGTACAAGAAAAACTCAGAAAGATTAGGGAGATTCTCGCTAAACTGTCGTCCAATGATGTCCGCGTCCAGTTTCCCTACTGAGACGGTTAAGTGGACTTCCTTCCAATCCTTCTCCTGCATGGGCAAGGCTAGTGACAGAGGCCTGCACTCCTCAAGTGCAGGGCATGGATTGCCTGCCTCTACTGCCTCGGCAACCGATTTAAATGTCTTCCATGTAAAGGGGAATACTATTGAAGCAAGAGCAAGAAAGGTAGGGTGTTTCTTACTCAAGGCGGACACTTTCGACACCGAGTAACCCGCCTTTCTCAGGCTACTTGACAAGAGAGCCTGTGCCTTATCGTGGTCGAGAACCATGACTTCCTTCGATTCCGTCTATTTTTCTGATGTTGGTTCATGCTTCAGTCGAATGAAGCACTCAGGGAACGCGTTAAAGCTTGGCCAAAACTGGATTCCGTCCCGGCTCCCATCTTCTCTGAGATGTAGAGTTTGTCGTCCAAAATCGGCATAAGCTCGCATACCTCCAGGGATTGGTTTTGGAGCATGTCGGGAGGTCTTGGTCTCCGGGTCGCTTGAATGACCCTCAGGAGGTGATGAGTGGAGCTTCACAGAGCTCTCTCTTGAATGTCGCTTCCTTTGTTTCACCTCGTTTGCGAAAGTTTTCGATTAGACCCATAAGATGGGCCAGTGACTGGCTAATTTTGTCTAATAGAGAGATAGAAGTTGAAGACGTCGAGGCTAACGGCTTGAGGGCCGGCACAGACGGAAGGAATTCTGACACGACATCGTCATCTTCTTCCACAAGTGCCTTCCTGCCCTCCGTTTTGATGGCAATCTGGACGCAATGAGATACGAGTCGTGCTTGGGTCACCACCATTTCACTACTTGCTTTCGGGAACAGTAAACTACGCATCCTATCGTTAGGTAGGTATGGTCCCGAAGAGTTCTTCTGAAAACCTCTTACCCATTTGCGTAGTTTTTTACGTGCTGCATCTCTAGACTCCATTGACTTGGGATCATCAAAACCTTAAGTCACTAAGGTCTGGCAGATATTGCAGACTTGGGGGTCCTAATATTGCAGGGATTCGTTAATAATAATGCAGGGGGCATGAGACCTGCATGCTTCATGACTGTAAAAGTACTTACTCTTAATATTGCAGAAGACTGCATCAAATTTCATCTGGGGTTCCTCCTGTAAAGAAAGGAAAACAGAATGAGTATACGTTTCTTTATCTCACCTGATAAGCAATATGTAATTATTATTATTATTATTATTATTATTACTTACTAAGCTACAACCCTAGTTGGAAAAGCAGTATGCTATAAGCCCAGGGGCTCCAACAGGGAAAATAGCTCAGTGCGGAAAGGAAAAAAGGAAAATAAAATATTCTAAGAAGAGTAACAACAATAAATATCTCCTATATAAACTATAAAAACTTTAACAAAACAAGAGGAAGAGAAATAAGATAGATTAGTGTGCCAAAGTGTACCCTCAAGCAAGAGAACTCTAACCCAAAAGACAGTGGAAGACCATGGTACAGAGGCTATGGCACTACCCAAGACTAGAGAACAGTGGTTTGATTTTGGAGTGTCCTTCTCCTAGAAGAGCTGCTTACCATAGCTAAAGAGTCTCTTCTACCCTTACCAAGAGGAAAGTGGCACTGAACAATTACAGTGCAGTAACCCCTTGGGTGATGAAGAATTGTTTGGTAATCTGTGTTGTCAGGTATATGAGGATAGAGAAGAATATGTAAAGAATATGCCAGACTATTCAGTGTGTATGTAGGCAAAGGGAAAATGAACCGTAACCAGAGAGGAGGATCCAATGTAGTACTGTCTGGCCAGTCAAAAGACCCCATAACTCTCTAGCTTAGGATAGTAAGCTAGAGAGGAATAGTGAGACACATACTTGTGTATCCCTCGCAACAAATTGCTGTAACCTCCCCCCAGCATTAAAAATAAAGTTTCCTTTATCAGGGCAACTCGAAGAAAAGGTTTCTAACCCCTAGTGATAGAAAAAGTGTACACTGCCACTAACCCTTCTGATTATTTAATATTGTGGGGTAAGTATTAACTGATTTCCAATCAGAGTATTGAAGAAATTCTATTATTTCAATATAGGTTCGGTCTCAACAAAAGCCTGCACAGTGGTTCACAAGATATGTTAGAAAATTAACTACTGTATAATAATACTATAGCTTTCTGTTTGCAGTATATACTATATTACAAATATACTGGCTACTGTATAATCATATACTGTAGTTCAGCCGATGTGCTGCCGGCATGGCTAGCACCTAACGACACGGTCCAACCAGCATGTCGCCAACTGGACTAGAAATTAGAAAAGACACATACTTGTGTATCCCATCCAGCCAATTGCTGTGACCTTCCCTTCCAATATTAAAACCATAGAGTTTCCTGATCAGGGAAGCTCAAAGACAAGGGTTCTAACCTGGCCCTTCTAAATTATTTCATATTGTAGGGTAAAAAGTAAACTGATTTCTAATCAGAGTATTGAAGGAATTCTATTCTTTCAATATAGGCAAGACGAGATCTCGGTTACCTAAATCCCCGAAACTCTAACGTATACGATCGACAAAGAAAGAGGGAAATTATGCATACCATAAATATCTTTACAAGTATAATTATGCCTAAATAGCTTTCATAATTTATTAATGCTATTTCAACCACGAAAGTCGTTCTACTAACTAAATAACACATGTCTAACAAACGACAGCGCCCATGGCGCCTTCGGTAACAGGCCTAGCTCCTAAGCACAATAAATTACTCTAATTTCACTGTGAAACAGGAGCTAAAATTATATACATTGTAAAGAATCAATACTCAACTTTCCAGAGGCAAAAGAAGCTGGAGATTGCATAATAATCCTCGCAAAATCTATCGAAATGGAACACCACCGTGCGAATTCGCTACAAAGTTAGGAATAACCGCCATCTTGAATATGCCGCCATCTTGATACTCAATAGTAGTATAGGAAATAGGGTAACCTTGATAATTGCTCCCCTTCCAAAATTGCCACTCTTCCCCCTCAAGGCGAGAACGCTATTCGGGGTGAAGATCGCTATGCGTCGTATCAAGATATTCGTCCCCTGATTTTATGCGATATCATTAGGAAAAATTTTAACGATATTCGTGCCAGGAGTTAGAATTCTGGAGACCTAAAGGTAAAATTCTCTGGGAATATCACTGTAGTTCATATATCCCTAGGAAGCTACTATTAGGAACCTTCCATCAGGACGACATGGCTTGAGCCCAAAAATATATGTATGTATGTATACAGTATATAAATCTGGTGATTGTGTGTGTGTGTCTGCATGTCTACGTGGTTGCCATAGAAAATTTGTACAAGGAACTTAAAAAATATTTAATGATCGAATCTTATGTAAATTTTATCGAGAAAAATAATGCTACTATTTCCATTTTGATCCAGATCCACTTTGGGGGTCTACGGGCTCATAATTAAAGACCCCCTAAAATTTTTGGCCATGAAATCAGGCAAAATATGGAAGGCTGGTACCGTAGACTTTAGTTTAAATAAAGAAAAAAAAATCAACAAATCGAGAAATCTAACGTCGCTAGTTCTACTTTGATCAAGACCTACTTTGGGTGGGTCTATGGGCCCCATAATTATAAACCCCCTAAAACAGCATTCAATAACAATGAAAAAATTACAATTAATTTTGTATACATCGATTGTAAGGACATAGGAGATTATTCAGGGCTATAGTAATTGAGAAATTTGTACTAAAAGAAGGGGGTCCTTTGGTGTTGCCACCACACACATAGCATACACTGAATTTCTTTTCCTGTGATAGAATGTACAAAAACTAGCAGAATATTTAATGTTTGTGTCTTTTTTATTTACATTTTTTCCTACAAAATTATGCCACCCAAAAAGATTCTACATAATATTTAATGGTTGAGTCTTATGTAATTTTTATATTTTTTTCAGTTTTCTAAAAAATAATGCCACCCAAAAAGAGGTTCTCATTCGGTATTTCTGATAAAGCAATTTCAGTGAAAAGAAAAACATAGCAGGAAACAGAAGAGCAGAGGAATTTACGGAAGGAAACAAATGCAAGAAGAATGACAGCTAGACGTGAGACACAGGATGAAGAACAAAGGAAATCTCATGCAAGTAGAATGGCAGCAAACCATAAAGCAGAAACTGAAGAGATGTATTCAAGAAGGAGCACTATTGCGAGCAGAATGTCGGCTACATGTGATCCAGAAGACGTAGAGCAGATGAATTTGAGAAGGAACACTAATGCAAGCAGAATGGTAGCTAGACGTGAAACTGAAGATGAAGAGGAGAGGAAGTTAAGAAGGAACACTAATGCAAGCAGAATGTCAACTAAACGTGAAGCAGAAGTCGAAGGAAATCAGATGAATATATGAAGGAACACTAATGCAAGCAGAATGGCAGATAGACATTAAGAAGAAAATGAGGAACAGATGAATTTGAAAAGGAACACTAATACAAGCAAAATGGCAGCTGGGCGTGAAGAAGAAGATGAAGCGAAGAGGAATTTAAGAAGGTACAACAATGCAAGAAGAATGATGCACCCTAAAAGAGATTCCACAGAATATTTAATAGTTGAGTGTTATGTAATTTTCATATATGTTTTTCAATATTCTACAAAATGATGCCAATCAAAAAGAGGTTCTCATTAGGTATATCCGATAAAGCAAATTCAGTGAAAAGTAAAAGATAGCAGTAAACGGAAGAGCAGAGGAATTTACGGAGGAAAACACATGCAAGGAGAATGGCAGCTAGACGTGAGACATAGGAGGAAGAACAAAGAAAAACCTTTGCAAGTAGAATGGCAGCTAACTTTAAAACGGAAAA
Source organism: Palaemon carinicauda (assembly GCF_036898095.1). NCBI lineage: Eukaryota > Metazoa > Arthropoda > Malacostraca > Decapoda > Palaemonidae > Palaemon > Palaemon carinicauda. The sequence goes on along the minus strand of NC_090731.1, from coordinate 100,845,005 downwards.
TAAAGAGCAGATTGATTCAAGAAGGAACACTAATGCAAGTAGTATGACAGCTAGATGTGAGCCAGAAGACGAAGAGCAGATGAATTTGAGAAGGAACACTAATACGAGCAGAATAACAGCTAGACGTGAAGCCGAAGATGAAGAGCGGATGAAATTTGAGAAGGAACACCAATACAAACAGAATGTCAGCTAAATGTGAAGCAGGAGACGAAAGCGGATGCATTTAAGAAGGAGCACTAATGCAAGCAGAAATGGCAGCTAGACATGAAGCAAAATACGAAAAGCTGAGGAATTTAAGAAGGGACACTAATGCAATCAGAATGGCAGCTAGACGTGAAGCACTGGATGAAGGCTAAAGAAATTCTCACCTGGAAATAATCAACAAAGAATAGCAGCTATAAGAAATCTGCAATAAAGAAATCAAAGAATGGCTCGACTTCAGGATAACCAACAAAGAATGATTGTCCATCGAAACCAAGAAACATTGGAAGGAGCTAAGAATAGTAGGTATATTGATAGAGTCATGCATGCAGAAGAAAGAGAATGGCCTTTTAATGCTGTACAATGGTGCCTTTGTGCTTTCACTTATAATCCAAGATACCCCTATGAAACAGAAGACATAGTACAAATTGGACGAATGTCTCAACAATGTCATTACTGTGATGCTCAGAATTTGAAGAATGAACCTCCTGGATTGTTGCAGTGGAGTGTAACAGGCCAAGAGTAGGTTGTGACTCAAAGGCGAGATGAAAGCAACTGAGTAACTTTATTACGACAAATCAAGTATATTTATACACTAGGTCCCGGTAAGAAGGTCACAAAATACAGACATGCTATTTCTTGTCAAACTGGCAACTGGTTCTGTTAACGGTTAATAATGAAAGGTGCTGTCAGTGTGAGGGGAGAGCGAAGATACAAAGGATAATGTATTAAAAAAAAAAAAAAAATGACGTTACTATATACGCTCGTGCGACACACGGGTGGTACATGACTCCCCTCCTAAAAATGACATACTGTACATGTTAAATAAGGCATCCTGATCTAGGGAGGCGAACTGTAGGCGGATCATCTAGCAGGAGATAAGCAGGTTTTAGACGATCAATGGAGACTCAGTCTTCTTTCCCACAAATGTTTAGTAGGAATGGTTTCGGATTGCGTTGGATCACAAGGAAAGGGCCCGTGTAAGAGAGGTTAGCGGTGGCTTGCTAGTGTCGTTGCATAGAAAGACGTGCATTGCAGAATGCAAGTCGTTTGGTATGTGATGCTTCGCTGGGGGCTTGTAAGTCTGGCGGCATAGAGAAAATTTTCCCATGACGTGACGTATGCTCTGGAGATCGTCGGAAGAGGTTGCAGGAGGAAAAAATTCGGCAGGGACGACCATACACCATTACAGCTGCCGAGACGTCCAGAGTGGTCCTTTGTCACAGGAGAACCCAGGGAAGCTGAGTAAACCAGTTGGAGTCCTTGTAGCAGGAGATCAAACTGGCTTTGAGGGTGCAACGAAAATGTTCAACCCTTCCATTGGCAGTGGGGTTGTAGGCAGTTGTCTGATGTAGGGTGATGCCCAGGAGATTCGCTAATGATGTACACAATTGAGAGGTGAAAGTGGTACCCCTGTCAGAAGTAATATGCTCAGGGATACCAAATCTTGCAATCCATCCTGAGAGTAACGCAGATGTACATAAGGCATATGCTGCAAATTCCATGGGAATGGCTTCAGGCGCACGCGTGGAGCGGTCGATGACGGTAAAAAGGTAACGATGTCCTTGTGATGTGGGTAGGGGGCCTACAACGTTGAAGTGAATGTGAGCGAAACAACGCTGAAGTTTAGGAAAGGTGCCCACTCCTGAATCCGTGTGTCGATATACGTTGAAAGTTTGGCAAGAAGTACAGGCGTGGAACCAATCATTAGCATCCTTAGTGATGCCGTGCCAAATGAAATTCGTTTTAAGCAGCCTTGCATTAGAACGGCACGAGAATGTGAATGGCCGGAAATGAAATCAAACACCTTTCGACGAATGGGAACAGGAATCCAAGGTCGCAGTCTACCAGTACTGACGTCACAGAGGAGGGTGGTGTTGGAGTCGACGAGAGGGACGTCTTCTCTACGGAAGGATGTGGAGGATGTCCTACATGCTTGATACTCTGGATCCTGTCATTGGGCTTCAGCCATAGCGTTGTAATACAATCCCAGTTGAACGACAGCCAATGTGTTTCTTGACAGGGCTTCGGCAACGGGATTAATTTTCCCAGGGACATGTTGAAAGGTGCAATTGTATTCAGCTAGGGCGGAGAGACGTCGGCATTGACGGGCGGACCAGACGTCAGACTTTCGAGTTAAGGCATGCACCAGAGGCATGTGGTCTGTGCGAATGACGAAGGGCGTAACTTCTAAGAAATGGCAAAAGTGACGGACAGCCAAGTACAATGCCAGCAATTCTCTATCGAAGATAGAATAACTTGATTCTGCCTTGGACAGTTTTCTGCTGAAGAAGGCAAATGGGCGGGACGAGCTATTGACCACCTGTTCGAGTACTGCACCAATAGCGATGTCGCTGGCATCAGTGGAGAGAAAGAGAGGGGCATATGGGATGGGAAAAGTGAGAGCAGCAGTAGTTGATAGGGCATTCTTTGCATTGCAGAAGGTAGCTTCTTGAAGGGAGCCCCACTTCAGGTCTTTTGACTTGCCCTTGAGGGAGGCGTAAAGAGGAGCAAGAGTGACGGCAATGGCTGCCAGAAAACTGTGATAATAGTTGATCATGCCCAAGAATTCCTTCAGTACTTTGACTATCAAGGGCGTGGGGAAGTTCTGACCGGCTGCTACCTTTTCAGGGAGGGGATGGACACCTTTAGGAGTGATGCGGTGCCCGAAGAACGACACTTCATTGACGCTAAAGGTAAACTTGCCGTACTGCACAACAAGGCCGTTTTGTTGTAGGCGGTCAAGCACGATGCGCAAGTGATGGAGATGTTCCTCTTTTGAGGAAGAGATCACAAGTATGTCGTCCACGTAACATAAACAGAAGGGGAGGTCCCCTAAGATGACATCCACGAGTCGTTGAAAAGTGCCCCCAGCATTACGAAGGCCAAGACAGGAGTAATTGAAGGTGTATGTACTGAAGGGAGTGGTGAAGGCGGTCTTAGGGATGTCTTCTGGGCTTATAGGCCCCTAATAAAACCCCTTCAGGAGGTCGAGTGTGAATAAAACCTTCGCTTTGTGCAGGTAGGAGGTTACATCGGCGATGTTTGGGAGGGGATAGTGATCCGGTTCTGTTTGCATGTTCAGGCGCCTGTAATCCCCATATGGTCGGAGGGAGCCGTCTTTCTTCAGGACCATGTGTAAGGGTGACGACCATGGGTTGGAGGCCTTTTGGCAAAGGCCCATTTTTCCCTTTCGGCGAACGTCTGTTTAGCGGCTGCCAATCAATCCGGTGCCAGACATCTGAATTTGGCGAAGACTGGGGGTCCCGTTGTCTTGATATGGTGATAAATACTATGTTTGACAGGAGCCGTGGTCGTTTGGCGAAGTTCTGGACGATAAACTTCCGGGTATGACGTGAGGAGGTGGGCATAGGCAACCATGGGTGCGCTGATGGGGAGAGCTAGGTTGGAGGGGGCGGGCTGAAGAGGTGTCAACAAGTACAAGCCTGCGTTGACCAATCGTTGGTGGACGTCATCAACCAGAAGATGGAAATGAGAGAAGAAATCTGCACCGAGGATTGGCAATGTGTCATCAGTAACGAGAAACATCCAATTAAATTTGCCGTTTCCAAACGATAACGTGAGGTTCTCGTAACTGTAGATAGGTATCGCAGATCCGTTGGAAGCTACAAGGTGGACATTGGCAGACTTAGACAGACTATGCCGTGTCCTGAAGAATTCCCTTGGCAAAAGAGAACAACGAGCACTCGTGTCTACCAAAAATTGCACGCCCACTCCTGCATCATGTAAAAGAAAAGATTAGAAACACGGGAGGCCACAGCCATGAGCGATGGCCTACTTACACGTTTTTTGACCACTGACAATAAATTGGCACATTCATGGGCGGCATTAAGTGGCTGTAGAAGTCGTTCGTTGGGGCGCAAGCGATGGCCTACTTACACGTTTTTTGACCACTGACAATAAATTGGCACATTCATGGGCGGCATTAAGTGGCTGTAGAAGTCGTTCGTTGGGGCGCAAGCGATTGGTGGGTGCTGGGTGGCTTTATCGCCGGTCCGGCACATCACGGGTAGGCGTGTGTGTCCTATGGCATCAATGTCAGCCTCGGTTGAAGTTGAATAGGTGTCCTCTTCGTCAGGAGTGGAGGCGTTGATGGAGGCCTTGAAGGTCGTGAAATGGCTGTCCATAAGGGCGTCTGCTTTGGTCATCAAGTCCTTTATGGGTAAACTATCGACATCAGGTATGGCAGTGCGTATAGGTTTGAGTAAACGACGTACCCACGGGGCACGAAGTAGGTTCACCACATGAGGAGACCCGTCTGCTGCAGGTTGCAGGCGAGCGACACTGATCAATTCTCTGGGGATGAGCGAAGCCCTTTGGTCCCCCAACGGCTGCTGAGAGAGCTAAAAAAGCTTTGCTATACGAGCAGCTAGCGACAGTGAGCACTGCAGCAGAAGGTATGTTTTGAGGGCGTCATATGCTATTGGGATGTCTCCTTCTTCACAAAGCCAGTCAGAGATTTCCGGGAAGGTGTCCTCAGGTATCGTCGTGAGAACATAATCTGCTTTGGTGGTTGAGCAAGTCACGCTCTTGATGCGGAGCTGGACTTATGCGCGCTGAAACCAAGCCAACGCCTCTCCACTGGCGAACGATAAAAGTTACAATGAGGCGGCACCAACTTCCATTGAGTCCGTCATAGTAACAGTGAGGGGAGGAAGGCAGGAGGAGCGTGTCGCCTTCTGGGGTCACCAATGTGACTTGCCCAGAGTAGGTTGTGACTCAAAGGCGATATGAAAGCAATTGAGTAAGTTCATTATGACACATCAAGTATATGTACACACTAGGTCCCAGTAAAAGGGTCACAAAATACAAACATGCTATTTCTTTTCAAACTGGCAACTGGTTCTGTTAACAGTTAACAATGAAATATGCCGACAGGTTAAAACAAGTTGCTGTGAATGCGAGGGGAGAGCTAAGATACAAAGGATAATACATACAAAAAAGAGAAATGTCGTTACTATGTATGCTCGTGTGACACACGGGTGGTACAGGAGGGAAAATTAGACTGCCTTTGTTAGTTCAACCTCCTAAATATCTAAAACAAAAATTCTGTATGGAACATCCCATCATTCAAAAATGTTACTTGAAAATATACTACTATAGAATGATACTTTCCAGATAGCTTCATTTGGAGCAAAATTTGTGATTGAGGCGGTAGTTATGCCCACATTCACAATCCAAGGGCAAATATACTCGGGCAACGATGGGTAACCCTGCTAGTATATATATATATATATATATATATATATATATATATATATATATATATATATATATATATATATATATATATATATATGTATATATATATATATATATATATATATATATATATATATATATATATATATATATATATATATGTATATATATATATATATATATATATATATATATATATATATATATATATATATATATATATATATATATATATATATATATATATATATATATTATTGCGAGAATGTTATACGGACACATCGTGGTTCTATCTCATGTCTCTTCAATGTAATATAGAATTATTACACTTGAAGGTTACTTCTTTGAATAAGTCAATGTTTAAGTTAACTTTAAACAGTTTATTGTTAGCTTCATCACTGGAGTATGGATGGTTTGGTCGGATGACCATTCCGTATGAAAAGATGAATAGAACTACTTTACAATAAGCTCGCGTCGATAACGTAGTATGATCACGTAGCCTTATAGCCGGAAGTCAGGTGATTCTGGTAGGGATCAATAGGTCAACTGTTTCTCACGGGAGGCTTGTGACATGTTTACAAGACATTAATAAATGTTTACCTATGCAATGCTTTAGCTTAGTCTATTTTCACATTCTGTTATGGTTCTCGTCATACTCTAACTCTCCAATGATCCATTGGGTCATGGGTTTACAAATGTGTGTATATATATATATATATATATATATATATATATATATATATATATATATATATATATATATATATATATATATATGTGTGTATATATATATATATATATATATATATATATATATATATATATATATATATATATATATATATATATATATATATATATATATATATATATATATAATACCACAAATCCTCACTACTACTCTTTTGGTTATTCATTTTAGTTATCACCTCCTTTATTCACATATGAGCTATAGTTACCATGTTGTAGTGATTCCAATTTGGGAGTAATTATAATTATTAGCAAAACAGACAATAGCATCACCAATCGTAATGCTTAAAGAGTATAATTATGCTAATATGCAACTGGCCCTTGAATAGAAATTTACTCTGTTATATTACATGGGAATGATACAATTACAATTTCCTAATGCATGAAGAGTTATGAGGAAATCTCCTAAACAAATTTTGTGGAGTGTTGTTCTCCAAATTTATTACCTGAATGTTGTTGATAATAATAATAATAATAATAATAATAATAATAATAATCATAATAATAATAATAATAATAATAATAATAATAATAATTATTATTATTATTATTATTATTATTATTATTATTATTATTATTATTATTATTATTATAGGTGACAACATACTCCCTTGAAGTACTCCGCTGTTCACTGGAATTTCAATTGATAGGACTTCACTAACCTTAACTCCCTATGCTCGTGAACAGATGTAATAAAATATACATATTTAAGAGGGACTCAATAAAAACACAGGATTCTCCACAAAATTGGCCTGTGCACACTATCAAAGGCTAATAGTCCACAAATGCCATGAAAAGTGGATTTCTATAGTCTACACATTGCTGTACTACATGTCTTGAAATGAAAATTTAGTCAGGACGACTTCAACATTTTCAAAATCCTGTTTGTTCATCAATCATTCTTTCTAGTCTCTTTAGAATGAGCATAATGTATGCTTTCATAACAACTGACGAAAGTGTGATGCATCTGTAATTATTGCACTCAGTCAGATCTTTTTTGGCCATTTTCACCAACACTTCTTGTTCCCATTCATCAGGTTTGGCCTTTTCATGCAACATTTTAAAAAATCTTGTAAGTATTTGGGAGTTGCTCTATTTTCGGCCAATTTCATCTCAGAAGTTATTCCATCTTATACAAGGGCTTTGCATCTGCTTAGATTTTAATGACAGCTTCAACTTCAAACACAATAAATCCTTTCATGTGCACGCCAAGGTCTTCCTCAGCTCCAGGGGTATCTATCAAATTATTCCCTAACATGACCTCACTAAAGTGTTTCATCCAACGTTGCATTTCATCATCCTCTGTTGTTATAACAGATTCATCCCCCTTTTTTATGTTTATATGCTTCTTCATGTTTGCCTTAATAGAGAATTAATTAATAATTCTGTGAGCACTTTTTACAACATAGTCACTACATGAATTTATAGCTTTGTCAGCCTCATCTTCTTTCATGTCTAAAAATTCTCTCCAGTCAATCCTGGCTTTTATGTTGACTCCATTATCAATACTGGAATACTTAGCATGCTCTACTTTGTAATTTTCAATACTTCCTCAAAAACTTTCAACAATCTATTTCTATCTTTGTCTCCTTTTTATAGTATCCAAAGTATCATTTGATATCGATGTTTTTCTCCTTGTAAATGTATGTCCCAGAACTTCACTGCCAACTGACTGATATATGTTCCTAATATCACACTATTCTTCATAAATTGTCTGCTCTTCGTCTCTTATAATCTCCAACACTGTAAATCTATTCTTACATTAGGTAATCTATCTATATTTTTGGTGTGTGCTATCAGTTTTAATTATGGTGTGTCAATTAGGAGTTGGTGATCACTAACAATGTCTGCACTTCAATAACTTTTTACATTTCTTACAGTCCTCTATATTCTTTCTTTATTAATGGCTATGTTTTCTATTTGATATTTATTATTGCCACATGCAGAACTCCATGAATATTTGGGGACGACATTGTGTTGGAATAGAGTACCTCCAAAAACAAAATAGTTTGTTGAATAAAAACTTAGAAAGTGGGCCCTCTTTTCATTGCACACATTACATTCTATATACCTTGATTATTGCTTCCAACGTTCGCATTGAAGTCACCAATCACAAGTTTCATATCTCTCTCAGGAATTCCATCTATTATATCTATCTATTTTCATAGTATTCATCTTAAATTCTATCCTTAAATCTGAATACCACCTTAGACCAAGACAAAAAGAGTAATACAATAAAAATTATATAATTGCTGGTTTGATACTTAATGAAAATACATAACCAGATCACGATACAACTACCTTCACGCTATTACAGGGCCAGTTATAAAAACTTTAAACAAGGCCAGCACTCACCCCATCACAATAAATTTAAGATCACCCTTTCGTCTTATGTATCGTTTCAACGCACAATTTACTCTGGGGCACAGGGTCACTTAGCAGAGGACACACATTAGACACACGTTTTATTTTTTGTTGTAATTGCCCGAGAGCTTAAGTTTCCGAATGGTTATTCCTTAAAATTTTATTCCATCTCCTGTCATTTCAAGAACAAAAAATAGTATTTTTTCACCGGTAACAGCAAAGAGACATATTTCTTTCTTTAAAAAAAACATTGAAAATTAATGGGGCATGCAGTTGAACGGGACCTCTCCCATGGCAACTTATTTCTCCACCTTTTGCTCAACCATGACCTTGACCTTTGACCTAGAAGTTTCAAAATTGAATCACTACCGCGTCTCAACATAACAAAAAGTCCATGAATGTTTCAATACCCTATAAGTAAAATTGAGG
>NC_090731.1:100806038-100818538 GCF_036898095.1 Palaemon carinicauda | reverse complement strand
AATCTCAGTGCTTGAGGGTGTATGAGGATAGAGGGAAATGTGGAAAAAAATAGGCTAGACTATTCAGTGAATGGGTAGGCAAAGTATAAATGATCCGTAACCAGAGAGAATGATCCAATGTAGTATTGCCTGGGCAGTCAAAAGAGCCATAACTCTCTAGTATATATATATATATATATATATATATATATATATATATATATATATATATATATATATATATATATATATATATATATATATATATACGCCTGTGTGTTTTTTCAAAAAGGCCTATAAAAGAAACACAGGAAATATAAATAAATCACTATATTTCGACAAATAAATATTAACCCTCTTCAGGATGTAAAGTAAAAAGGAGGAATACAGTGGACAGCGACGGTTTATATAGGAGAGCAAAAGGGTGTTTCCAGTTGTTCTACGGTTGTTGTAAGTGCTGGAAGAATTAGCCAAATTTAATTACATCAAGGTGCGTAATTATATTTGGCTAATCATTCCAGTACTTATAACAACTGTAGAGCATTTGGAAGCACCCTTATGCTTTCCTTGTGAAACCGTCACTGTCCACTCTATTCCTTATTTTTACTTAACATCCTGCAGAGGACCAATGTTTATTGGTCGAAATGTAGTGATTCAATTATATGTCCTTTGTTTCTTTTATGGGCATTTTTGAAAAAGAATATGTTAAACTTTTCGATTACAGTTATAGATAAGACTATATATATATATATATATATATATATATATATATATATATATATATATATATATATATATATATATATATATATATATATATATATCACAAGCAACTGGCTATACTTTGATGTACCTAGTTTCACAAGGAACTGGCTATCCTTTGATATACCTAGACAATGAATTCTCTATGGATTTAGTCAGTTATAGAAAAAGAAGATGACAGAATGGGCTCCCAGTCCCTGGCTTAGCTGAGTGCTATGAATCTCCCAGTTTATGAATAAGAAAAAAAAAATTGAAAATAGGTAATTGGAATGTTAGAGCATTGGATCAGATAGAGAAGTTATAGCAATTGGAGAGAGAATTTATGTAATATAGTTTCGATATCTTGGTCCTAAGTGGAACACGTTGTATGGGGGCTGCTAAGGAAACTTTAGACCAAGGCATATATATATATATATATATATATATATATATATATATATACATATATATATATATATATATATATATATATATATATATATATATATATATATATATATATATATATATATATATATATATATATATATATATATATATATATATATATATATATATATATATATATATATATATTTATATATATATATATATATATATATATATATATATATATACTGTATATATATATATATATATATATATATATATATATATATATATATATATACTGTATATATATATATATATATATATACATATATATATACTGTATATATACAGTATATAGATATATATATGTATATATATATATATATATATATATATATATATATATATATATATATATATATATATATATATATATATATATATATATATATATATATATATATATATATATATATATATATATATATATATATATATATATATATATATATATATATATATATATATATATATATATATATATATATATATATATATATATATATATATACTCGGGAAGATTACATAAAGTTGGAAGAGAAGGGGTAGGAATGATGATGACACCAACATCAGAAAAGACACTAACTGAGTGGAGAGATGTAAATAGTAGATTGTTACTAGCAAAATTCAAATCAAAGCAGTGCAATAGTTGGCTTTGCTCCAACAAATGATTCCCGGGATGAACGAAAGATGAATACTATGAACTTCAGAGTGTAATAGATGTGATCCCAGAGGGAGATATGAAAATTGTGATTGGCGACTTTAATGATAAAGTTGAAAAAATAATCAAGGGATAGAGAATGTGATGGGTTCAAGGGCCTTGTGAAATTGCAAATGAAAATGGAGGACATTTCATAAGTTTCTGTTCAGCAAACAATCAATGGAGGAACTCTTTTCCAACACAAGAACATCCACAAGTATACATTGAATTCACCATGTGACAATTACAAACATCAGATAGATCACATTGCCATAAATAAAGAGAGAAGGAGGACTCTGAGAAATGTAAGCAGCTATAGAGGTGCAGATACTGGTAGTGATCACCAGCTCCTCAAGGCCACACTGGAATTAAAGCAAAAAAGATCGATAAAATACCTAGGTTTAATACAACTAAGCTTTTGGAAGAAGAGCACTGAGAAACATTTGTTTCTGAATGTAGGAATCGATTTTCAGTCTTAAAGACTTTAAGAGACGAAGAGTAGACAATTAACGAAAAATTGTGTGATATTAAGAACATATATCAGTCAGTTGGTAGTGAAGTCTTGTGACACGCAGTTACAAGGAGAAAACCAGGGATATCAAGTGTCATTTGGGATAGTATAAAAAGGAGACAAAGAGAAATTGATTGTTGAAAGTTTTTGAGGAAGTAATGAAAATTACAAGGTAGATCATGCTAAGTATTCCAGTATTGATAGTGAGATCAAACTAAAAGCCAGGAGTGACTTGAGAGAATATCCAGACGGTAAAGCAGGTGAGCTTATCAAAGCTATGAATTCAGGAACTGGCTATGTTATAAGAATTGCTCATAGAATTATTAATGAAATCTCGACTAGGGCAAAGAAGAAAAAGCATATACCTATCAAAAAGAGAGATGGGCCTGTTATAGCAACAAAAAGTGAAGGAAGGCAGGATGTGAATAGTAGATATGAAGTCGAAGCTATCCTCAAACACCTAGAGAGATGAGAAGCCCCTTGATACGATGGAATAATTGCTGAGATGATACTGTCCGAAAATGTAGTGACTCCCAGACTACTTAAAATATTGTTTTGTAAAATATGGCATGAAGAGTTAGGAGTGTTGGTGAAAATAGCAAAAAGAAAAGGAGACCTGACTGATTGTAATAATTACAGAGGCATACCACTTACGTCAGTTGTTATGAAAATATATAGTAAGATTATTCTAAAGAGACTGGAGAGAAAGATTGATGAAAAGCTGAGAGATGAACAAGTAGGATTTAGAAAAGGTAGAAGTTCAACTGACCAAATTTTAATCTTTAGAATTGTTGTACAATATTGCGTAGAATATAGAAATCCCCTTTTGACGGTCTTTGTTGGCTATGAAAAAGCCTTTGATAATGTGCACTGGTCAATTTGTGGAGAATCCTGCGTTATTATGGAATTCCTTTTAAATATGTAAATTTCATTAAGTCTGTTCATGAGCATAACAAGTGCAAAGGTAATGATATTTCCAATGAAGAGTGGAGTACTCCAAGGGAATGTGTTGTCACCTTTGTTGTTTATCCTGCTCATGGATTTTGTAATGCGTAGAACAGTCAGAGATGGTGAAGGATTGGACTGGATTGGTGATAGGAATTTAGCAGACCTAGAATATACAGACGATACTGCCCTTGTTAGCAGAGCACCACATGATCTGCAATGTTTGCTTACAGGAGGTTGGGCTGAAGATAAATATAAGAAAAACAGATAATGAGAAGGGAGTATGTAATGGAAGAAGAAATATCACTGGAAGGCGAAAGGATTAATGAGGTAGAATCATTTAAGTATTTAGGAACTATGATCTCCAATATAGGGTCTATAAAATTAGAGCTTAGTGAAAGATTGAAGAAAGCAAGTCAGACCATGGCTAGGTTAAGTAAAAGTTGGAAATCAAATCGCCTAAAATTACATATAAAAATCAGACTATATATCAGTTTAGTGAGATCGGTGTTACTCTGTGGACATGAGTCATGGTACGACAATGAAACAATCTCCAATAGATTTAGTATTTTTGAGAACAAAACCCTCAGAAGGACATTGGGAGTTAAATGTCAGGACAGGATTAGAAATGAAACTATAAGAGAAATTACTCGAGTGCTATATCTGGATGAGAGATGGTTTGAGAATGCTCTTCCCACTCCTCCAAGAAAGATTAGTTCACCAAATGTTCAGCCGGGGTCCACAAGGTACTAGAAGAGTTGGAAGACCCAGGCCTACATAGCTGAGGACGAAGAAGCACAAAGTAGGAGATGATGAATGGAGAAGTATTCATTTAAAGCTCAAGATAGACGCGACGGGTGAAATCTAACCGAGGCCCTTTGCGGCAGTAGCCGTAGGAGGAGATAATGAAGATGATGATGATGATGATATATATATATATATATATATATATATATATATATATATATATATATATATATATATATATATATATATATATATATATATATATTTACGTCTGGGTGTGCTCATGTCTGTAATTGTACGTAACGAATACATACTGTATATACTGAATACAAAAACTAATACAAATTTGGTAATACAAAGCCATTAGTTAGGATATAAAGAATACCAAGGTTAATGTTCTTTAACTGTGGTGTGTTCCATAATGGTTAAAAGATGATAAAAATAAGTGAACCTATCCCAACAAACCCTTTTTTGTATTGACGCAAATGCTGTTTAATTTGTCACTTATATTGATAAGTTAATCTGGAAAGTACTGATATTTGGGATAATCTAGTAACGACAATAATGTATAAAGTGATTACTTCAAACATTATCCATTAGTCAATTAGATAAGCATATGTCCTAAATCAAAACAATATATATATATATATATATATATATATATATATATATATATATATATATATATATATATATATATATATATATATACATATATATATATATATATATATATATATATAAATGTATATATATATATATATATATATATATATATATATATATATATATATATATATATATATATATATATATATATATATATATATATATATATATATACATATATATATATATATATATATATATATATATATATATATATATATATATATACAAACACGTAATATTATGTCTCTATATAAATTCCTATATATCAATATATTTAAACATACGCCAAGTAAATATAGATGTAAATCTAAATTTGAGATGATGCTCATAGGATTATTGTCTTTTATTGTTTTCTCATTTCGTTGCTAAGACTCCTGTGGGTGGCTAACACAGCCGGCTTTATGCAAAGACCTCTTCCTCTTAATAGGATACTCGAGGGCCTACTAAGAGGAATAGATCTACACAGCTATGGGCACAGTATATGGAGCCGATAATATAGATGAACATCATTTTTAGTCTTAATGATTTTGCATTGTATATTCATTACCAGAATACCATTTACTTTCCTACGTGTGTTTGTACTAATCATGTAAAGCACAATCCTTATTTATGTGAAGGCAATTCTTTGGATAAAAGATATTAAGATGTTAAACTACTAAAATCTGCTCATTGACGAAGTTCATAGTGAAAATTCCTGATATCCCCTCTTCAATACTACATGAACTATATTCCTCTGACCTCACATACAACCACATGTATCTTTCTTCTAAAATAATTGGTTTCAATATCAGCTAGGAAAAAAGGTAATCCTGCAGAGCGGAATTAATTTTATTCATAAAGATTATAATGAACATAGCAGAAGATTCACTTTCTTAAAGGTTTTCTATTATTTAATCAAGTAGAACATTGGTGGATAAAGCAATCGCATCATGGGTCTTTAGCTTCTCAGACGGTAGACTTTACTGACGAAGCCTCTCTAAAATATTCATTAAGTGCAGTAGATATGCGTCTCAAGTTTTACCTTAGAGAGGACGGATATGGTTGGCTACCCATTTGCTGAATCATTACTGGGGAGACCCACCATTTGTAACGATAGGAGGCAGGGCGCACGGTTTGTAAAAATTTACAGAGGAGGATAGGTTGCTAGTATTTGTGCAAAGCATACTATTCTCATCCTTTGGGCAAGGTATACCTGCAGGGCTTTCACAATTTTCTCAAACTGTTATTATAGATTTAATAGTGATAGCATTATACACTGCTAAATGACTAAATCGTTTATACAATTTATCCTCCTTTTATGTACCGTCATGGGTTTAATAACCCCATGCTTAGCAATTTAGGATAGGTTCCTCAGAAATTTGACGGGAAGAAGACATTTATTTTCATTGGAATCAGAGTCCTGGGGCCAAATCCTTGTCTTCTTTTTCTCATATCAGGGTGGTTGAACAAACATGCTTACACACACACAAAACACACACACACACACACACACACACACATATATATATATATATATATATATATATATATATGTGTGTGTGTGTGTGTGTGTGTGCGTGTGTATATGTATACACAAATAACTCTCAACATCAAATTTCTTTTGTCATGAATTCTCATCAACCTCCATATTAGTTCATTATGAATTAAGTCACTTTTTATACAACTTACACCTGTATGTCATAACCAGCTATTTGTTTTTACACTCTGTGAATTCATAAAAATTTTATAATATCCACTTGATCCACATATCTTCAAATATGTCTAGCACTCCACTGTTATTCACTTATTAGTTGTTATATCATGTCTTAATTTCTCAATAATAATCCTACCATGCACCTTCCTTCCCATCACTTTTATAGATTATAAAAACTATTATTCACCAATTCTTAAATAACCTTCCCCTCAACCAGACATACCTTAAATTACACCATCACCAAAATATCTCAACAACTCACTTTTAATACCATCAGTTATTAATTGTCCCTGCAATTTCCTCAACAGTCTCTTTAACAAGAATTTTCAAACTCTCTCAAACTCTTTACTATCTTGGATCATTCAGCTGTAATCTAATCTATCAGCTAAATAAACAAAAACCTGCATAATGATTCATTTATCAACCCAGATGAGCCTTAATATGCAATAAGTTTAAAAAAAATTGTGTAACGTTATTCGGAGACACTTTTTTTCATTGCATTTGTTCTTTTATCACTGGGCTTATTATCTTCTCTCTCTCTCTCTCTCTCTCTCTCTCTCTCTCTCTCTCTCTCTCTCTCTCTCTCTCTCTCTCTCTTCATGGAGCATAGAGAAAAAGCATATGATCACTGGGCATTCAAATTTCTGAAGGTCATATTATTATTGTCATTATTATTACTAACAAAGCTACAACCCTAGTTGCAAAAGCAAGATGCTATAAACCCAAGGGCTCCAACATTGAAAAATAGCCCAGTGAGGAAAGGAAATGAGAAAAAAAATGAACGATATAACATGTAATGAACAATTAAAAAAAATATTTTAATACCATTAACAGCATTAAAACATATATTTCATATGTAAACTATAAAAAGACTTATGTTAACCTGTTCAACATAAAAACATTTACTGCAAGTTCGAACTTTCGAAGTTTTACGGATTCAACTACCTGATTAGGAAGATGATTCCAAAACTTGGTCACAGAAGGAATAAAACTTCTAGAGTACTGTGCAGTATTGAGCCTCATGATGAAGAAGGACTGACTATTAGAATTAACTGCATGCCTAGTATTACGAACAGTATGGAACTGTCCGGGAAGATCTAAATGTAAAGGATCGTCAGAATTATAAAAAATCTTAAGCAGCATGCATAATGAACTAATTGAACAACGGTGCCAGAGATTAATATCTAGATCATGAATAAGAAATTTAATAGACCGTAAGTTTCTGGCCAACAAATTAAGATGAGATTCAGCAGCTGAAGACCAGACAGGAGAACAATACTCGAAACAAAGTAAAATAAAAGAATTAAAACACTTCAGAAAAGATTGATCACCGAAAATCTTACAAAGACTTTCTCAATAAGCCCATTTTTTTTTTTTTTGCAATTGAAGAAATCACAGACCTAATGAGTTTCTCAAAAGTAAATTTGTTGTCGAGAATCACGCCTAAAGTTTTAAAAGTCATACAAAGTTAAAGAAACAGTATCAATGCTTTGATCCGGATATTGAGGAGCCACTGTCCTTGACCTACTTACAATCATACTTTGAGTTTTGTTAGGATTCAATTTCATACCCCATAATTTGCACCATACACTAATTTTAGCAAGATCTACATACAGATGAAATTGAAGCGAAGAGAGTAGCATCACCAGTATATGCAACAAACATACATATATATATATATATATATATATATATATATATATATATATATATATATATATATATATATGTATATATATTATATATATATACATATACATATACATATATCTACATATATATATATATATATATATATATATATATATATATATATATATATATATATATATATGTATATATATGTATAAATATACATACATATATATATATATATATATATATATATATATATATATATATATATATATATATATATATATATATATATATATATATCATGTGTATATAGTAAGATAAGTAATGGGCCAAGAATACTACCCTGTAGAACACCAGATATCACAGTCCTCTACTCACTATGGTGCCCATCAACAACAACTCTTTTTGATCTATTACTTACAAATTCAATAATGATGCTAAGAAACGACCCACCCAATCCCAACTGTTTGAGTTGGAAAAAAGGGGCCTTATGATAACACAGTCAAAGGCTGCACTAAAATCAAGGCCAATCATACGAGCATCCTTACCACAATCAAGGATGATTGAAGGAAGGGCATCACATGCTCCAAGAGCTTTAAAAAACCAAATTGCAAGGTAGGGAACAGATGATTACCTTCAGCAAGCCTATTATGACGTTTTCCCCAAAGATGTTAAAAAAACTTTAGATAATATAGCAGTTATGGAAAATGGGTGGTAATCCTTTGGACTTGAGCTACCATAAACACATCCACGTAGTGTAGTAACAGTACCAATTCTCCAACATTTGCTAAATGCTGCTCTTCTTGCTAACTTGCCCAAAATAACAGTAAACTTAGGAGCTATGAAATTTGAGTCTTAATAAAAAAAATAATAATACCATTTTGGTCTACACCTACACGAGAATCAAGATCCATTAAGAGAGCTTTAATTTCACGAGATCGAAAAGTTAAACTACTTAGTTTACCTCAGGAAAACAAGAATGAGGAAGTTCGAGTTTCTCATTACTCTGCTTGCTGTCAAACACATCAGCCAAAAGGGTTGCCTTTTACTTCAGACAGTAAGTGACAGTAACATCTGGTTTAAGTATAGGAGGAACTGTTGCATTTACAACAAAGAGAAGAAGTATAAGGGTAGTCCACCACTTATACTGCTGGGTTACACCAGAAAGGGTTTCTTTTATGGTTAAATTGTATTCCTTTTCAGTTGAAGCAAAAACTCTCTGAGCAAAAACTCTAGGATGAGTATAGTTATTCCAGGTCAAATGTGATCTGTTACCCTCCAAAGATGTTAGGTATCCTGCTTCTCCAGATAAGCACGTCTACAATGATCATTGAACCACTCGTACCTTAGGACGCAAGAAGGGATACGCCTATCCATTATAGTGAATAGATTCTCATTCAAAGGGACAACAGGATCAACACTGCTATACAATTCTGACTAATTCAAACCCAAATGATCATGCAAAATCGCATTCCAGAGTGCTTGAGATTTCATATAAATCTTACATGAGTATTATACACCAGGGACAGTCTTCTCAGTCTTCACTACTATTGAAATCAAGGCATGATCAGATGTCTCAACTGAAGAACCAACCTTACTGTGTATAATGACGCGGGAGTCGGTGTATACGAGGTCCAATCAGTTACCAGACCTGTGAGTAGCTTTACTTATGATTTGCTCACAGCTTCATTCCAAGGCAAAGTCTAAAGCTCTTGAGCCATAGCGATCGGTAGGAGAAACAGAATTTAACCACTCCCTTTGGTGAGCATTGAAATCACCAACAAAGACAAAAGAGGCTTGCCTATCATGTTCTTGTATCTCAGCCATAATAGTAAAAAGACAATCGAAGATAGGATCATTCATGTCTGGATTCCGGTAGATCGAACACAAGTAGAAGTTGTTATGCTTACCACAAACTTTTATTACCTGAATCACATGACATCCAAATTCATAGCAAGACTTATGAGAAGCGGGTATTCAAACCTAAATACACCGTCATTCGCCTGGCCCTAGGGATGGCATCGGGTTTTAACATTAATGACTTCTTGAAACCAGTTATAAGAAGCTCAGATGAGTGCCTCATATTAGAAATCAAAGTTTCCTGGCGCAAAAGAATATTATACTGTCTGTGATGTTGTGGCCTGATTGATAACGTCTCTGCCTGGTGTTTGCCAGTCGGCGGTTCGAGTCCCGCTCAATTTCAATAGTGCCATTCGGGTCTGCAAACTTAACATCCTTTTGAGCTAAGGATGGGGGGTTTGGGGGAGCCTACAGGTCTATCTGTTGAGTAATCAGCAGCCAGTGCCTGGCCTTCCTAGGTCCTATCTTGGATGGAGAGGGGTCTTGGACGCTGATCATATGTTTATATATGGTCAGTCTCTAGGGCATTATCCTGTTTGATAGGGCAATGTCACTGTCTCTTGCTTCTGGTATTCATAAGCGGCCTTTAAACCTTTAAGCTGTAAGGTCTTGAGTATTTGCATGAAGACCCCGAATATTGCAATTCACTGGACGACATTGACGAAATCTAGGATGTACTTGTTCCGGGTTTTGCTCATGTCTCCAGAGAGCATAAGAATAAACGAAGAAATAAAGATATATCATACTTAAAAACTGAATTAACAAAAATGATACATATATATGGCCGGAAATGAATACCATACAGATAAATCACGGAATATCTACAGAGAGAGAGAGAGAGAGAGAGAGAGAGAGAGAGAGAGAGAGAGAGAGAGAGAGAGAGAGAGAGAGAGACCTCTTCTCAGTAAAATAGCGCTATCAAAATTAAATTTTATGCTAAGTCAAGAGAGGAACAAATCACATCGTAGAAATAATAACCATCATTTTTTTTTTACTTTGCCGCATATATATTTTTAATTCATGTACATGTGCCGATGAATGAGTTTAAGCACATTTCATTCCATGGTTACCTCTTACAGTTGAATAAGATGTTTAGAAAAAGTCTCTTTCGGATATGTTTGAGTTGAAATAACCTTACGGTGTAACACATGTGAGGACAGGAATTTAAGACATTACCTTTCTTAGAATTAATTGAAAATACAATATGGATTAAGAATCGTATACAACTTTGCACGGTTAACCTTTGAAGGAGTAGCTGGGATTGATGTGAAATGTTTGGTAGAGTTAGAAATATCTGCATGATATTCCAGGCCATATGAGTAGGTACTGTAAAATAAGCTACCCTCAACATGGATAAAAGAAAATTAGTAAGGTAATCTATGGCAAACTTTCAAAACCAGTACTGTTTAACGATACTATACATTTTGAGTATGGCTGGATAGTTTTTGAACCTCAACGACATGATCATCTGATGAGAGGATTCATATTCAATTTTGATAGTTCATCAGATGAAATGGCACTTTCTTCGTATTAAGCCATGTTATTTGGTTTGTTCATTAAATTTAGAGCTTCGGAGGGATGTTACGTAAATAAAGGGTATTAAAATGAACCGTTTTAACAGCTGTTCGACACTTACTGTATATAGATGAATAAATCTAGTATAAAATCATACAAAGAAAAAAATATAGATTATGAATACTCATCTCTTGATTTACTATAACCTTAAAAGGGGCAATATTTCTTTTGGAGATTACCCTAATCATTTAATTGGATATACCAGGCTACCACGTTCACAGTCATGTGAATAGCTAGAGGGACACTCAGTAGAGCGCAGACCTCCGCTATGGTAGCACATTTCACGACCTTTCACTTGACCTTACCCTTGACCTTTGACCGATAACTTTCAAAATTTAATAACTTCCGCGCCTCATCATAATTAATCCCTGAAAGTTTCACTACTCTATGAGTAAATTCTGGCTAGGACGTTGTTTATACACAAGGAAACGGAAAAACAAGAGCAAAATGTAACCTCCTTTCCACTTCGTTGGCGGAGGAAATTACTTACTCTCCCATATATTGTATATATTTTCCACATCTCCAAGTATTCTTATGGAGATTTTTCTTTTGAAACTTAAAATTTCCTGCACACAAAAAAACTCCCCATTCCAATCTAATTCAGGAACTCAATATATCTAAAGAAAAACACTCCATTATTCAAGGCTGGGTCAATTGAACTGTATTTCGCATAATTTAACCAAAATTTTACCAAAACCAAAAAGTAATCAAACCAACATAAGTGTTTCCCTTTATCCTTTTTGAGAGACATACTGTCTCCACTTCCCAGCTCTACATCTTTGGCATAAACCAGATGTACCCTCTGATTCCTGGCCACGCTACCTTTTCATGTTATAAAAACACCGAAACAGTCAGCTTTCTTCTCTGCAATCCGTTCTTAGACAACAGAAACATGAACACTCAAAAAAAATTTTTCCTCCGTTGTTTTACAATATCAATAGAACAGTATGCATCTACAATCCCCATTTCTTCCCCATTAGCCGCCC
>NC_090731.1:100776038-100798538 GCF_036898095.1 Palaemon carinicauda | reverse complement strand
GCGGAGGAAACATCAAAAGGGTTCATAAATTCAAGTACCTTGGTTCAGTGATCGACAATGGGGGTAACATGGAAGATGAAATTAACAACCGGATTCAGTGTGGTTGGAACAACTGGAGGAAGGTGTCTGGCGTCATATGTGATAGGAAAGTCCCTATAAGATTGAAGGGCAGAGTGCACAAGGCAGTGGTCAGACCAGCAATGACATATGGATTGGAAGCAGCACCCCTAAAGAAAACAGAGGGTAGAAAGTTGAACGTAACCGAGATGAGGATGCTTAGGTGGATGAGTGGAGTAACCAAAAAGGACAGGGTTAGAAATGAACATATTAGGGGTACAGTAAAAGTCACTGAGGCATCAAAGAAAGTGCAAGAGGCAAGGTTAAGATGGTATGGCCACCTGATGAGAAGAGAAGGGCAACACATGGCAAGAGAAGTGATGGACGTGGAGGTGGATGGAACACGAAGGAGAGGAAGACCTAAGACCAGGTGGAGAGATTGCATTAGAGATGATATGAGGGAGAGGGGAGTATGGGAGGAAATGACACAGGACAGAGGGAGATGGAAGAGACTCATTAGAAACGGCGACCCCGAATAGGGATAAAGCTGGGAAGAAGAAAAAAAAAGATAAAGACTGCCATTCTTATTTCAATAAATGGGACCAGAACTTGATGTTCAAATTCCGTAACCGGCAGTGATTGTTTGCATTTGGTTACAATTCCTTTTGGCAACTCTTTGGTGTACATACAGGCTATATGTACCAACAGCACATAATATAGTTTCAAAGCCTCGAATTAAGCAAAATGGCAGAGTCAGCTTCCAACCCGAGAACTGCTACAAGCCTCGTGAGCGGCTGTATGGAGAACTGCAATAAGCCTTTTCAGAGCACAATTTTCCATCTCTGGTCACAAATTCCCTCATCGTAGACTTGTACTATTTTTTTCGATATAAAAATACTTGTCTGGTAGAGGTTTTGATGTTTAAAATCTTATTTTACCTATATAATTATATATTATATAAAAGTTTCTCCCTTGACCAAATTTTATTATTTTACAAAGGCATATGACAAAAGGTAGTTCTATCCAGTAAAAGCTTTTTTCATATAAACACATTGATGATTTATAACAAAATTCCATAGAGGATCAGGGACAAAATATCGATATGTGCACGAAGTTATAACAAAGGCGTTGGTGATGTTATGCATTAACTTCTGAAGCATAAAATTTTTTTCAAGAAAGCCGCACCAACGGACTGGTTTAAAATGACATTACCGTATTTATGGGGGTAACTATAGGTAAAAAAACGTGGGTTTTGCATTATGCTTTATACGTCAGTTGAGCAGCAAACAACCAGATAATAAAAGCTATGTGCTTCATCCTTCTTTGCATTCAGCAGAGAACTTAATTACAACCACTGATGTTTAATGTTCATATGGGGAAACAGAGTCCTCTGCACTGAAGTGTCACATTAAAAGTTTGTCTGCTGAGAAACTGTTACAGAATGATAGTTCCTTAAACAGGTCATGCTTTAAGGATCTCGTACACAAAACATGCAATGAACGAGCTGTGATCAGATACAGAAGACAAAATGACGTCTGGCAAATCTAATGCTGCATCTGAAAGTGCTTCTGCGTCAAAGTGATCTAGCAGAAATCAGGTATTTAACAAGGAAATGTCTAATTTGTCAGGAAGGTGAATCAGACAAATGGTATGGTGTTGGAACTGAAAATATTGGAGCTCAACTCAAAGCCATTGAACTTCTGAAAGTCAGATTAAGTAATATTGTAGGCTTATCCAATCTTCTTCCAACAGTTGCTGAGAACATGAAATATCACCTGTGCTCAAGCCATGCAAATCGAGACATAGAAAAAGTTAACAGACTCCCACAACAGGGATGTCAATCCAAAACCAATCAAAATGTTTGAATCTAGGGGCATCTTCTGAAAGACCAAACAATTTGAACGTATTGCTAACAAAATTCAGCATTTCATCGGAAACTATGTGAAGCAGTTCAAGTCCGGCCTCCAATTTGTGTGAGCCACCAGAGAACATGACCTATTGCCGTACATGCAGGGACTGAAATCACAAACAAAGTACTTCATTCTCCATGAATATTTAGGGTGTGGGTGCCTTCACCCACTGTACACTTCCACAATGAAACAGACAAAACAGTTTATAAAACCGATTTTTTTTACACAGTGTTGCTGGATTCACATCAATTAGCGCAGACCGTGGAATTGAACAAGAGAATTGCAAACTCAATGTTACTGGTGGCATAGTAGGAAAATCACTGAACAAATACTTTCTCATTGCACTTGGACTTTTGAATGGAATTTGAGAGACAGTAGCGCACTTGCAACAAAGAGAGGAGAGCACAACATCATGAACTACCTTTGGGGAAGAAAACTCATCCGATTAACTAAAAATGCAGTCACACTCACTAAAGTATTTCACAAGCATGGAAATTCTTTTCAATCCTCTGATGAGGATGAAATATCCAACCTGCTCACCAAAGCAGTTATGACCAAAACTGCTACCAAAGATACCACCAGCGTGATGAGATTGGACGACAGTTGTTTGAATGTTTTATAATTGAATGTCTAACAGAAGGAAAACTGAGTGGGACAAAATGTCTAAAAAGAAACTTAGAACTTTTAAAAGGGTTAATGTAATGACCAAAATTAAAACTGGAGACAAGGTTGTCAAAATCAAAGAAGAGCGAGGACTTTAGCAATGCTTCCCTGTTATTTTCAGAAGTCTACTAAAACTGGACATCAGCAGAAAAAAAAGGGGATAGTTTAAATATGTAAATATAAAATCAATATGAAATGACCAGGATCATATCATTAAACTTTGCATTATTAAGTGCAAAGGTAGAGATGGAAAAAATGCATTTTAAATATTTAATAAATTTAAATTTAAATGGTTAGACATTTATGAATACATATAATTCAAAACGAGATAAATTTCACTGTAGCAGCTGGTGGTGGAATGACGTAAACGAGTCTTCGAAATGCACTTTTGTACGAGAGATTAAGGTTCACAACTGCTAGGGCTTAACCTTCTTCCTTTCACTCATCCGCTAAAAAATACAAAGTAAAGGAGAATCAACCACGGGAAAAATCTGAACAAAAGATACAACACTAACTAAAAGTAACTAAAATAAATCAACAAGAGATCAACACGAGTCAAAATATCAATTACTGCAATCGCATGACTAAAATCTAGAATTTTCATATAAATCAATAAAATCTTGAAATCAACGAATCACCGAAAACAGCAATTAACTAATCGCGAATATCATCTTACGTAAATATTTGCTTAAATCAACACTTATTCACAAAAGCTCTCAAATATTCAGTAAAACAAATAGCAAATTCAATGAGTAGTCAAATACCTAAGAAATAAATTTATAGACTGCATTGAAATCATAGGTTCAATCTAGAAAGAATTTAATCAATTAAAATACTTTAAATTATTTTCAAAACTCTGGCATATAGAAAATGTGACGCAAGAACAAGCACTAAAGCCCCTTATGCTTACCCTGTTGCGATAACAGTTCTGGCGAGTGTGGAAAAAATCATTCAATAGACGATCATCGCTAAGCAGCGTCTGGATCCCATCCTCGATGAATTAGTTTGTAATTATGTCCATGATCGAGGAAAACTCTATAGTAATTAATCTAGTACTAAGTACGGTAGTAATCCACGACAAAGTCATAAATCCAGCGTGAGTGTATAAATCCTTAAATCCACTTAAATAATGAGAGAGAGGGAAAGAGAGCTGCCCCTCCTCACTCCCGTATCAGGTTGCTGAAGACTGAGTAACTGTGTGAAAAAACTTCACAAAGACATTAGCGACCGGCAGATATAACTACTGTAAAGTAGTTACCGTTTAAAAGCCAGGGGGGAATTAGCGACATTTCTGTATGCCAAATGTATAAACAATGAATATTCATAATAATAATTTGAAGTTTTTTCAATACATCAAGGAGTGCATTGATACTAATGAGTTGGGTGTAGTTCCTTAATCCCTGTTTGCTTTTGATGGAGCCCTCCTGTTGCCATATGATAAGGGTTCAGAACCCCATCATCTTGATGAGTTGGATACAACACAACAGGTCCATGCTGAAAGAAATGTGGCAACAGTAAGTGAACTATCTAATACCAAGCGATTAAATTAGCCTTACAGGAGACAGACAACAGTAGAATGTGCACATATGGGTGCAGCAGGTGAATTATCATTACAAAAACGGATCATGATTGATGGCATGGCTTTATTAAATTCAGTTACCAAAACAGAACAAATGAAAACAAGCCAAAACTTTGCAGATGCCATTCTGTAAATAATCTGTAACATGGAAGCCCAGTATGAAGAGGTCACAGTCGTATTCGACTTGTACATGAAAATATTACTCAAGAAATTGATTAGGATAAAGAGGACAAAGGTTAAGTCAACTTATTACTATGTGAAAGACAACATATTATTCCAGAATTGTTTCCAGAAGGACTTTCTCACAGATATCCAGTCCAAAAGAGAACTGACAAACTATTTGGCTCACAAGGTTGTACATCACAGCATGAACTCCAAAAATAGTTTAAAGAAAATAATGGTGACATCAGAAACACAGCACAAGGGCAACGTTGATTCTCCTTGTCCACTTCTCGGTCACAGCCAAGGAAAACCAGACACTTTGCTTGTACAACATGCTATAAATGCTTCCAATGATACAGAGCTTATTTTCAGTTCTCCAGATACAGATATCTTCTTGTTACTTGTCTACATGTATTCAAGCTTGCCAATATGTACAACCCTCCTCACATGAAAGTGCAAGCTGTAGAGGAAAATCTCTGTGAAGAGCATATACATTACTTGGGACAAAGCATGCCTTTGCACTGTTGAGTTTTCTGAGTTTTCATGATCTGCAATTTCAAATATGTTTGAAAAATTTGATGGCAGAACCATAGTCTCTTTCTTCAAAGCTTTCATGCCCTCGATACACTAGCAATGCTCAGGAGTGACAACGATCTGCCCACTGATGCATGCTCTCAGTTAGATCGTTTTTTCTGTATCTTTATCGCTCCAAAATTTATGCAGAAGTAGAGGAGCTCCCTTGGTTCCTCTACTCCAATCGTGCAGCTGAAGGAGAAAACCTCTCACCAACTTTTGGTTCGCTGGAATTACACATTCGACGGGCACACTACATAACCATGATTTGGAAAAAAGGCTGCTGAAAATCATCCATATCTCCCAGAACCAGCTGCATTTGGTTGGACGTTTGATAAAGTTTCAAGTCACTTCTATCCTGTTTGCTGTTTGAATCCACCCTTATTTGAAGAAGTATTGCACCTCAAAGTGTGGGTGCAAATATGGATGCAAAGGAAGATGCAGTTGTCGCCAGAACGATATCCCATGTATGGAAGTTTGCGGATGCTAGCTTTTCACTTGCAACAACAAAGATATTCAGCCAGGTATAGCTGAGGAATAAGAAGATTAAGACGTTATTATCTATGACATTTTTGTGTTTAAAGGATTTAATCAAAATTAGGGAGTAATTAGATAACTTCATTGTATTTATATATGTTTGCTAACTTGTTAGTTGTGTATTCTTTACGATAAACTCATGTCTTTAAGTGATATTTGGTTTCATCATTGCAAATTCGTTCTGGCTCTGTAATGTTTGCATAGGTATAGCCTAAGATTATAGGTATGTTGAAATAATTTTTGAGGTCATCTTGAAATTTGGAAGGGTTATGATGCATGTGACCTAAATTTGAGGATTCAATTAGTTTTCTTGTATAGAAAAACATATTGAGACACCTTAACTGTAATTTTATCATGTGTACTTGTAAAGATATCGTATCATTCATGCGTGGCTGCCATTTTGGATTTCATACCCTTAGAATGTTCCGAAAAAATGCCACCCAATTCTTCTTTTTAAACCTTATAATAACTTCTTTCAAGATGCAGTGTTTTTTTTTCTTTTACATCCCCCCGAAGGAAAAATACACGAAATTAGAAAAATCAAGCAGGTGTTCTATTTTTTAAGGTATGCTCGATGGGAGCATATAATGCAAAGACGAGAAAACATAGTATTAAAAAAGTAAATTATTATAAGAAATCAAAGGTCTTTTGCTGAATAGCTTAGCATGAAATGAAGACAAAAGCTCCTCACAATCAAATAGAACTAAAAATATTGCAAAGAATAGTAAACAGTAAAATCAAAATCCACTGAAGAATATTTCACACCACAGTAAGGTTCTATGCCCTCTTCTAAAAACAGAGCTGTGATTAAGTCTCTGGAATGAAACCCAGCTTTTACTAATAAATGGACGTTTAAATCTGGAGGAATAGGTCATCACTAGACTTTAGATTTTAGCAAAAGTTTTAAATTTCCGTGATAAACTAAAGTGGAGAGAGAGAGAGAGAGAGAGAGAGAGAGAGAGAGAGAGAGAGAGAGAGAGAGAGAGAGAGAGAGAGAGAGAGAGAGAGAGAGAGAGGAGTCTTAAAACTATAAAAATAGTATATAAGAGTAATCAAACATATTTTCAGCATACGTCTACCCTGTGTGTATATGTGAGTGGTGTATGAGGGAGAGAGTGAGAGAGAATGTTTTACCACTTGAATAGAGACAAGCTAATAGAACCTCACACTGTGAGCGGCCGGTGTAAGAGGAGTATTTTAAGAATCGTCATGGGATTAGAGTTCTTTGTTTACCATTTGTAACTCTTGTACGGTTGCAGAGAAAAAATAAAGAAAATATGGAAGGGGAAAAGAGATTCTATGCACAAATCAATAGAAAATATTTGCTTTCGCGTTTATAATTTTTACCAACGAAGTTGACGTTGATACATAAACTCAAAACCTTATGCATATAGATATGACTACGCTATCCATTTTATCCTCCCTGCAGGCTACGAATCGGACGCGGAAAAGTCTTCATTGTATAATTAATTCGAAGGGATGAATTCTCAATATCAAGTCGCAAATAATTATAATCGAAACGTAGGCTGTTATATTTGGAGGTTACGCAGCTCGGAAAAAAAATACAAATAATTTAAAGAGGTCCCTCTATGCATATCGCATGGCATATATGACAAACAGGGCACCATCAAAATATTTATGTGGAAGTTACATCGCACTAGTTTGGCAAAAAAAAAAATAAATAAATAAATAAATAAATAAATAAATAAAAAAAAAATCTCTATCATATGATAAACAACCCGTTATGAACACTAATTAAAAACTCTGTTGACTTTGTTTAGGCTATTGTAAAGCATAACACGATATTATTTTCTGTTCCTATGCATAGCCACCAAGACAATTTGAGCATCAAATTTTCATAAACATAGCAGTAATTTTCATCTAATATTAATTTCATAATTTCATTACTGACATCATCATTTCTTAATAATCTTATCCAAGTCAATATCCATCTACCTACCTCTTGTCATACAAAAACATTTGGTTTCATAATCTACGAAATAATAATCAACGTGGTTACCGTGGCCAGCTCAGCATGTATGGCTTGTCAGTACATAGGAGCTTGATGTTTTTTTTTTTTTTTTTTTTTTTTTTTTTTTTTAGCGAAAAAAGTAACATTCTTATAATTCAAAGGATATCTTCTAGTTACGTTTTGTATCGCTGTCAATTCCTTATCACTTACAATAATAATAATAATAATAATAATAATAATAATAATATGGCCTTGGATCCATTTTTTACCCTGGTTCCATTATGGAGCCATGATCCATTTGAGAGGCTGGTTCCATTAGGGAGCCAGGGTCGAGTTTTGAGCCTCCTGGGCATTGTCATGCTTGGTAGGCACTTTCTCCCTTGGCTCTGACACTCACGAGCGTCCTTCTAAGACATTTTCTAGCCCTCCCGGGTCCTAGTGTCTGTGAAAATTGGGATTCGGCTCAATCCCTTGAGTCTATGGTCAGTCTCCAGCATTCATTGAAATTTTGTTTTGCCTAATACAATATCGTAATATCGATAAACGAATTGATTGGTTTTTTTTTATCTAACGTGCTCTTTGCCCTATTACCTTTTTAAGCATTTTTTTTTTCTTGTATGTAAAATACTAAAATATTGATTTATAGGAATATACTGTGTTTGTTATTATTATTATTATTATTATTATTATTATTATTATTATTATTATTATTAGTAGTAGTAGTAGTAGTAGTAGTAGTAGTAGTAGTAGTAGTAGTAGTAGAAGAAGAAGAAGTAATAGTAGTAGTAAATTAGGCTCGCTGCGTGTTTTCTTTATCTTTTGCTATTTTCCTTGCATAGTTCTTTGTATCATTATTACCTAAAGTTATATAATCTACTCTTTCAACTCCTCAATTGTCAGGGTGTTTATAATAATAATTACTATTATTATCACTTTTTAATGTAACCAAGCTTGATTAACTTGGACAATTTCATAGATCATCATAATTCTTAGTACAAAAGAACGTTTCTAATTGCAATCACCAACACAGAAGATCATTTCACCAAATTGAATCCCATTATTTATTGATTTGAATTCTTTATCGAAAACAGGAGTTATTTTCAAGTTAATTATCATAAATATATTTTTCTGTAACATTCTGTTTCGTTTTTTTTTTTTTTTTTTTTTTTTTTTTTTTTTTTTTTTTTTTTTTTTTTAATAGGCGATGACTAGAGCCTCCTGTTGGAAAATTTCATCACCCTTTCAAGCACCCACACAGATCAGAAGGTTGAATATCATTACATGCTTTATGCCATACACATTTCTTGAATGTTTACCTACGCTTCCTTGATATAAAGGTCCTATCTTATTTCCTTGTTGTTCCTTTCCTTTACTCCTAATATCTCAGAATTTAAAATTTTTTTTCTCCAACCTATTTTCCATTACTTTCCACGTAGCCAAAACTTCTCAAAGCACTCTGAGTCAGTCTTTCCCGCGCAGTAACTTTTTACCATATTATGTATCATCATATTTTCTACACTTCTAACGTATCCTATGTAACATATACTAAAAAATATCAATATCGGACACTTCTACCTTTGTTTTTTTTCATTTAAATTCAACATTATTTTTTTTTTTTTTTAAATGTAATTCCTTCATCCCCTGTCCCTTTACTTTAATCACTCACTCGTGATATCTTCGCAGCCTTTAAGAACACCTTTAACACTTGGAGGATTGGTAATGTTTCTTCACTGGGTAAATGTTTGTGATAGCTTTAGCTTTACTAATTACCCTCCAATTTCTATCACTCCTATATTGCCTATAGCTCTTGAACGTCTTTTGGCACAAGAAAATTCTAAATAGCTTGGAGTTTGGATTTTGCAAAAGTTTTGGAGCACATGAGGCCCTTTTTACAATTTACAATGCTGTACAGTACCGAGATCTATTGAATGCTGTCAGAAAATTCACATAATTATCTTTAATTTTATTGGGATCATACACCGTGGTAATCGTAACCCCTCGTTTTCAAATGTAATCAGATGGAATTAGGAGTGCCTTTTCTTAGCATTGTTATTGACTTTTACTGAAAGAGATTGCAACTAGTAGTTGCTGATGGAACCTTACTGTTCTTCGCCTATTACCTTCCATATTCTATACTCATTGTATGTGGTCTGGCTTCCAAAACAGGCATCTTTCATGTGCAGATGTTGTTACTCTCTTTGCATCACTTTCATCTCCTGAATGTAGACACGTGCGTGCTTATTCCCTCAATAGAGTTCTAGCTAAAAGTAATTCATTCGGCAAATTATGGTGGGGTGGGTTGCCGTTAAACAATAACCAAACTCAAAGTGGATTTTCAGTAGGTCAAGTACAGTGGCTTCTCAACATCCAAATCTTTTCTTCAACAATGTCTCTTTATATCTGTATACAACTCATTGAAATTTCTACGTCTGAGTCTTAATTACAAATTTACCTTTCAGCAATACTCTTAGTCTATTTCTTATTCATTTATACAAAATGTATTTTTCGGTTTTTCGGTGACCAGTCTATCTTCCGAAAATATATTAATTATTCAATGCAGCCATATTTTGAATATTGTTCTCCTGACTGGTCTTTAGGTGTGATGTCTGTTCTGTATGGACAAAAACAAAGTATATTAAATCATCTATTCATATTTTTGAATATCAATCTCAAGCACCATTGTCCAGTTAGTTGTTTTCCCTTGTTACATAAGATTTTCCATAGTTCTGAGCATGCTTTGCATTCAGATTCTCCCAGACATTACCATCCAGTATTTAATACTACATATGCAGTTAATTCTAAAAGTTTTTCTTTGAAACTCATAAGGCTCATTAATACTCAGTATTATAGAGGCTTTACTCGAGTTGTGTCCAGATTGTGAAGTGAGCTTCCTAATGTAATAGTTAGAGAAAAAAAAATGAGAATTGGAGATCTGTTACAAAAGCAGTTATGTTGAGGATGCGGAAATGTCTTGTTTCATATTTTACTTATGACTGGTGTTTTAAATGTTATTACTGATTTTAATATATATTTTTCTTTCATTATTATTTTTGATTTACACTTTACTTATTACTTCTCTATTCCATTTCTGCAACAAGCTGCTTTCCGTGGTAGAGCCCCTGGGGCTTGTAGCATGACGGTTTTCCAATTATGTTTGTAGCTCGCTTAATAATAATAATAATAATAATAATAATAATAATGATAATAATAATAATAATAATAATAATAATAATAATAATAATAATAATAATAATAATAATAATAATAATAATAATAATTATTATTATTATCATCATAATAATAATAGTAATAATAATAATAATATTATTCCCTCCCAACTTGCTATACATGGCCTATGAACTGCTCCTAATTTTACGGATTCTAAGTTAGCATTCACTATTTCACCTCCTTAGATTCTATTCACCAATGCAATCTTACACATCACCATATCTATTCATGTACTGGGTCATATTATTGTGGGGACCAAAACAGTCAGGTCGAGCAAAGGTCCTGCATATTTTACCATAATATAAATACGGGTTGGATTTTACATGGTGCTGTGTGTGTGGTATTTAGCAAGTCTACTATAGTTTATGATTCCCTCCACCAAGAAAAGTGGTTAAGAGCTGGTGGTCCTTGAGGCAAAAGAAGACCTCCAAGAAAGGGTTTAAGCATGAAAAGGAGTCTTGGAAATGGAATGATTGAAGTAGAGAAGGCCATGCATAAGTAAAGATTCATGTGAAAGATTTTGCCGTGCAAAACAATGAGTTTAACCAATTAGGATCAATGATAAAGGAGGGAGGCATTAAAAAAGCAGTGAGGCAGAGAGTGAAAGAATCGTGGTAGAATAGAGAGAAAGGGAATACCTAGAAGACATTTATCAGATCCGTACTTTATATGTGGTAAAAACCTTAGCACTTAAGAGGAAAGAGGAGGGACTTCTGTAAAGAATCGAGAATAACATGATGAGATGGTTTGCTTGAACATCATACTGCAAAAGAGAGTCAAGATATAAGAAGAATGTGTAGTGTGTGTAATTTAAAAGATAAGGCTAGGGAAACTCGTCTTAAATACTATGGTCATGTAATAGGATGGGAGAAGGTGGAACCAATCAAGAGAGCTAAGCGCATGCTAATGGTGTGGAGCAGTTGTATGAAACATTAGTAGATGTGATGGATGGATGGGGCGAGGAATATTAGTGTGTGGGGCTGAAGAAAGAAAATGCAAGGAATAGGCATAGATGGCTAAACTTGACTCGAGCTGTCGACTCTACTATACAGGGGAACTAAGAAGCTCGAGAGATGAAGAAGGCCCTTGCAAGCTGAGGGCTCTAGAAAATACATTGATATTGCACTTTATTATTGTCAACAGCAAATACAAACTATTTCATACTTCACTCAAAGTTCCTTTTCTTATCCACTGATTTTTTACCTACGTGTACTACTGTTCTTTCCTATACTTCCCCATCACTCCATAATTAGAACAGTTAAATACATCATTGTTCCAGACACCTTTTTTTACAAAAAACAAAAAGTCCTTTATTGTTTAATTAATTTAGTTTATACTTAACTTCCACTTCAAAACATTTAAATCAGTCAAACTTATTTTCTGTACAAAGCACCCGCGAAAAGCTCAAAATTACCAATTTTCATGACAAGTAAGAGGTTCTAAGCAAATCACGCATGTCTTTTTTTCCATTTAATCATATAAGTGCATCATAATAAAATATGAAACCCCATTTCTTATAACTTGCCTAGACCCATATTGTTTTTTCCATATTGGTCATATCCATAATTTTTTTTACACTCTAATTCAGAATCTTACTCTAAAATTTTCATGTTATTTTAGGTATCCTGTCCCCATAATTCTTGGTCTCTTCTGTGAGCTTTATTATTATTATTATTATTATTATTATTATTATTATTATTATTATTATTATTATTGCGGTTGTTGTTGTTGCTGCTGTTGTAGTTGTTGTTGTTATTAATTGGAAATGTATCACCATTTCGTCCAGTAAATCAGCGAAAATTTGTGTGCAGACCTCCTCCACGGCCGATTATTTCTCGAAACCAGCTTGCCTTTCCAGTATCAGTTTAGACCGTAGGTATAATTGAAGTCTGTGTGACAACCACGTATAAACTTGGGGTTAAAGTTACAGTTAATTCAGTCGACCTTTTATTCGATCTGGACCTTGACCGTTAACCCAAGACATTCAAAATTTAGTCACTTCCCCGTCTTAGCATATCAACTATTCCCTGAAATGTTTAATACTCAATGAATAAAATTGTGGCCAGGAGGTTGTTCACAAACAAACAGACAAAAGGACGAAAAGTGGCAAAAAAAAAATAACCTCTTCCAAACTTCGTTGGTGGAGATAAATATTCCTGGTCAAAAAAAAAAATTTAATTTTCTTTATAAGATATCAATTTCATCAAAACTCACTATGATCCCCTTCTAGGAATCCTTTCGTTTTAAAGTACTGTATCCGTAGTTTTATCATTTTGGTGATAAATCATCGAACATAAACCACATAGATAGGATGGAAATTTTGCAATAATTTCACATTCAGTTAAAAAAGAATATTTAAAATAGAAAACCCAATTTTATTTGAAAGGAGAATTGAAGACCGAATCTCTGGTAAAAGAAGAAACAATGCCAAAACAACAAAAGCCTACCGAGACCAAGAATCATTTATACCGCTCCAGTGAAACCATGGTCTATGTGACATCGCTCTCAGCTAAAAATATCGTTCTATCCATGAAAAATTGTAGGGCTATTTTGTTGAAAAGGGGTTCACCATTCCCCGGGGGGAAGGAACCGGGAACGTCAGAGTGGTGGAGGGTGGATGTTAGTAGGGACCCAGGGTGTGGGATGGGTGGGGAACTGTGATAAAAATATATGACGTCTACCTTATCGAGATTAACGATAACGACACCGCTGGGAAAGTGCTTATAATGACTATGCTTTGCCTGGTGACAGCTCCCCACCCACGGAATTTATGAAGCACCAACTTTTCATCAGCTACCATGATTTGCAGATGAGTTTCTAGGGAAAGGAAGCTCATACGCTCATCTCTATAGTGTGTCTCGGTGTGCTCTTTCCTAAGATTAGATGTAAATATATAGAGATTAATGGTAAGAGTTAGAATAATGAAGATGTACGACTCTCCATCACCATCATATTATTTTTATAAGAATACTCACACGCAGGCTCATATCTTCTATCTATCTATCTATCTATATATACATATATATATATATATATATATATATATATATATATATATATATATATATATATATATATACGTGTATATATATATATATATATATATATATATATATATATATATATATATATATATATATATATATATATATATATATATATATATATATATATATATACATATATTATTGCTGGAAAGTTACATAAACTCCCCAGCTCCAAAGTCACCTGTTTATTTTTACATAAGTCTGTTATATTTGAAAATTAAAGCCCGAGCTCTGAGAAAATTATGCAAATCCCAGACGGCAGTATATATGAGCACTGAATATCTTACTTTACGCTCAAAACGAAACTGGGTGATTTCTTTATAAGAACTATTAAAACACGAGCCTCTTACTTTGATTCTTATTCAGGAATACGAGCAAACACTATTATGAAATAGTGGTGATCAGAATAATACATTCTTTACAAAAATAAATAGATTCTATAAAAACTTTCAATAATAATACAAAAATAATTAACTCCAAAAATTAATCACACGAAATATTAAATCTGAACAAACCTTAGGCTGACGAAAGAAAAATTCTCTGAAAACAATTATGCAATAGCTTGCTTCACTGGAAATTATTCTATAAAAATATTTAATTTTGATATTAAATGAAAATAATTAACACTAACACTATAATGATTAAACACTAAATGTAAATTACAAAAATGTAACAGTTACACTTACGTGTTTTGAATCAAATTGGGTAACTGGACAGTTAAGCCAAAATAAATACACTTCACTGTTTAGCCTAAATATCACAGGGCCAATTACAAAAATTTATATTAAACAAAAACTTACATTAACACCATACACTTGAAATAACATCAAAAGTTTCATTAACCTTTGAACAGACTATACACAATATATGTCGGATATAAATCGTTAATCATGATTGAGAGGGCACACACTTGATGAGCTTGAGAGGAATGAGGGCGAATTTTGGCTCTTGCGATGGGACAGGCTGCATCTCTTTTGATATTTATGCATTGCTAAGGTATATATATATATATATATATATATATATATATATATATATATATATATATATATATATATATATATATATAACGGATTTTGAGCGAAGCGAAAAATCTATTTTTGGGTGAGATAGCCATGTCGTCCTGATGGAAGTTCCTATAGGGTAGCTTCCTAGGGTATATTACAACTACGGCGATATTCCCAGAGAATTTACCTTAAGGTACCAGAATTCTAACTCCTGGAGCGAGTATCCCTCGTGAAAGGGATATCGCGACATATCAGAGGACGTATTCTAGACACGTCACATGGCAATCTACGACCTGAACAGAGATTCGTCTCGTAGGAGGGAGATTGACGAGATACGAATTCGGGAAAGAAAAAGGGGAGCCGCTCCCAAGGCTTCCCTATCCCCCGATTCGTATGCGTGCCTGGCGCCAATCCTGGCGCCATCTGTATTCCTTGTAGCGTACACGAGGTGCTACAGATACTGTATGTAGGGAGGGGTCCTACAGCCCTTTCTTAGAAAGGCAAGGGCGGGTCCATCAGGACGACATGGCTATCTCACCCAAAAATAGATTTTTCGCTTCGCTCAAAATCCGTTTTTTGGGCTCAAGCCATGTCGTCCTGATGGAAGTGTACCAGAGCATTACTGTAT
Source organism: Palaemon carinicauda (assembly GCF_036898095.1). Lineage (NCBI taxonomy): Eukaryota > Metazoa > Arthropoda > Malacostraca > Decapoda > Palaemonidae > Palaemon > Palaemon carinicauda. Next base: position 100,783,175 of record NC_090731.1, on the reverse strand, counting down.
CTGTGGATTCTCAGAACGTGCCGTACTCCCCGGAGATATTTATTCCCGGTCGACTAGACCTAGAGACCTAAGATGTTACCGTTATACATCTTTTCAACTAACTATAAACTATGTTAGAGCTTCCTGCCCCCTACAGGGAAGAGTCCTACTAGACTCTGGAAAGTCTCGAAGAGTACATATATCTATGTATGAATACCAGGCAAGCTAATATAGTGGTCTCGCCCTATATTAAGTAAAGCATAGTTTGTAAAGGACCACTGCGTCAATATGAAATATCGACCAGTTTTCCGCACAATACTTGTATTGGCCAAAGGTTTTATATCCGCATAGGAGGAAAACCAATGCAACATAGCTTGCATAAAGGAACAATTCTATTAGAATTATCCCAGATAAGGTACATAGAATGAATGCTCAATTATACCAATAAATTGACACAGGTGAAGGAGACGCAAGGTTCTCAAGAACAAGCTTATTGACAGACAATAAACAGACAGGTTAACCACAATTATACATATATATATAAGAAGAGGATAACCCAAAACTTTAAGCATAAGTATGATAGTAAACAGGGCTTGTTTGTCTGAAAGAAAAACATTAGATGCCACTTTTAAGATACCGAGGTATCAAAGTCATAAAAGCCTGTATTACAAATCAATGACATTAGCGTTAGAAACGCTCGGCACACATGTCTGTACTTATGCTAGGTTCACCTTCGGAAATGGAACAGTCTGGATGGGCAACACAGTGCCCTCACTTAGTTTGTAGTACAGTATGTAACTACACACTCACCCTGGAATTAATCGTCCCAATTAAGACCACTGTTCCTCGCAGAGTTAAACAGTAGGGTTAACACCGCGACCCACTGCTACCACAGATCTCTTTTAGTTCCTCTACTTGCTTCGCATAGTGGCGAAAGAACACTCTGGAAGACTTCCAGCCAGTGTATGAACGGAGATGTTCAAAATCCATGCAATTAAAGAAATTTAAGAATGAGGCAACTTTCCTCGGATCGTGACCTGCGGGTGTATTGTCAGGATCCGCTCTGCGAATAAAATATGTGATTTTTGCTCTGAGTTGATTCAGAGATAAATTTGAGCCTGATGTTTCTCCCCTGAATAGTTGACCACCCTTGAAGTCTGAAGTTCTATGAAGATAGACCTTTAGGCATTCTACTGGACATAGAGATGCATCTTCTTTCAGAGGGCAGATTCTCCAGGGACCCCACCTGTTGGTGGGTAACTCATTCTTGGCGAGAAACGTAGGATCCGGAAACAGGTTCAGTTCTTCCCCATCCAGGAACTGAACACGACCTGCCTCTCTCGAGAGGCTACAATTTCACTAACCCTGGCCCCGGACGCGAGTGCAAATTAGGAAAATAACTTTTTGTGTCAAATCCTTTAACGCACATTCTTCATTGCTCAACAGAGAAGCGAAATGAAGAACTTGTCTAAAGACCATGAAATGGGCTTTGGAGGTGCTGAAGGTCTGAGCCTAGCACAGGCTTTCGGGACTTTATTAAAGATCTCGTTACCTAGGTCGACCTGGAAGGCATATAGAATGGGTCTTGTCAAAGCAGACTTACACGCTGAAATCGTGTTCGCTGCCAACCCTTGACCATGGAGGTGGGGAAAAAAGATAAGCAGAAGTCTGTCAAGATCTCCTGCGGAATCTTCGCCTTGACAAAAGGCCACCCATTTTCTCCAAGATGACTCATATTGCCTTCTAGTAGATTTGCATTTATATTCCTCAATGAAGTCTATACTGGCTTTCGAAATCCCGAAACGCTTTCTCACCGCTAGGGAGAGAAAATCATGAACTGCAGGGTCCGGGTTTTCTGTAATGAAGCGCAGACAGTTGACTTCTGGACTCGCTGGGTCAGAACTGGATCTGGTAGTGGTACAAACTTCAGCTACAGTTCCAATGCCAGGAGGAACCACACGCTGTTCGGCCACTTGTGGGCCACTATTGCCGCTACCCTTTGAAGGATCTCAGTTTGTTGAGGACCCTCAACAGAAGGTTGTGAGGAGGGAACAGATAAATCTTGGACCATCTGTTCCAGTCGAGGGACATCGCGTCCACTGCTTCCGCTAAGGGGTCCTCGTACGGGGCACGTACAGGGGCAACTTCTTGTTGTCTTTCGTCGCAAAGAGGTCTATCTGCAGTTCTGAGACTGATTCAGAATGAAGGAGAATGATCCTGCGTCTAAGGACCATTCCGACTCTATCGGTGTGAACCTGGATAGAGCGTCCGCTGTCACATTGCGGACTCCTTGAAGGTGAACTGCCGACAGGTACCACTTCTTCTTTTCCGCCAATCGGAAGACGGCCAACATCACCTGGTTGAGAGGTGGTGACCTCGATCCTTGTCGATTCAAGTATCTTACAACTACCTCGCTGTCTATTACCACTTTATGTGGAACGAATGACGCGGGGAGACTTTCTTTAAGGTAAGGAGCACTGCCCTAGCTTCTAGAAAGTTTTATGAGAAAGGTCTTGAATAGCCTGGACCAAGTCCCCTGGACTTTTTTCCGATGAGAGTGACCTCCCCATCCCTCCTTTGAGGCGTCTGAGTGAATCGTCACCGACGGGGGAGGTGGCTGAAGAAGAACCTGACTTCTATAGATGTCTGGCTTGGGACCAAGGCCTGAGAAGAGTACTTAGCCGAAGCGGCTGGTCTTCTCAGATCTCTTCACGCGTTTGATGCATAACTTTTCCAAACTCCGATTGCATCCTTTAGCTGTGCTCTTAGCACTGGGTCTGTCACCGAAGCAAACTGGAGAGAGCGCAGTACTCTCTCCTGCTCGTGTCTTGATATCCTTTCGGAATCTTGAAGTCTCTTGACAGAACCCGCTATCTCCTTCCTTTTCTTCGCTGGGGTGGAGAAACGGTGTGACAAAAGGTCCCAGTGGATCTTAGCCACTGGAACTTTTGAGATGGAGAAAGTCGAGACTTTTTCTGTTGATCTTGAAGCCTAGGTACTCTAGGAACTGGATCACTGACTGGAAGCTTGCAAGCATTCTCTCTCGGATGCTGCCCACACCAACCAGTCGTCCAGGTAGGCTACTACCTGAATTCCCTTTAGGCGAAATTGTTTGAGAGCTACGCTCGCAAGCTTCGTAAAAATCCTTGGGGCTATGTTTAGCCCGAATGGCATGGCTCCGAAGGCGTATAGTCTTCGCTGTAGCCTGAACCCTAGGTAGGGGGAGAGTCGATGGCTAATTGGAATGTGCCAGTAGGCATCTGACAAGTCTATAGAGACGGAATATGCCCTCTTGGGCAGTAAGGTCCTTATGTGTTGCAGTGTTAGCATTTTGAATTTGCAATTCACTATGAACTTGTTAAGTGGCGACAAGTCCAGAATGACTCTGAGCTTTTCCGAGTCTTTCTTGGGAACACAAAACAGCCTCCCTTAGAAATTGATGGGCTTCACCCTTTTTCTCCAACCGTTCTTGAACGTACTCCTCCATAACGGGGGTGGAGTGTTGGAAAAAACCGAAGGTACGGGGGTGGAGTGCTGTACCAGCTCCCGCCCAATCCATTCTTGAGTAGGCTGTGGGCCCAGGGATCGAAGGTCCACCGATCCCGAAATTTCAGAAGTCTCCCTCCTACCGGTATCACCTCACTTGGACTGCCGTCCTGAGGTCTTGCCTTCCTGACCACGACCACCCCTGAATCCCCTTCCCCTTGAGGGGCGTCTAGACGAGCCTCTGGCTGCTCCTCTAGGCTTTGCTCGGAAGGAAGTAGACTGCCCTTCGAACGCTGGGGTGAATGCCGTGGACTGTGTCGACACGGCCTGGGGTACCCACTGAAAGGTGGTCGGGGTTTGTGCCACGATCTGGGGCACTGGGGGCAATGGCAATTGCAGTTGCTGTTGCTGTCTAAGAGGCTTGGCTGGCCGAGACGGTAGCCTAGTCCTCATAGTCTTCCTCTTTGGTTGAGGACCCTCATCCGGGGAAGACTTTCTTTTGATAGCCAGGTCCCACTTCTGGAGAAGGTTTCTATTCTCCAAGGTGGCTTTATCAAAAACTTCTTTGACCAAGTCGGTAGGGAAAAAGGTCTTTTCCCCAAATGTTGGAGGAGATTAGTTTCTTTAGCTCGTGCCTCACTGTAGCCGAGGTAAACACGAACTCCCTACAAGCTCTCCTTGCCTTGACGAAGCCATAAAGGTCCTTCGTCACTGTGGCCAGATGAGGCTTGGCCACTACCATGAACATTTCATGGACCTTGGGGTCACTTGCCATCGTCTCGAGAGTAGTCTGAAGAGACATTGAGGCAGTCAGTCTTTCTTTTGTATCGAGCTCACTTCGCAAAAGAAAGTCAGACAGCTTAGGGGGGTCCTTGCCGAACTGACGTCCGGCAATATCAGCCTCCAACTTTCCACTTAGAACGTAAGATGGACGTCCTTCCAATCTTTGTGGTCCATAGGCAGGGCCAGCGACAAGGGTTTACACTCCTCTAGGGAGGGGCAAGACTTGCCGGCCTCGATTGCTTTTAGTACAGCCAGAAACCCTTTCTGTAAAAAGGGGGAAGGCTCTAGTTGGCGAGGACACAAAGGAAGGGAGCTTCCTATTCAATGCAGCTACCTTTGAGTTAGAGAAGCCCCTCTCTTTCATCGAAGATGAAAGTAGAGCTTGAGCCTTAGCATGGTCATCACTATGACTTCCTTCGGCTCTGCCTCCTCCTTTGAAGCTGGTTCCTTCCTCAGCCGGACATAACAGTCCGGATATGGTGCCTTGCTGGGCCAGAATTCCACCCTCCAGGGGAACTGAGCCCAGCATATCCGAGATGACGATCTTTCCAGTCGTCATCGACATGTGCTCAGCATACCTCCATGGGTTAGCATCCGAGCACAAAGGAAGGTCTTTCACATTGAGCTTTTCTGGGGCCCATGTGATTCTGCAAGGCACTGCATTCGCAGTTCCATTGCAGCCGCCTTCTCCTGATTCTCCTTCTGCATTTGTTGGATCATTCCAACAATAGAAGAGAGGGCCTGTCCCAGCTCTACTGGGAGACCGGCCGATGTAGAGGGACTTGAACTTCATCCTGGGCTTCTGCAAGGAGGTCTTCCTCCTGACACCCGTCCACATCAGATATCCTGTCATTTAGCTGGATGTCTTGCATCGCGACCGCGACTTCAGCATCCACCTGGATCTGAACTTAGGGGATCTCCTCTTGAGGCTGGGGAATCACTGCCTCAGCTGATGCCTTAGGGAAAAGATACGCCCTCATCTTCTCACTTGGAAGATAAGGGCCAGAAGTGTACTTTTGGAAGCCCCTTACCCAGGTACGAAGCTTCTTCCTAGCTATTTAAATGTCTCATTAATCAGGTTAGTGCACACAGTACATACCTGAGGGTCCCAATACCGGAGATCATCCTTGGAGACAGCGTATGCTGCGTGTCTCCTACAAAACTCATGTCCGCAGAGGTTCTTGCTGCTGACATTGCAGAAAGCACTTCCCCACTTCGGAGTGTCCTTCTGTAAAGAGAAGAAATTTCCATGAGTATCAAGTGAACTATGTATCACTGGATATGCATAGTATAGCATAACAATTCATAAATGAAAGACACACACTTGTGTTTCCCTCACAACCCATTGTTGCAGCCTTCCAGATAATAAAATCAAAAATGGTTTATCTCTACTAGAGTAACCAATGCAAGGTTTCCATAGGAAACAGGTGGAGCTCACACCTAGGCAATGATTTTAAAAATCCTGGATAATAGACGGGGAAGAACTCTGCTTCCTGTCTGAGGGCAACAGCAAAGGGCTGTGTAAGAAAACACAATAGTGTTAGAAGATACAGTGCTGTACCTAAACTTTTACTATAGTTTTCTTCTTACTGTATATGCTATACAGAAGAATACTAGTACAGTATAGGAGGATGTGTGCCGGCCTGCCTTTGCCGGCCGGCACACACCACAATTAGCTTTAAAGTATACTACTTAACAGCTATAGGGCGGCAGCCCTCTGGTTCAAATGCCTGTGCCGGCGGCAGCAGCTGCCGGCCAGCAACAGCCAGTGTTGGCCGGCAATGATTGCCGGCCAGCAACTACACAAGGTAGTACCCAGCTGCCGGCCACACTCTTGGTGACCGGCAGACAAGGACTGACATAAGCCGGCCGGCAAAGGTACAAGACCGATGCCAGCCGGCAGCAAAAGAACCAGAAGACTACCCCTGCCCGGCTGCCGGCCTCATAGGCCGGCTGCCGGGACAGGTACAGCACTAGAAGAAAATAGAATGGATGCCGGGATAAGAGTGTACACAACCCCCCCAGCCCGGCAACCGAAAGAGTGCATATAAGGAAGGGGAGAAACTTAATTCAGGCTTCCTTGACCAATGCCGTCCGGCTCTGCCGGCAGGCATGGATGAGGGACCAAGAGAGGTCCGGGCAGCACTCGAAAACATAAGACCCTTGCCGTCCAGCGTCTCTGCCGGCCGGCAATGGGCTTAGTCAATCCAAATCCCAACCTATACTAGGTCCAGAAGTAGAATGACATATGGTACAGTAATACCCCTGCCGGCCAGCTCTGCCGGCCGGCAAGGTATAGTACAGTAATGGCTAGGCCATTACGGAGATAGAGGGGGAAGGGACAAGAGGGTCCTGCCAACCTTGCTTTAGTGACAGATCACCCGTAGCCAAGAACTCTGTCTTAGCCTAAGGGAGATCTAAGGGAAAGGGCCAGCGCAGTAGTATAATACCTGCCAGCTTCCAGAGCACCAAAGCAAGGAAGGCGTTGCAACTCCCAAGGGAAGATTTATCCTCCCCGAGAACAGCAACAGGACTTAGTCTGGTCGATCACACAAGAAGGAATCATAACTACAGAAACCTTCGACAGTGACCTAAGGGAGCTCAGCTCCCTTTGTAAGTGTTAGGTCAGCGAGGGAGACTCTGCCCCAAGCCAAACAACACGGACTCAGACTAAAAACTCTGTTGTTCTGACCCTCTTTGAACCAGACTCTGCTGGAACAGGAAGGTACAGTAACACCCTAGTATAGTTTTATCGAAAATAAATTCGGAAAAAACCACTTAGGGATAAGCCCAAGGCTTAAACAGAGGGAAAGGGATTGCATACCTTCTCCGAAGAAAAGAAAGCAACCGGGGAGTATGATAAAGTATACTAAGGCTCCATAAGCAATT
>NC_090731.1:100713538-100768538 GCF_036898095.1 Palaemon carinicauda | reverse complement strand
CACGACTGTCACGAACTGACACAAATAGTTCATGAACAGCTCACGTCGAGTTCAAGAGTAGTTAATGAAATGTTCGCAAATATGCGCGCATCGCAGTGTGGCCGTGCCTTCCCACTGACATGGTCATTTATACTTCACGCACTGATGGTACGAGCATTTCACGACTAGTTTACGCACTTCACGAACAGTTTGCCCATGGCACGAGCAGTTCACGAACAGTTCATGATCAGTTCACAAACAGTTCACGAATAGTTCACGACTATTGCTCAACAGTGGCAGTCACGTCGGTGTGGGTATATACAGAGCTTCCTGGACACTGCTTGCCATTCCAGAGGTCACCAGCAAAGAGACAACAGGCTTAAAACCAAGCTGATAAGAGGAAGAGGAAAGCAGAGAAGGCCAGAAGCCAACAGGCCAGAGGCAGAAACCACTGAGAAAGATAGATCCCCTCAGTCATCTATATCAAGTCACGATATCGTGATCCCGGAGATGCCACAGGATCCAATTAAACACCAAAGACAGCCATCCAGTGAGGACGAGGCTAACAGAAAGTAGAAGAAAGAAATCCCTGAATACCGCTGGACAGAGGAGGCTGAGATTAGGTTGGCCGACCTTGTGAAGGAGAACCCCCAGCTGTATGACAAGAAGCAGAAAGAGTGGCTCAACATGGCGGTCAGGAACAGCCGGTGGAACCGAGTTGGAGAGCAGCTGGAGCCTCCTGCCACTGGTGTCCATTGCATGTAGTAATACGAAAATTTGAGAACTAGGGTGGGGAAGATTATGAAAAATGAGAAGAAGAGTAGAGCTGGCCAGCCATAAAGGAGTGTCTGGGGTGACCAGATCATGGAGACCTGGAGTTTCCTGATACAACACATCGTCTGGGGAGAGACAGTCCCCTGTGAGCAGTTTGCTCTCCCAGTGTCAGCGGCAGTGACGGTCAGCGGTGAAGACGATGATGAAGTGAGGTCTAAAGGTTCCCAGAGCCAAGCATCTACTAGCACCGGATAAGGCAAGGGCAAGGGGAAGCGGTCCAGGCCACCAACAACACAGACAGCCACCACAACCGCCGACACCTTGATGATACAGAGAGACCTTAGTAATGTAGTGCAACAGGTGAGAGTCCCAATGTCTATATGCAGATTGTATTCCAGTCTCATCCATTGCTTCTGACATGGTATGTGCAATATGTTGCATTGAAATGCTGTACTAAATTGTTACAATGTTTTTATGTTTCAGATCATCTTCAAAGCAGAATCGTTGGTGCCCACCCACTCGTGCACCGGCCAGCACAAGATCGTACACGATTTTGCATGCCTGCTGGAAGGTCACATGTATGCCATCCTGGAGGGACTCCTGGCATGAATTCCAGATAGACTGCCTCAACCTTGTACACCACTACAGGCAAGGGTGTCCGTCCTACAAGCAGCCACATCAACAACCACTCATGACCTGGCCAGACCCACAGCAGCAGCAACCTTGGCAGCCCCCTCAGCAGCAGCAGTTCTGGCATCAACCTCAACCAGCACTGCCAGAGCAGCAGCAGCAGCAGCAGCAACCTCCAGCCAGTCAGCCATCACCTGTAATGTGGATGCCACCACAGTCACCACAGTCTACAGGCCAGTCCTCGTGGCCCCGTACCACGGAGTGACAACCAGGGATTCCACCTACACTGTCGGCCACCCTTGTCCAGGCTCCTTCACCAACATCTTCAGTGTCGTCGCTGTCAGCCACCTTCAAGACACCTGTGACTCCACTCAGCTTCCCGTTCCTGACCCCGGGGTCCGTCAACAGCAACCTAGAAGAGGGCATTTCACCCTCATCCCTCTACACCTTCAAGGAGCTCAACACATCACCAGTCCATCGGGTATCCCCACGCAGCAGTACCAGAATCAGCAAGGACACTGACTGAGATGAGACACTTCTAATATTTTTATCAATAGTTGGACTGATACTTGTACATATTTGTTGTTTGCTGTTTCCATGTTAATAAATTGTTTTCTTATTTCAAAACACTTGTTTTTTTCTTTAACCTTAAAATAAAGTGAAAGAAAAATGAAAAAAAAAATAAACGAAAAAGGAAAGAAAAAGAAACCAAAAAATAAAGGGCAACCAAAAAACAAACGAAAAAAAAAAACGTTTTTTTTTATTTAAAAAATGGAACAACTGTGGATGCAGGTCATGGAGCTACTACCATTCTTTCTTGCCAAGGGACAGCACCAGCACGGGACATGTAGTAATGTGATAGGTAGTCTTGCTGATCCTTTGCATCCTTCTGGGTATGATGGACGGTTAGAGGCAGCAGCCCCTGCAGGTGTAGTCAGTCCTCCATCCACAAGGGATCGTATCATGTGTGTCTGGGTCTTCGCGGTCCACTTCTGACATTGCGTATGGGTATCTGTTGAGGATGAGGTTGTGCAGGACACAGGCGCACATGGTGATCAGGTTGATGGTGTCGGGGTGCTGATGCATCATCATCAAGAAGCAACAGAACCTTTGACACAGAATTCCAAAGGCATTCTCCATGACACCTCAGGCACGAGACAACCTGCAGCTATATATGCGTTCTCGTAGGACCTGTGGCCGATGGAATAATGGTTTCATCATCCAGGTTTGAAGAGCAAAGGCTTCATCCCCTACAAAGTGATAGGGCACTGGCTGGTCATCATTACGTAGTGGTTTTGGTTAAGGCACTCGAGCTCTGTTCTCTTCTACAGCACCATGCAGGGAATAGTTATTCCATGTTCTTCCATCCGACGCACCACCCTCTGCCCCAACATCCACATAGAGGAACTTGTTTGTAGCATCTGCCACTGCCATCAGTACAATGGTGTGGAGGCCCTTGTAGTTGTAGTAGTAAGAGCCAGCATTGGTTGGCTTCTTCATGGTGATGTACTTGCCGTCCACAACCCCCAAACAGTTGTGGTAATTCTATCTGGAGCTGAACCTGGCAGCAACTTCCTTCCACTCCTCTTCAGTTGTGGGACAACGCAGCACTTCGTCCTCGTAGGCCACGATGATGGCTTTACACTCCTCGGGTATGAACTTGCAGATAGTACTTGCTTCAACCCTGAAGCTGTACTTCAGACTAGGATAGGAATTTCCAGTGGCTAAAAAGCGGAGGGTGGAAGCCAACTTGAGTCCAACTTGAAGCGGTTCCCTCATGAAGGTGGACTGCTTCTGGAGGCAAGGGGTTAACTTCTCAACCATCTTTTGGAACAGGTCAGCTGTGATTCTGAGGTAATTTTTGTAGCCCCTTTAATCTTCCTTGCGGTGTTCAGTCATTAGACTGTCATACTGTCCATACTCATACATTTTAGTCAACCATTCCCTGACCCACTTTCCTTTGTGTCTTTCTTCGAGGTGGGGTTGCCTTTTCTTGCTCTTCTGCCTCTGCCACCTTTTCTGCTGCTCTTCAACAATGGCTAGAGCAGCAGCCAGGTATCGCCATCTTCTTTTCTCTGCAATAATTGTGCCTCTGACATTAAGTAGGTTGTCTTCCAAAGCCAATCCAAAAATGACCAGGGGTTGGAGAGGCTCCGTTTATATATGGTGTGGCCAAGTTGGCACAGCATTGTCCGAATTGCACAAACCCGTCGTGCCAATGCGGGAAGTGAGCAAACTATGCGCAAACTATGCCTGAACTCATCGTGCCAGTTCGTGTCAATATGGGCACTGATGGGCACGCATTCGTGAACAATTTGTGAACTCACCGTGAACTCATTGTGAACTATGCGTGAACTAGCCGTGAACAATGCACGAGCCTCCCAGTTTGTGCCCAAAATGGTACGACTTGCCATGACAGATTCGTGGCCTAAAGTCGTGTAAGTGTCAGCCTGGCATTAGATTAAGACAAAAATATTACGATCTGAAAATCATATAATCACGTTACATTAAATATTAAATCTGAATAAACCTCAGATTAAGACTAAAGAAATAGTACTTATGAGAATTATACAATCACTTGTTTCACTTGCAACTAAATCTGAATACAATATATAAGTTTGTTACTTAATTAGAATAGATAACCGGATCACGATACAAATATCTTTCACCTTTTTTACAGGGTCGTTTACGAAAACTATAAGAGAATATCTATAAATACTCACCATGTATACAAAAACCCATCACACCAAAACTCTAAAATTTTACTGAAACCTTTTAAAACAATACATTTTGCTGAGTATGAGAGAGGGGTGGAGATGGCTGTCTTAAGTCTGGAATTCTCTATCTGTTCTACGCACCCCTGCGGTCACCTTTATATGAAACTTAGCTACTTCTAGTAACTTCCAGGAGATCTGGAAGCGTGGGGGTTTCGCCTAACAGCGACGGCAGAGTTTCCAACTAGATACAAATATCAAGAGAGAAATCCTGGGTTTTCAGGCAACTCTTGGATGCTTACCCTCACAACAGGGAGATGAACTCTCTCAAGCTACCTCCGCCCACCCTTTGTCCTTAAAATAAAAAAAAAGATAAGACATAACACTAGGATTTTCGGGAAAATTCCAAAGTAAATGGCACAATAATTGCGTATTTTCTCTCCAACGTGACGCAATACCTCATAGGAATATAAAAGAACATTACATAACCCCTTGTTCCAATCTCGTATGATCACATAATACTCTCAAACAGATTACGTAGGACTTCGTAACAAAAAATGCATAAAATAAAAAGTTAATTCTTAAGAATAACGTAAATTTACATATACTGATTTGAATGAAGAATTCAATGAAATTAACGACGAAAGTCTTACGTATTATATATATATATATATATATATATATATATATATATATATATATATATATATATATATATATATATATATATATATATATATATATATACAATACGTAAGACTTTCGTCGTTAATTTCATTGTATTCTTCATTCAAATCAGTTTCAACGTCTCATGGATGGCATCTTAGGGGACCTTCCCTTCTGTGTATGTTATGTGGATGGCATACTTGTGTTCTCTTCCTCAAAAGAGGAACACTTCCATCACCTGCATATCGTGCTCGACCGCTTGCAACAAAACAGCCTTGTAGTCCGGTACGACAAGTGTTCCTTTGGCGCCAACGAAGTGTCGTTCTTAGGGCACCGCATCACTCCTAAAGGAGTCCATCCCCTCCCTGAGAAGTTAGCAGCCATTCAGGACTTCCCCGCGCCCTCGACCGTCCAAGCTCTGCAGGAATTCTTGGGCATGATCAACTATTATCACCGTTTTCTGCCAGCCATTGCCGCCACACTTGCTCCCCTCTACGCCTCCCTCAAGGGCAAGCCAAACGACCTGAAGTGGGGTCCCCTTCAAGAAGAGGCCTTTTGCAATGCAAAGAAGGTTGTATCAACCGCTGCAGCTCTCACTTTTCCTATCCCACGTGCCCCTCTCCTTCTCTCCACCGATGCCAGCGACGTCGCTATTGGTGCAGTACTCGAGCAGGTGGTCAACGTCTCGCCCTGTCCACTGGCCTTCTTCAGCAGAAAACTATCCAAGACAGAATCGGGTTATTCTACCTTCGATCGCGAATTGCTGGTGGTGCACATGGCTGTCCGTCACTTTCGTCATTTCTTAGAAGGTACGCCCTTCGTCATTCACACAGACCACATGCCTCTGGTGCAAGCCTTCACTTGATTGTCTGACGCCTGGTTCGCTCGTCAACGCCGACATCTCTCCGCTGTGGCTGAATACAATTGGTCCCTTAAATACGTCCCTGGGAAAATTAATCCCGTTGCCGATTCCCTGTCAAGAAACACGTTGGCTGCCGGTCAACTGGGATTGGATTACAATGCCTTGGCTGAAGCCCTATGACAGGATCCAGAGTATCAAGCATGCAGGTCATCCTGCACGTCCCTCCGTTGGGAAGACTTCCCCCTCGAAGACTCCAACACCGCCCTCCTCTGTGACGTCAGTACTGGTAGACCGCGACCTTGGATTCCTGCTCCCATGCGCTGGCAGGTGTTTAATTTCATTCACGGCCTTTCACATCCCTCGTGCCGGTCTACTGCACAGCTGCTGAAGACGAAGTTCATTTGGCATGGTTTTTCTAAAGGATGCTAAGGATTGGGTTCACGCATAGTACTTCTTGCCAAACTTCAAAAGTATATCGACATACGGATTCAGGAGTGGGCACCTTTCTTCAACCTCAGCTTCATTTCGAACACATTCACATCAACGTTGTTTGCCCCCTATCCACATCACAGTACATCGTTACCTGTTTACCGTCATCGACCGCCCCACTCGTTGGCCTGAAGCCATTCCCATGGAAACTGCAATGTCCGCCTCATGTACATCTGCCATACTCTGAGGATGGATTGCAAGATTTGGTATCCCTGAGCATATTACTTCTGACAGGGGTACCACTTTCACCTCAAAATTGTGGACATCATTAGCAAATATCCTAGGCATCACTCTACATCAGACAACTGCTTAGAGCCCCGCTGCCAATGAAATGGTTGAACGTTTTCATCGTACCCTCAAAGCAGCCTTGATGTCCCGCTGCAAGGATCCCAACTGATTTACTCAGCTTCCCTGGGTCCTCCTGGGACTTAGGACCACTCCTAAAGACGCCCTCGACGTCTCGGCAGCTGAAATGGTGTATGGCGACCCGTTGGTCGTCCCTGCCGAATTTTTTCCTTCTACAACCTCCTTCGACGATCTCCAGTGCATACGTCACATCGTGGGAAAATTTACTCCATGCCGCCAGACTTACAAGCCCCTAGCGAAGCATCACATACCGACAGAGTTGCACTCTGCAACGCACGTCCTCCTGCGCAATGACACTAGCTAGCCACCTTACCCGGGCCCTTTCCTTGTGATCCGACGCAGTCGGAAAGCATTCCTATTAAACATTCGTGGCAAAGAAGACTGGGTCTCCATTGATCATCTAAAACCTACTTATCTCCTGCCAGATGACCCGCCTACAGTTCGCCTCTCTAGATCAGGGCGCCCTATTTAACATGTACAGCATGTCATTTTTAGCAGGGGAGCCATGTGCCAACCGTGTGTCACAGGATCGTACATAGTAACATCATTTCATTTTGTGTATATATTATGCTTGTATTTTCGCTCTCCCATCACATTAAAAAAAAACCTGAAATAACATGTATGTTTTTCTCACCGTTAACTGTTAATCGGTGTGGTGTCGGTTGAACAGGAAATTTCCTGTTGCATAGAGTTTTTGTATATAAAGGAGAGTGTTCTGTAATAAAGTTACTCAGTTGCTTTCATCCTGCCTTTGTGTTATAACCTTCTCTCGGCTCGTCACACACCAAATATATCAATCTCGTCAATGTAAAGCACACACATCTTGAGATTAAATTACTCTTAGTAGGGAAACAATCTCTATCACATTTAGTAGATTAGAGAACAAAGTTCTTGAACGAGTATTAGGAGTTAAATGCAGGACAGGTCTAGAAGTGAAACTATAAGAGCAATAACTGGTGTGCCATGTGTGGATGAGATCATGGTGAGGGGTAGATGGAGATTGTTTGGGCATGCTCTTCGCACTCCGCAAGAGAGATTAGCTCACCAAAGATTTAACTGGGCTCTACAAGGCACTAGGTGAGTTATAAGTCCCCAGCCTTTATAGCTGTGGTCGTTGAAACGTGAAGTAGGTGGAGATGACTGGAGAAGTATTGAATTAAAAGCTCAAGAAATCTAATCGAGGCCCTTTCCGTCAACATGTGTAGGAAGAGATGATGATAATGATTATGATGATATTTATGATGATGATGATGATGAGGAATGGAATTTTAGATTGTGGAGGGATGGGAGGCACAATCTTATACAGCAACTCATGAACGTATCAAAGGTATCACCCTTTATACCCTAAAGGTAGGGCCGTTTAAAGTTGAAAAAATCTTTACTCCCTATTGCGAAATTTCCCGAAGTTCCTAAACGATCAAAACTTTTTACGTAAATAGCGATTTTCTGCTGTTTGAAGGAGTTTCAAGCTCAACAGCCAGGCACTACTGTATTTGTTGTTTACAGACACTAGTTTGAAGAAATAAGTAAATAAAGATATTATACATACATACATATATATATACAGTATATATATATATATATATATATATATATATATATATATATATATATATATATATATATATATATATATATATATATGTATATATATATATATATATATATATATATATATATATACATATATATAATTTATATATATATATATATATATATATAGTGATGATTTCATATATCCATTGATAGATACCTTTTTTGTTATTTACCCTATATAATAAAGGATAAGAGTTTGGATATATATATATATATATATATATATATATATATATATATATATATATATATATATATATATATATATATATATATATACATATATATGTATGTATATATATATATATATATATATATATATATATATATATATATATATATATATATATATATATATATATATATATATATGTATGTATATATATATATATATATATATATATATATATATATATATATATATATATATATATATATATATAGGGTTGACTAATTGTATTTGTTTGCGCGTGTGTTCATATAAATGATAATTCATAGCCCCCTTTTTCTAGGAGCCACGTATACCAGTACGTATTTCAGGATTCGTACCAGTCATTTATATTGCCCAATCTCTCATATGAAGAAATAATATTAATCATAACATACATGCTGACCATTTTCTAATTAATGTCGACTGTGATTCAACCATTCTCTGTCAGAAATGATTAGCGGTTAGCTGGCAGCTAGATCAGGCGTTCCGATCTCAGACGACCTATCAGTATTATAAGCCAACTGACAAGACCAATTTAGTATATATATTGGATCCAGGAGAGCCTAACCAAATTATACTAAAAGTACCCATAAATTACAGGGTTTCAAATTTATATACATAGAAATACCCTCCCCCCCTCCTTACCTATCAGCTGAGAAAAGTCATGCAGTGATTAAGGACTTATCGACCAATCATTATTTTACTTCTGTTCCTTTCGTTATATTTTGAGATATTCAAAAATGATGGCGGTAAAAGTTTTCCTTTATAAGTTTATTTTATTGAAGCATCACAGAATGTTAAATTTTGTTTTCAACCTTATATGCAACGTTATCATTAACGTGCTTTATATATGAAACTCATTGTTATTGTTATATTCCAGATTTTTTTTTATTCATGAATAATTGAAACATGGGACAATGTTCTGTATTTACAATTTTTTTTCTATCAATAACTGTGTGACTTTAACTTTAATTAATAACTTGCGAAAGTAACATATGATTAGTCATAAGATTACTAATGATAGTTATAGTTTTGTATTTTATTAATTTTATATGAGACGGTTTTAGATCGTCTGTTGATATATCCTGTTCATTTTGAGGACAGAATTTATATAAAAATACGATGCCTTCGCTTATATAGCCACCATTTTAATATAAAGGAAGATTTTGAAAGAATAGTTCTCTTTGAAGGCCCCAGGTAATGACGTTGGACACCGAATAAGTTAAGAGATTGAATTTTCCTGAGATTCCCTTTTGCAAGGCAGCACCTGCATGAGAGAAATAAATGAATGGTTTTAAGTTCTCTGGCATCCTGACATAGAAGGTCATTGACACCGAACGTGAGACAAAAGTCATGTCTAATGATCAAGTTTGTGTAGGCATCGATAAGGCTGAATACGTAAGCAAACAAGTTCATTTTAATTGACTGGTAATAGTATTGGCCAACATTAAAATAGAATTGTAAGAACAATATCGGTAAGTGATTCACTCATCCCATTTCACAGAAACATTTTTTGTTGGATGCAAAGAAATAACATTTAAGATACGAGAGAGACATTTTTGTTTATGAATATAGGTCCTTGAAAAATAAAAGATAAGAAGGTTACCTTGATTTAGATAACTGGAGCCAGGAGCTTTATCTTCTTTAAAGACCTCATGCCCTTTGTTGTCTCGTGGTATATAACTCTTAAGGTATGTCTGAACACGTCCCGACTTATCAAGAGTACGTAGGTCTAAGACTTAGAATAGTTTTCAGAATAATAATGACTAGACTCGAGGTGGCAACAGAGGTATACAAAAAAAGTCAAAGATTTAAATGATACAGATGGCTTACAAAAATATACTTTATTGTAATCGAGAGGGAATTTGCACCTTTAGAAAATATCACTTAGTGTAATAAATCGGTATGAAGCAGGTAATTCTTTACACATTTCATACAATCAAAAGTGCAATAAATTGGTATCATTAAGGTTTTACTTACCATATTATAATTAACATTTTTATAGTCTAAACATTTACATCTGTATCTACTCTCGGCTGTAATAAATTTGGAGAAACATCAATAATACACAAAAAAACACTTAGGTGCTACTTTCAGAGGAGAGTACTGGTCTACTAGGAAATTGCTTTCAAACAAGAGATTACTACACTTCCGCGGATTTAGCCTGTACTAAATCAGGAGAAATCTCAATACTAGTATTTAATTACAGAAATACAAACTACTCCTAGGTGCTGCTTTCAGACAAGAACAGTGGTCTATATTATACAATTGGTTTCGATGTTAACAGCAGGTTACGTAAAAGGATAAGCTTCGTTATAGACCTGGTGACGAAAACATTAATTTTAATGGTTTTTCAACAAGAGCAATTATCAATGATTTAAGCTTAAAAATTTGAACTAGATATAACTTACAATAATAGACCAAGTGACAAAAATATTGATCTATAAACTAAGTTTTAAATGGTACCAGATTTAAGCACCTTGGTACTTATTGAGCTTTGAAATAACTGAAAACAAAGTTAATAGAGATCTTCACCTAAAGGAACGGAAGGAAACTTGTCTTTCGTAGACGAATATTCAGTAGACTTACCAAGGACAAGGTTGCCCTCTTCTCTTTATGTACAACTAAATTGTGCGTTCTTTCACGGCATCACCTTCCTTATCTTTGTTCCAAAATGCTTCTAGTCAAGGATCTTTGTAACAATTCATAAAAGAAATTATGTCACTTCCCTAATAAACGTCACATCGACCTTCAAGAACCTTTCATGGCTTTCTTGTAGCAAGAAGTTCCTCGCATTAGATTTATATGACATCACATAGATCACTAGATCTGCATGATGAGCATTAGGTTTGTACTCGGTGCACCAAACTCATCGGAATTCACAAGTCAATTACGTTACTGACATTTATATGATTTAGTGTTTATGTAACAAGAGTATAAAGATAACAATAATAATAATTACCAAAATTGGAGAAAACTGGTGGCAAACAATTACCCGACTGCATCCCAAATTTTATTTCTATAAAATCTCCCATCAAATATAAAACTGGTGTTTAGAATACAGACTCTAATTAATTCTAATATTAAATGGTCAAGCAAAGGCATAAAATTTTTTTTTGAGTTCAGTGTTCAAGGATTATAATACAATCTGGGAAATCATTGGATAAACGAAATTTCAATCATAAGTTTAATATAAGAACAAATAAAGAATAATGCAATTTGTGTCCACAATAACAGCCTATATGTAATCATCCAGTTGATTGGCTACATTCACAAATTTTGTTTAAAACCCCTAATTTTATGAAGAGAAATGTCACTGAAGCAGCTTGTATATTTTTTAGTAAAAACAAGAATTCCAATGTATTTCCAGGCATATATAAATTGCATCCTTTTATTTTACACAGTATCTGTGTCAGTACAAACTTAAAAATATTATACAACAGTTCTTGTTTTGTTTTATTTACTTAAAGGCTTGTCGAGGTTTAATTTACTTGTTTTCCTGTTAATTTGTAATTTCAACTTTTATTGGTTTTATCCTCATGTTGAGTAAATTTTGCCGGTTAGGTGATACTTTTTATTTTATTTTATTTTTATGATTTGATGCCTCTCTTGTATGTACAAACGTGTAATGTTTCTTTTCATAAAAAAACGCTCTAAGAAGAGGTCCAGTGGCAGAGGAAACTGAAAAGTATGTTTAAATATACACATATACTTTTAATTATCCTTATGTGGACTACTATATATTCAGTTACCTTCGTGGTGAGGATTATTACATATAATATTTCTCTCTCTCTCTCTCTCTCTCTCTCTCTCTCTCTCTCTCTCTCTCTCTCTCTCTCTCTCTCTCTCTCTCTCTCTCTTATATATATATATATATATATATATATATATATATATATATATATATATATATATATATATATATATATATATATATGTGTGTGTGTGTGTGTGTGTGCGTGTGTGTGTGTGAGCGCGCACTTATGCACCCTTATCTGATTCGTCAACATGAGAGCCAAGTCTTCTAGTTTCAGGAGTCTTACGGGCTAAGATCATTTTTTCTGATTTCAACAGACATTGATACCTAACTACAGACAGATCGAGAGGTTGGCATTCGACAATGAGTTCTGCATGATTTAGCAAATGTTAGCTCAGGGTGCTACCGTTCACGCCATTCCCACATTTATTTATAGTATCCATCAAAAAATGCAAAGAAAACAGAGGTGGAAAGAGTAGACGAACGTAAACTGGGGATAATTCAAAGAGCAATTGCGTGATGGAGAAAAAAATGTAAGAATTCAAGATGATTACCAGAATAGCTAATAACAAAGTGACTAAATATAAGTGCAGTTACGAAAACAGGAGAGCAAGGTTAATATAAACTTCAAACGTAATAGAAGCTTTCTTTTCCGGGAAGTCCATGAAGAGAGGAATGGTAATGAACAGAGGGATCTCAGAGTAAAAGATAAAGATGGAGAGATGCGACCAGATATTAATGAAGTTGCTTTTCGTCCATGAAGTGAACATTTTGAAGATTTTTTTCGTGCCGGATATAAGTAAGATAGAGTTGAATACCACGAGACTGACAGATTAGTAAAATGCTTAAGGTTTGTGGAAGACAAAGGAGATAAAGATGACTATGAAAATCACTGGCAAATAACACTACATGGTATATTGTGGAGAGTATGATAGGATTTTGACAGAAAGCAAGTCAGGTCATAGAATGACCGGGAGAGAAGGAAAATTTTAAGTTTAGACAATAACTATAAAGCATAGATCAAGTGGCTTTTTACGTACTGTATGTCTAAACGTGAAAAAAAAAAAAAACTGTGTATCACACATGGACCTGAAAAGACTAAATGGTAGAATTGATTGAGAGGCAATGTGGAGGTTGTGGAGAATGGTTCATATGATTGATGATTAAATTTTCTATTATGAAAGGAAGGCATGTATTATAGTTCACAAACAAAGAAATGGATAGATATGTATAAAAGAAGGTCTGAGACTAGGGTGTTATTAGAGTCAATGCAGACATGGTCTGTTTACTAGGCAGAACTACATTTAGCCACACCCCTTGCGAAATATCATGGATGACCGTCCGGCCAGACTGCCACCATACTTCATATGCTCCTATTTTCATAAGCTACACCCTCCAGCCTACAAGAACACTTCTAATGGTAGATGTCGGGTTATGGTACTGTTTTCGTTTGGTACAATATCAAAACTCAAAATGTAAAGGAAAGATATTTCAGGTTTTCTCGAAACAAAATAATGCAGAAATCCTGGGTAAATCATTACAGACATAAAGACAAAATTGATATTGAAAATACCCAGGTTTGTTTTCTTGACTTTCATCGTGAAGATTTTGAAGATGATGTAAAGCTACAACAACTTAAGTTCCTCCTATACGCTTGAAGAGTAAAACTTTGCCTTCAATTCATCTTACTTAAAATAATAATGATAGTTGTTTGCAGTTTATTGAAGTATGTATAACCTATTTGTTCACGTCTTGCTCAAAAATCATATGATGCTGTTTCCTTTTACCAATCTACTCGTGGTCTTGTTGTACAATATTAAATACTCATACTTATCCTAGGTTTTCTGGGTTTCCCCAAATTTTGCCGAAAGAAAGAAAAGAAAAAATAACATCTAGCTCCAGGTTTCTATCCAAGGAACATAGTTTTAGTATTAATAGTTTTTGATCCAGCTGAAATGTTTAGGCCTTTTTTTGCGTGTCTGGGCTAAAAAAAAGTTAGGGTGTTTTATGGGTCTAATGTTCCAGGCAGTATGTTTGAAAATGTAACTTCGTACTTTATCTTTTATTCTAAATTAGTCTACAGTAGTTTCCATCAGTACCCTTTATGTTTTATCTACATAACTTTGTCCACAACTAAGGTTGTCAACTTTTTTTTTTTAAATCTGCATATCTACTGAAAAAATCGGAATAAATCTGTATATTGTAAAATTAATCTGTATATGAAATCTGAGGAATTGGTAGGTTATATTTTAGCGTATGTTACTAGAAATAACACGTAATTTTGAGTATATATAGAAATTAAAATACTTGTTTTAATGGCAGATTTAAATTTAGGCTGTTTCTAAATGGCTTTCAATAGAAATGCATTGAAAATAATCGATTTCTGTTCTTGCTGACAACATTACGTAAAATAGTTTTAGAAAGAAAACAGTTTTATGTTTAACCTTGAGCTATATAATTGGTTCCGTTCCGTTCCATAGATTGCCATGCCTATAGCATGACACGGGCTCTTGTCGTTGGACAGCCCGTAGGAGAATAGATCTGTAAAGAGGAGAACTCCAAAGGAGTAAAAAATGGATATCAAGAGGGAGGCTGGGTTTTGTAAGAGAATGGTATTGGAGATAGGATGAGGAATTGAAGGAGGGAGGATATGTGACATGGTAAGGGATGGAAAGTAACCCGAAAAGGAGACTACCTTTTAGGTCCACGAAATGAAAGGTTTTTAGTTAGAAAAAAAGTTTTGATAGTAGCAAGTCCCAGTAAGTAGAAGAGACTGGGAGAGGAGATACAATTGTCACGATTTCTTTGCCTCGAGTTTTCCTCCTATCGAAATAACGTGTTAATTTTATTTTCAATTATTCAGTTCCGACTCAGAGTTCTTTATAACGAAAACATAATAATCGTTACGCAGATGTACTTTTGCATGCAAGAGATTGCTGGCATTATAACAACCCGGCCGGTTGAGAGGTTTAAAGTCTCACGCGAAGAGAAATGCCGATGTTTACACACCCATTAATAAGAATTTAGGATAATTTTATAAATAGTTTTATTATGGTTTAAAGGATAAAAATTCTTTATTTACGATGTACATCATTTTATCATTTTAAATGTTATATATAAAAAATTCTTCCATAGATTTTAGTAATATATAGATATTAAGAAAAATATTTTATAAGTAGTCAAGTGTTTGTCAATAAGTTCATTCCATTCCATCTTGAGATCTAAATTTCTTTTTGAAGGTGATTTTATCATCTATAGTGACTCGTGTTTGGTATGAAGATGTAGCACAAACTTTTTGTAGGTCTTACAGTGTTGATATATATATATATATATATATATATATATATATATATATATATATATATATATATATATATATATATATATATATATATATATATTAAATCTGCAAAATTACTGTAGCAAGACCAATGGACATCAGATCATTTACAGGTGGCAATTCTCTAACCATAACTAATTTTGGACTTGATGCCTTCAAAGAATAAATAGCATCTGAATATATCTTTTTTTTTTCAATGTCTAAAGAATTGAAATTTGGATTTTCCTAGGGAAAATGTATTGTTTCCTAAAAATCTGTATATTTTGCTTATTTTATAAGAAAAATCTTAATCATGTTGAAAAACCTGTATATTTAAGATTAACCTGTATATGTGGCAACACTGTAGACTGCAACACACATCGCAGTAGATAAGTTGTCTGGCTTTGACCATTCTGAACTCTCGGATATGTGTAAAGTATATGAATATTTTTCAAGTTGTACCAAGAACGTTTTGTGTAGCCTACTTTTCAGGTGTTTTTTTTTTTTTTTTTCTGCAGCAATCGTTACGTCTGACAAGGGTCACTTTGTGTTTTGTCAGATGTTATCTTTCATTCAAAAAGTAAGGTGTTGTGCAAAAGTGAACTAGTTTCTCTGTGGTTCCACATATTATTATTATTATTATTATTATCATTATTAATTGCTAAGCTACAACCCAAGCTGGAAAAGCTGGATACTATAAGCCCAGGGGCCCACACAGGGAAATTAGCCCAGTGAGGAAAGGAAACAGGGAAAAAAATATTTTCAGAACAATAACATTAAAATAAATATTATCTATATAAACTATAAAAACTTTAACAAAACAAGAGGAAGAGAAATTAGATAAAATAGTGAGCCCGAGTGTAGCCTCAAGCAATAGAACTCTAACCCAAGACAGTGGAACACCATGGTACAGAGGCTATGGCACTACCTTAAGACTAGAGAACAATGGTTTGATTTTGGAGTGTCCTTCTCCTAGAAGAGCTGCTTACCATAGCTAAAGAGTCTCTTCTACCCTTACCAAGAAGAAAGTAGCCACTGATCAATTATAGTGCAGTAGTTAACCCCTTGGATGAAGAAGAATTGTTTAGTAATCTCAGTGTTGTCATGTGTATGAGGACAGTGGAGAATCTGTAAAGAATCGAAATTTTGCCATTGTTGTATCTTACACTGCCATGCAGTGTTTTTTGGAGAATGATCATTCTCAATATTAAAATCGCATAAAAAGAAATTAAGAAATAATCCACAATGAAGCAAAGCTGCTTTAACTGATTGAAATTAATAAGCATCGAATAGGAGGCCACCAAAATAAACATTTGAAAAGTATTATTGATAAATTTGCCCACGCCGAAATTAGGAAAAAATGCATTAAAGTTCTATTTCTATTGTATTAAGTGACATATCGTTCGAAGATTTTTTTATTTTTACCTGATTTTCTTAAGTATGAAGAAATAAAATGATAATATTTCGTTTCATTGTTAAGGAAACCAAAAACTAATACTCTGAGTTATAATTGTTTAATAATCATGAATTAAACAAGAGTCATAATTGTGTAATTTTTCGTTTCGCTCTATGACAGGGCCCCTTCTAAATCCTTAGCCTAAGGGCCTCAAAGAGTCTTAATACAGCACTGGTGGTGGATGCTAGCTGTTGATATTCTAGTGATTACATACCATGAAAAGATGCTCCAAAGTTATTATTATTATAATTAATTGCTAAGCTACAACCCTAGTTGCGAAAGCAGGATGCTATAAGCCCAAGGAGTTCAACAGGGCAAATAGCTTAGTGAGAAAAGGAAATAAGAAAATAAAGAAATGATATACTGATAAGGAGTAATGAACACTTAAAATCAAATATTTTAAGAAAAGAAACAACATTAAAACATCTTTGATACGTAAAATAAAGAACCTTATGTCACCCAGTTCAACATAAAATAATTTTCTACAGGTTTGAGCATTTGAAGTTCGACCAATTCAACTACCCGATTAGGAATATCCTTCCACAATTTGGTCACAGGTGTAATAACACTTCTAGAATATTGTATAGTATTGAGTATCATGATGAAGGCAAGACTGTTAGAATTAACTGCATACCTAATACTACGAACAGGATGGTACTGTCCCGGAAGATCAGAATGTAAAGGATTATCAGAATTATAAAAAATGCAATATGCATAACGAACTAATTGAACGATGGTGCCAGAGATTAATATATAGATCAGGAATAAGAAAATTAATAGTCCGTAAGAAGAGAATCAGCAGCTGAAAACCAGACAGTAGAACAATACTCGACATAAGTTATAATGAAAGAATTGAAACTCTTCCTCAGAATAGATAGATCACCGAAGATCTTACAAGTCTTTCTCAGTAAGGCAATTTTTTATGCAGTTGAAGAAGGCGCAGACCTAATGTATTTTTCAAAAGTAAATTTGTTGTCGAAAAGCACACCTAAAATTATAAAAGAGTCACACAGATTTAAAGAAACATTAGCAATGCTGAGATTCGGATGTTGAGGAGCCACTGTTCTCGATCTACTTACACTTGTATTTTATTTGGATTCAGTTGAATGCCCCGTAATTTGCACCGTGCACTAATTTTAGCTAGATCTCTATTAAGGGATTCAGCAACCCTAGATCTGCATTCAGGAGATGGAAGTGTGGCAAAGAGAGTAGCATCATCTACTTATGCAACGAGCTTGTCTTGTAGTCCAGGCCACATGGTATGAAAATTATGGGCTAAGAACAATAGAACACCACCCTGAGGAGCATCAGATATCACATTCCTATGCTCACCATGGTGCCATCAACAACGAATCTTTACGATCTATTACCTAAAATTTCAATAATTATGGCAAGAAAAGACCCACTTACTTCCAACGGCTTCAGTTTGAAAACAAGGGCTTCGTGATTATCACGGTCAAAAGCAGCACTAAAATCAAGCCCAATCATACTAACTTCCTGATCACAATCAAGAGATTTCTTTTCAGCATCTGTGATTGTAAGAAGGGCATCATATGGTCTAAAGCCTTTAAGAAAGTCAAATAGCAAAATAGGGAATAGATGTTTACCTTCAGCAAACCTATTCAGACGTTTTTATCAAAAGATATGAAAAAAACTGGATATTGTATGGAAGTTATGAAAATTGGCCGGTAATCAGCAGGACTTAAGCTACCACAAATGCACAAATGGTAACATTACCAATTCTCCAATAAGGGATAAAAGAGCCTCTTCTTGTTAAGTGGTGCAAAATAACAGATAACTTTGGAGCCAAGAAATCTGCAGTCTTTATAAAGAAACAAAGGAATAATACTATTTGGTTCTACACCTCCATAAGCATCAATGTCCTTCAAGAGTGCTTTAATTTCACAAGAACGAAAAGCTAAACTAGTAACTTCAGGTTCAAGAAAACAGGACTGACGAAGATCAAGTTCCTCATTACTCTGCTTACTGTCAAACAAGTCAGCTAAAAGGGTTGCCTGTTCCTTTGAACAGTGACAGAGCCATCTGGTTGAGGTAAAGGAAGAACTATTATGTCTACACCAAAAAGTGCAGATTTAAGGGTAGCCTCCCTCTTTTGTCCTGGGTTATATCAGGAAGCGTTTTTTTTTTTTATTGTTAAATTATATTCCTTTCCAGTTGAAGCATGAACTTTCTGAGGAAATATTCTAAGCAAAGTATAGTTATTCTAACTGAAATCTGATCTGTTACCCTTCCAAAGATAATAGGCCTCCAGCTTCTCCAAATAAGCATGTCCCTTACTTTTAGAAATATAGGCAAGAATAAGGTAATAACCGTACGTGAGTGTTAGGAAGATGGGGTAAAGCATGTCAGAATAAGCGGTAGAGAAATTGAAGTGGTTGATTTATATGTGTTTACTAGTAAATAGCAAAGGTAGTGGTAAGGTGAGGGTGTAGGAATGGATTAAAAGAATATTATGTAAATGTTGAATATGGGTTAAAAAAAAGAACTGTTAAGAGGAGCTGTTCATGTAATATGGATAGTGGATAAATAATTGATAGCGTGAGGTATGTGGAGATGTGTAGAAGTAATACGAGGTTTACCATATTTCTAAAGAAGCCACGATAGATTCAAAGACGATAGTCTATAACTCAGAAGTGTCAGGAAATGGGAGAATGGCAAGTCACAGACAGAACCATATAGTGATAGTGAACGACTGTAATGATAAAAATTGTACCTAGATAAACAGGCGACACAATAGTTACCTTTAAATACAGGTGGCCTAAATTTGCATACCGTATGTGCATGCAGTACATGATATGCTACTTTCTAATTTTGTAAATATGTTTAATAATGCTAATACTACTGATAATACTAATACTGAAAATAATAGTAATAACAATAATCTCTTATTTGTAATCAAGTGCAAATGTCTGGATGAATTTATATATATATATACACACACACACACACACACACACACATATATATATATATATATATATATATATATATATATATATATATATATATATATATATATATACACGCACACACACACGCACACACAGACACACAGACACACACACACACACACATATATATATATATACATATATATATATATATATATATATATATATATATATATATATATATATATATAATATATATATATATATATATATATATATATATATATATATATATATATATATATATATATATATATATATATATATACATATTCTTTCCTGTCATGCTCACCTCTCCCCGTCCCATGCTTGGTGAGGAGAGGGCGTAGTCATACCCTGGCGAGAGGGAATTTGGTGTGCGTGTGTTTGCCTATCTGTCTAAATATTTAGCCATCATTTTATAATAGGTCGTGGAAACAAATAATTATAATAATAATAATAATAATAATAATAATAATAATAATAATAATAATAATAATAATAATAAACACTGTAATCATCGTTTTTCAAACACCTTATTTGAAGTCTCTTGATTTACAAATCCTTTTGCTTATTATTTGAGAGATTGAGAAAGAGAGATATTTCAAATTTCATATGTTAGAGTCAAAAGAAACGACGGGTTTTGTTACAGCAACTCAAAACTTGTTAAACTGAAAAGAATGGAAGCTGATGATATCGAACAGTGTAGCAACATGTCACCAGAAATAGAAATACTGTTGCTCCTCAAAGTAAGTTACAGGTATTACTTCTCGAGTTTCAAGTAGGCTACTAATGGTGCTAATGGAAGTTCTCAGCTGAAACATGAATTATGGAATAGGGGCAAATAGGATCTCTTCCGGAAATGGTCTGAATTAAGGATACCTTTCCTGGAGTAAAGTGAACCACCACTTCAGGCAATCTTATAGAAAGAGAGAAAAGCCCTTGGAAGAAGCTTTGTGCATTTGATAGGCAGTTCCAATATTGATAAGATAAAAGATTTAAGGTCGTGCTACCCAAATATATAGAATTAAACATCCATTTGATCCATTCTAATGCATTAGCAGTACATGGTCCCTCTGAGAAAAATGTCATTTGATTGTTTTTTTTTTTTTTTTTTTTTTAATCTACAGATAAATTTACTCATAATTCATACTTGCTATGTTGCTTCTGTCAATATCAACCGCACGAATGTAAAATATATTCGTAATCGCCCCCCCCCCCCCCACTTTCTCATATTCGCCCTACATGAGCAAGATAAATATACCGTCCTGGGCTTCATTTCTTTGTCACATTCAGTGAAATTTTTCCCAGTCGAGTACACCATGTAATTCCCATTCCATGTCAGTAAATTTCCTAACGTCTAATTCTTATTTTTAGAGATACTACAGTTATGAATTGCTTTTCATCTATATGGCATCTAAGCTTTTTCTAAATAGGGAACTCTGAGTATACTCAACACAGGCGAAGGATAAGGACGTACAATCCCATATGCTGGGTTAATCAGTCCATACGTAGCATTGGGCCTGTCCTTGTTGCAATTCTTGGCATTTAACAGAAGTGCTAAAATGATAGTTGTTGACAATTGTAAAAAATATATAACCATGTTTATTGTCGCTTATCTCACCTGAGGTGCACAATTAATTTTAGAGACTTCTCAGATTTAGAACAAGAACTATTTAGTATTTCAATAGGCCATTTCAGGGTATTAGTGAATGGCTTGTGTAGTACTACAAAGGATTGTAAACAGATTGAAAATACACAATAAACCTCTTCTCGCATGTATGCTTATATATATATATATATATATATATATATATATATATATATATATATATATATATATATATATATATATATATATATATATATATATATATATATACATATATATTTATATATATATTTAATGACTGGTGAATTACGTAAATTCCCGAGCTCCAAAACTCACCTGCTTTATAAAACATGATCTGATACACAAGAGAAATACTCCGAGCTCAAAAAAAAATATGCAACTCCCAGACAATAATATATATGAGCACTGAATATTGTAAAAGATCTCTTTAATTACACTGAAAACTAAACTGGGTGATTACTTTACTTTTAATGAGAAATATTCTTATATCAACCTACCTCTTACTTCAGTTCTTGGGAGATACGAGTAAAGTACTGGAAATAATTATTAATGATCGAAATAATACACATTATACAAAAATAAATATATTCTATGAAAAGTTAACCAAAATCAAATCACTGGAAATATTAAATCTGTACTAGATCTAGAAATTATTTTATAAAAAAAAAAATCTATTT
Source organism: Palaemon carinicauda (assembly GCF_036898095.1). NCBI lineage: Eukaryota > Metazoa > Arthropoda > Malacostraca > Decapoda > Palaemonidae > Palaemon > Palaemon carinicauda. The sequence continues at coordinate 100,746,458 of NC_090731.1, read as the reverse complement.
TGACAATTACTTAATAAATGACACTCTATAAATCAGAATTACACCTACATATACTTAACTGTTACTCCTACGTCCCTAGGCTTACACAAGATTACCGAACAGTTAAGCAACATAAATATCTTCTCTGTTTAAGCTAATCACACATGGCCATTCACCGAAATTAATATTATAAAATGTACTTACATTAACATGCTATACTTTTAACTTAGGCATACAATAATATCAACACTACACACAGTATACGTTGGAAAGAAATCACTATGTACGTTAGAGAGGCGACAATAAACACGTTGTGGCTGGTTAGAGGCTGGCAGAAGCACAAATCTTGTGAGATGTCAGGCTGGATCTCTTCTGTCTCCTCTGCATTGCTAGGTCCTTATATATTAACTTATTTTTTTCCAGAACCTTCCAGTTCGGCCTACTGGAAGAGTGGGGTCATGGTTTAGCGGCGTTAAGGTTTACAACTTAGTAATTTGGAAAGGAGGTAATAACGTTGCTTGCGAGACAACTCTCTCTCTCAGGTAACTCCCTCCACCTCCTCTCGTAACATTAAAAACGAAATATTTTGGGTTGAGAACATTCCTGTAACTTCCAACCATGTGGACACATGATGCAATCCCTAACGTGTGTGTCGTAGAGGATACCTTTTAACATGATTACATAAGACTTCAAAACAAAACTATGTTAAATGAAAATTTAACTCTTTAAAATAATGTAAATTTGCATATTCTGAAATAAATGAAAATACAATAATGAATGACAACTGTCTTATATAATTTACATACATTACTTAATCCTACGTGAGTGGAACTCACCTTACGAGTTGGCTATATATCTCTGAAATACACAAATCAAATACATGAATAAAATATTCTATTCTCATGAAGACCAGCTTTGTGAGAATATATATATATATATATATATATATATATATATATATATATATATATATATATATATATATATATATATATACACCACCGCTAGAGAGTGTTTGGGTCCTTTGACTTACCAGACAGTACTATATTAAATCCTTCTCTATTGTTATGGCTCTTTCTTCCTTCTGCTTATACCTGCTGTACACTGAGTAGTTAGGCCTATTCTTTCCACTTTCTCCTCTATCCTCATACACTCAACACCACTAAGATTACCAAACAATTCTTCTTCACTTGAAGTTGACTACTGGACTGTAACTGTCCAGTGGCTACTTTCATTTTGGTATGGGTAGATGACACACTTTAGCTATGGTGAGCAACCCTTCTAGGAGGAAGACACTCGCAAATCAAACTACTGCTGTCTAGTCTAGGGTAGTGCCGTAACCTCTGTACCATGGCCTTCAGCTGTATTGGGTTGGTGTTCTCTTGTTTGAGGTTGCACTTAAGCAGACTATTTAATCTTATTTTTCTTCCTCCACTTTTTTTTGTTTTCTAGTTTTTATAGTTTTTATACTAAAGGTCCATTTTAATGCTGATCCTGTTCTTAATGCATTTTATTATAGTTATTCAATACTGCTCTTTTAGCTTATCAATTACTTGTTTCCTTTCCTTGCCTGTCACTTTTTCCTGTTTGAGCCATTGAGCTTACTCAGTGGCATCTTATATATATATATATATATATATATATATATATATATATATATATATATATATATATATATATATATATATTTATATATATATATATATATATATATATATATATATATATATATATATATATATATATATATATATATATATATATATATATATATATATATATATAATGTGTGTGCTGTTTTATACTATAAAATATAGAAGAGAGAGAGAGAGAGAGAGAGAGAGAGAGAGAGAGAGAGAGAGAGAGAGAGAGAGAGAGAGAGAGAGAGATAAATTAATTTTATAAAAAAGTTTTTCGGAATGATGTAGAAGTCAAAGGAATCCAAAGAAACAATAAATTAAGACTTGATATACTTATTATCACAAATTCCTGAATATTAGGTTCAAATAAAACATCATCATCATCATCATCATCATTTTCTCTTACGCCTATTGACCCCATGGGCCTCGGTTTGATTACGCAAGTCGTCCCTATCTTGAGATTTTATTTCACTACTTTGCCATTCATTTCCTACTTCACGCTTCATATTCCTCAGCCATGTAGGCCTGGGGGTTCCAGCTCTTCTAGTGCCATGTGGAGCCCAGCTGAACGTTTCGTGAAATAATCTCTCTTGGGTAGTGCGAAGAGCAACTGCCGTCTCAGTATAGAAGGCCTGTGTCTCAGAATTATGATGTCACGGCCGGCGTCTTTATCGAGTTCTCTATTACTAACATACTTACCCTCATTTGTAATTTTTTTTTTCTGTTCCTTTAACAGTATCGACTACCTACGTTTTTTTTTTTTTTTTTAACACCAGGTATGGTGCTTTTCTAAATATAATGAATCTTGCTACAAACCTGTTGAAATAGTTATTTCTGTTTTTATCCATTTGTGTTACTTCATAAATTCATTAAGTACTGACCTGGACTAGGGCAGAGCATTATTTTTTCACCTTATTATCAGGTTGAAATAATAATAATAATAATAATAATAATAATAATAATAATAATAATAATAATAATAATAAGATATATTTTCACCTCATTGTCATGATACTGTAATGATAATAATATAGTAATACATTTTTCACCTCGTTATTATACTATAATAACAATAGTCCCACTCTTGAAAGCCTAAGATTTTAGTAGTAATCAGCGACATACATGAAACATATTACACGCATCAAGACTGCATTCTAAGGGAAATTATAAACATTTCATAGCATTTCAAAATGACATATTGAAGTAAGGACAAACTTTCCTGCAAAATTACCTTAGTTGTTAAGTGTTGAATGTTTTCTCTTTTTACTTTTTTCATGACTTAGTGTGTTACTGTAACACTTTGTAAATTTATTCAAAAATATATTGGCCAGAGGCCAGATACACATCCTAAGTAGTGTACTTACTGATCTACCACATGAGCAAATTTCATACACATTAAAAGACTTTACCTGAAAATTTAAGAAACAAATACTTTTCGGACAAAGTAATTTTATCAAGTATCCATCTTGAAGGAATATAAATGGTTTTGTTACAGCTAAAAGGAAAAAAGATTCTTATAAAATAAAATTAAATGACAATTGTAAACGATTAAAGAAGAAGATATTGAAGTAAATTTCATGAAGGTGTTTATTCATAATCAAATTCCACAATTCTTAGATTTTAAAGTAATAACAGGAATTCACTGGATTGACCTTTCAGTCAATTTCTTTTCTGCGAGTAAATAGTCCCTCCGACACTAAATAACAAATCGTTGGCTTCCAACAGAAGAGGGAGGGAGAGGGATGTGCAGACAAATACTTTCCTGCAAAAAGTCCCATGATAGGAAATTAATTCTTATTCAATCGCCCTCTGCAAAGGATTAAATTTTTTTCAAAGAAATATATTTGAACATTTCATGTTCTGTTAGAATAATTTTGTTCCTGGCTTCGCTTCTTGGGTTATCACATCATTTTTCAGGCGTTAGCTATATTTTCCCTTGTCGTTTTTGGTTGGAAGAAAGCGGTAAATGCTTTATGAATATTTTTGACATGTGATAGTTCTTATAAACTAATCTTCGTGCATGACGTTAAAATTTCAAAGCTTCGGTATTTAATAAATCATAAAAAAAAAAAATACGTGAGACAGCAGCCAAGTTTGCAACTCTACACGTGAATGAACTTGTTAAAGTATCAAACTCGTCCTGTTCTTGTTCATTTATCACACATCCATTTAGCGTTGCGCCTTTTTTTCTGTAAATGTTTTCAACTTCTTTAAAAATAATGATACTCTAGATATTCAGATCTATAGATTATGCTGATACTTTAAAGTCACCAAACAAAATATTTACTTTTCATCATTACCTATAGTACAAATTTAAGTTGCAAACATACGAATTCCAAAGAATCGTTTTCAAAATAGGAATTTCAATGTAAATTCGGTGCTCTTCCAGTGTGTGATCTACCGGGTTGTTTCTCTTCCAATATGTGATCTACACAATAACAATATATCACCCACAAACTTGCAAACTACGGGGTTTTTAAACCACGTAGTTGTTTACCCATTAACTATCCATTATTAACCATTAAAATATCAGCAAAATATCTAGTTGTCAGCATTCCAGTATAAACCAAACAATCTTCAAAAGTTAAATTTGAAATATCCATTTGGAATATTTATTTGGAATACAACACATATAATGTGGACTCACACAGAGTTTGTAAAGAACGTTATTTATAATGAAGAAACAGCTGTAGCCTACTTACGTGAACAAAATTTATTGGATGATCCTGAAGTTGTTGCCATTAATTCTGATAAGTGCGGAAGTGTTATGAAGAATAAAAGACGTAAAGTGAAAGGAAGTTTTGTACCTGCAATGAGATGTCTAGTGAAAGGATGTCAAACTTTTTAAAGTGTTTGTACTGGAAACCGTTTTCTTCATTACTCTGATTTAAATAATAAGACGAATTGCAAACTTTCCTTATGTCAGATTCTAGATATTGTGTATTTGTGTGTGTGTGTGTGTGTGTGTGTGAAACCCTTATCAAATATGCTGAAGTTATCACTGGACGATCTCATTCCACACTAGTTGACTGGTATAATATGTGCCGTGAAGTTTGTTCTAAAATAGTTCAACAAAAAGGTCAGATGGTCGGGACTACTGCAGAGCCAATACAGATAGATGAAGCTAGATTTGCTGGCAGGAGGAAACATAACCGTGGAAGACTACTTCAAGAAAATCTTGACCCAGAATCAACAGACAGTGAAGCAGAAATTGAAAAATAATAGGAATCACGGCAACAGGATAGACGGCCCTTGGGTGTTCGGTTTAAAGAAGGGTCTTGACTGTCGTTATCTTAATGTTGATCGTCGAGACAGAAATGTCTTCTACCAATAATAATTTGTAAATTTTTTGATACCAGAAAAAGTTCCGATATTTTCGATTCTCGATTCCGAGTACTTGTCCCATCACTATATATATATATATATATATATATATATATATATATATATATATATATATATATATATATATATATATATATATATATATTTTTGGGCTCAAGCCATGTCGTCCTGATGGAAGTTCCTATAGGGTAGCTTCCTAGGGTATATTACAACTACGGCGATATTCCCAGAGAATTTACCTTAAGGTACCCAGAATTCTAACTCCTGGAGCGAATATCCCTAATGAAGGGGATATCGCGACAAATCAGAGGACGTATTCTTGACACACCATATGGCAATCTGCACCCCGAACAGAGATAACACATCGAAGGGGTCAATTGGCAAGAAAACGAAAACGAGAAAGAAAAAGGGGAGCCGTTCCCAAGGCTCTTTCTTCTCCCGTTTCGTAAGCGTGCATTGCGCCGATCCTGGCGCCATCTGTATTCCTTTTTGCGTAGCTTAACAACTCGGTGTTTTTTCCTGTGTTTCTCGCAAAATCTTGGATTTAATTATCTTTTCATAGCTTCTCCAACTTCGTCTGCCTCTGATAAGTTGAGTACCATTTCTTTTATGTATAAATGTAGGCTCTTGGTAAATTTTAAAGTGATTAATAGTAATAATCTTTGTTACAAGAGCCGTTGCCTACCGGAGGCGTCCTGGACGCTGTCGCTCGCTAGGTATGAGTTTTAGTTAGCCAGAGCGACGTTCCCGGTTGTTTTGCTTTAATAAATTTTAGCTATTTAGCGTTACATAGGATTTCCTTTCTCGTGCTTTTAGCATTTTTTGTTTTGGCGAAGTATTCGCCAACTCTGGCCTACGCTAGGCCATGTAGCCTAGTCGTTTGGCCCTAGTACTTTCCTGCATGATTTTGGATTTCCGAGTGTTTTAAAATTTTTTAAGCTTTAGGCAGTTTTTTATACATTTAAGATTATTTTGATTATTTCCAAGATAGTATACGAGTGAGTTTCGGTGATTTAGGTAATCGATTCTCTTGGTGCCTAGGCTAAGTTGCCTATGGAGCCTTAGTATACTTTTTCATACTCCCCGGTTGCTTTCTTTTCTTCGGAGAAGGTATGCAATCCCTTTCCCTCTGTTTAAGCCTTGGGCTTAACCCTAGGGCTTAACCCTAGTGGTTTATCTGAATTAACTTTCGATACAACTATACTGGGGTGTTACTGTACCTCCCTGTTCCAGTAAGTCTGGCTTCAGAGAGGGACAGAACATCAGAGTTTTTTAGTCTGAGTCTGTGTTTGTCTGGCTTGGGGTAGAGTCTCCCTCGCTAGCCTGACGCAGACTTAGGAGGCTTAGCCTCCTTAGGTCACTGCCGAAGGTTTCTGTACGAGATGATTCCTTCTTTTGTGATCTAGCAGACTAGTCCTTGTTGTTGTTCTCGGTGGGAGGATAAGATCCTTTCCCTGGGAGTAGCAACACCTTCCTTGCTTTGGTTCAGTGGGGGTTGGCAAGTATTGCTGGCCTCCCTCCTTGGATCTCCCTTAGGCTAAGATGAGTTTTTTTGGGTGCGGGTGATTCTTCACTAAAGCAAGGTTGGTAGGACCCTCTTTTGTCCCTTCCTCCTCTATCTCTGTAATGGCCTAGCCATTACAGTACTGTACGTCATTCTACATCTGGACCTAGGATAGGTTAGGATGTGGAATTGACTCAGTCCCTTGCCGGCCGGCAGAGGGTGCCGGCCGGCAAAGGTCTTCTGCTTTGGTCCCTCATCCATGTCTGCCTGTAGAGCCAGACGACATTGGTCAGGAAGCCTGAATTAGATTCTCCCCTTCCTTATATGCACTCTTTCGGATTGCCGGGCTTGGAGGTAGTTTACGCTCTTATCCCGGCATCCATTCTGTTTTCTTCTAGTGCTGTACCCGACCCGGCTGCCGGCCTATGAGGCCGGCAGCCGGGCAGTCGTAGTCCTCTGGTTCTTTTGCTGCTGGCCGGCATCGGTTGTTTACCTTTGCCGGCCGGCTATTGTCAAGCCCTTGTCTGCCGGTCGCTATGAGCAGTGGCCGGTAGCCGGGTGCTACCTTGTGTAGTTGCCGGCCGGCAGTCATTGCCGGCCGACATTGGCTGTTGCCGTCCGGCAGTTACTGCCGGCCGGCACATGCATTTGAACCAGCGTTCTGCCGCCTTATAGCTGTTAAGTAGTATACTTTGAAGGTAGTTATGGTGTGTGCCGGCTGGCAAGTGCCGGCCGGCACATTACTTTCTATACTGTACCAGTATTCTTCAGTATAACATATACTGTAGGAAGAAAACTATAGTATAGTATTGGTACAACACTGTGTGTTCTAACACTTTTGTGTTGTCTTGCACAGCCCTTTGGTGTTGCCTTACAGATAAGAAAGTGAGTTCTTTCTTGTCTATTATCCGGTATTTTAAAATCATACCTTAGGTGTGAGCTACACCTGTTTCCTCTGGAAACTTTTCATTGGTTACTCTAGGACAGATTAACCATACGATTTTATTATCTGGAAGGCTGCAACAATTGGTTGTGCGGGAAACACAAGTGTGTGTCTTTCCTTTCTGATTTGTTATGCTAAACTGTGCATATCCAGTGATACGTAGTTCACTTGATACTCATGGAAATTTCTTCTCTTTACAGGAGGACCATCCGAAGTGCTGAAGTGTTTTCTGTAACGTCCGCAGTAAGAACCTCTGCGGACATGAGTTATGTAGGAGGCACGCAGCATGCGCTGTCTCCAAGGGTGATCTCCAGTATTGGGACCCTCAGGTATGTACCGTGTGCTCTAACCTGATTACTGAGGCTTTTGATTCCCCTAGGACGGCGGAATCAAGGGATATAGCAAGGGAGAAGCTTCGTACCTTGGTAAGGGGCTTCCAGAAGAACACCTCTGGACCTTATCTTCCAAGTGAGAAGATGAGGGCTTACCTTTTCCTTAGGGCATCAGCTGATGCAGTGATTCCCCAGCCTCAAGAGGAGATCCCCCAAGTTCAGATCCAGGTGGATGCTGAAGTCGCGGTCGCCTTGCAAGACATCCAGTTGGACGACAGGATGTCAGACGTGTCCGAGCGTCTGGAGAAAGACCTCCTGGCAGGAGCCCAGGATGAAGTTCAAGCCCCAGACATTGTAGAGGAAGAGGTCGACGAGTTGTCGGCTGCTCCGGTTCAGATCCCTGAACCTATTCCCTCAACATCGTCCGCTCTCCCAGTAGAGCTGGGACAGGCCCTCTCCTCCATTGTTGGAATGATCCAACAAATGCAGAAGGAGAATAATGAGAAGGCGGCTGCAATGGAACTGCAGATGCAGAGGCTTGCAGCATCACATGGGTCCCAGAAAAGGCTCAATGTGAAAGACCTTCCCTTGTGCTCAGATACTAACCCGTGGAGATATGCTGAGCACATGCCGATGACGACTGGAAAGATCGTCATGTCGGATAAGTTGGATTCAGTTCCCCTAGAGGAGGTGGAATTCTGGCCCAGCAAGGGGTCATATCCGGACTGTTATGTCCGGTTGAGGAAGGAACCAGCTTCAAAGGAGGAGACAGAGCCGAAGGAGGTCATAGTGATGGACCATGCTAAGGCTCAAGCTTTGGTTTCATCTTCGATGAAAGAAAGGGGCTTCACGAATTCAAAGGTAGCTGCATTGAGTAAGAAGCTCCCTTCCTTTGTGTCCTCTCCTGCTAGAGCCTTCCCCTTTTTACAGAAAGGGTTTGCGGCTGTATTAAAAGCAGTCGAGGCCGGCAAGCCTTGCCCCTCCCTGGAGGAGTGTAAACCCTTGTCGCTGGCCCTACCTATGGACCACAAGGACTGGAAGGACGTCCATCTTACCTTCTCAGTCGGGAAGTTGAAGGCTGATATTGCCGGACGTCAGTTCGGTGACGACCTCCCTAAGCTGTCTGACTTTCTTTTGCGGAGAGAGCTCGAGACAAAAGAAAGACTGGCTGCCTCAATGTCTCTTCAGACCACTCTTGAGACGATGGCAAGTGACCCCAAGGTCCATGAAATGTTCATGGTAGTGGCCAAGACTCATCTGGCCACAGTGACGAAGGATCTTTATAGCTTCGTCAGGGCGAGGAGAGCTTGTAGGGAGTTCGTGTTCACCTCGGCTACGGTGAGGCACGAGCCAAGGAAACTAATCTCCTCCAACATTTGGGGCAAAGACCTTTTCCCTAGCGAATTGGTCAAAGAAGTTATTGATAAGGCCGCCACGGAGAATAGAAACCTTCTCCAGAAGTGGGGCCTGGCTATCAAGAGAAAGTCTTCCCCGGATGAGGGTCCCCAACCAAAGAGGAAGACTATGAGGACTAGGCTACCGTCTCGGCCAGTCAAGCCACTTAGACAGCAACAGCAACAGCAATTGCCATTGCCTTCAGTGCCCCAGATGGTGGCACAAACCCCGACCACATTCCAGTGGGTACCCCAGGCCATGTCGACACAGTCCACTGCATTCACCCCAACGTTCGAAGGGCAGTCTACTTCCTTTCGAGCAAAGCCTAGAGGAGCAGCCAGAGGCTCGTCTATGTGCCCCTCAAGGGGAAGGGGATTCAGGGGTGGTCGCGGTCAGGGAGGCAAGACCTCAGGACGGCAGTCCAAGTGAGATGATGCCGGTAGGAGGGAGACTTCAGAATTTTCGGGATTGGTGGACCTTCGATCCCTGGGCCCACAGCCTACTCAAGAACGGACTGGGCTGGAGCTGGTACAGCACTCCACCCCCGTGCCCTCGGTTTTTCCAACACTCCACCCCCGTTCTGGAGGAGTACACCCAAGAACTGTTGGAGAAAAAAGTGATCCGAAGGGTGAAGTCCATCAAATTCCAAGGGAGGCTGTTTTGTGTTCCCAAGAAAGACTCGGAAAAACTCAGAGTCATTCTGGACTTGTCGCCACTCAACAAGTTCATAGTGAATTGCAAGTTCAAGATGCTAACACTGCAACACATAAGGACCTTACTGCCCAAGAGGGCATATACCGTCTCCATAGACTTGTCAGACGCCTATTGGCACGTTCCAATCAACCGTCGACTCTCCCCCTACCTAGGGATCAAGCTACAACGAAGACTATACGCCTTCAGAGCCATGCCATTCGGGCTAAATATAGCCCCAAGGATCTTCACGAAGCTTGCGAGTGTAGCTCTCAAACAATTACGCCTAAAGGGAATTCAGGTAGTAGCCTACCTGGACGACTGGCTGGTGTGGGCAGCATCCAAGACAGAATGCTTGCAAGCTTCCATTCAAGTGATCCAGTTCCTAGAGTATCTAGGCTTCAAGATCAACAGAAAAAAATATCGACTTTCTCCATCTCAAAAGTTCCAGTGGCTGGGAATCCACTGGGACCTAATGTCACACCGTTTCTCCATCCCGGCGAAGAAAAGGAAGGAGATAGCGGGTTCTGTCAAGAGACTTCTAGATTCCGAAAGGATATCAAGACGCGAACAGGAGAGAGTACTGGGTTCTCTCCAGTTTGCTTCGGTGACAGACCCAGTGCTAAGAGCACAGCTAAAGGATGCAACCGGAGTTTGGAGAAGTTATGCATCAAACGCGCGAAGAGATCTGAAAAGACCAGTTCCGCTTCGTCTACGTACTCTTCTCAGGCCTTGGTCCCAAGCCAAACATCTAAAGAAGTCAGTTCTTCTTCAGCCACCTCCTCCGTCGGTGACAATTCACTCAGACGCCTCGAAGGAGGGATGGGGAGGTCACTCTCATCGGAAAGAAGTCCAGGGGACTTGGTCCAAGCTATTCAAGACCTTTCACATAAACTTTCTAGAAGCTATGGCAGTGCTCCTTACCTTAAAGAAGGTCCCCCGCGTCACTCGATCCACATAAGGTTGGTGCTGGACAGCGAGGTAGTTGTGAGATGCTTGAATCGACAAGGATCAAGGTCACCACCTCTCAACCAGGTGATGTTGGCCATCTTCCGATTGGCGGAAAAAAAGAAGTGGTACCTGTCGGCAGTTCACCTTCAAGGAGTCCGCAATGTAACAGCGGACGCTCTATCCAGGTTCACACCGATAGAGTCGGAATGGTCCCTAGACGCAGGATCATTCTCCTTCATCTTGAGTCAAGTCCCAGAACTGCAGATAGACCTCTTTGCGACGAAAGACAACAAGAAGTTACCCCTGTACGTGTCCCCGTACGAGGACCCCTTAGCGGAAGCAGTGGACGCGATGTCCCTCGACTGGAACAGATGGTCCAGGATTTATCTGTTCCCTCCTCACAATCTTCTGTTGAGGGTCCTCAACAAACTGAGATCCTTCAAGGGGGAAGCGGCAATAGTGGCCCACAAGTGGCCGAACAGCGTGTGGTTCCCGCTACCAGATCCAGTTCTGACCCAGCGAGTCCAGAAGGCGACTGTCTGCGCTTCATTACAGAAAACCCGGACCCTGCAGTTCATGATTTTCTCTCCCTAGCGGTGAGAAAGCGTTTCGGGATTTCGAAAGCCAGCATAGACTTCCTTGAGGAATATAAGAGCAAATCTACTAGAAGGCAATATAAGTCATCTTGGAGAAAATGGGTGGCCTTTGTCAAGGCAAAGAATCCGCAGAAGATCTCGACGGACTTCTGCTTATCTTTCTTCATCCACCTCCATGGTCAAGGGTTGGCAGCTAACACGATTTCGGCGTGTAAGTCTGCTTTGACAAGACCCATTCTATATGCCTTCCAGGTCGACCTCGCTAACGAGATCTTTAATAAAGTTCCGAAAGCCTGCGCTAGGCTCAGACCTTCAGCACCTCCAAAGCCCATTTCATGGTCTTTAGACAAAGTTCTTAATTTTGCTTCTCTGTTGAGCAATGAGGAGTGTGCGTTAAAGGATTTGACACAAAAAGTTATTTTCCTATTTGCACTCGCATCCAGGGCCAGGGTTAGTGAGATTGTAGCCCTCTCGAGAGAGGGTGGTCGTGTTCAGTTCCTGGATGGGGGAGAACTGAACCTGTTTCCGGATCCTACGTTTCTCGCCAAGAATGAGTTACCCACCAACAGGTGGGGTCCCTGGAGAATCTGCCCTCTAAAAGGAGATGCATCTCTATGTCCAGTAGAATGCCTAAAGGTCTATCTTCGTAGAACTTCAGACTTCAAGGGTGGTCAACTATTCAGGGGAGAAACATCAGGCTCAAATTTATCTCTGAATCAACACAGGGCGAAAATCACATATTCTATTCGCAGAGCGGATCCTGACAGTACACCCGCAGGTCACGATCCAAGGAAAGTTGCCTCATCCTTAAATTTCTTTAATTGTATGGATTTTGAACATCTTCGTTCATACACTGGCTGGAAGTCTTCAAGAGTGTTCTTTCGCCACTATGGGAAGCAAGTGGAGCAACTAAAGAAATCTGTGGTAGCAGTGGGTCGCGTCGTTAACCCTGCTGTTTAACTCTGCGAGGAACAGTGGTTTTAATTGGGACGATTAATTCCAGGGTGAGTGTGTAGTTACATACTGTACTACAAACTAAGTGAGGGCACTGAGTTGCCCACGTTGACTGTTCCATTTCCAAAGGTGAACCTAGCATAAGTGCAGACATGTGTGCCGAGCGTTTCTAACGCTAATGTGATTGATTAGTAATACAGACTTTTATGACTTTGATACCTCGGTATGTTAAAAGTGGCAATAATGTTTTTTCTTTCAGATAAACAAGTTCTGTTTACTATCATACTTATGCTTAAAGTTTTGGTTATCCTCTTCTTATATATATATATATATATATATATATATATATATATATATATATATATATATATATATATATATATATATATATATATATATATATATATATATATATATATATATATATATATATATATATATATATATATATATATATATATATATATATATATATATATATATATATTTATTGTTGTTAACCTGTCTATTTATTGTCTGTCAATAAACTTGTTCTTGAGAACCTTGCGTCTCCTTCACCTGTGTCAATTTATTGGTATAATTGAGCATTCATTCTATGTATTTTTATCTGGGATAATTCTAATAGATTGTTCCTTTATGCAAGCTAATGTTGCATTGGTTTATGCTTTCCCTTAACGGGAGGACTCCATCCCATAAGGGGACGGTGGCGGATTTACAAGTTTCCTCCTATGCGGATATAAACCTTTGTCCAATACAAGTATTGTGCGGAGAACTGGTCGATATTTCATATTGACGCAGTGGTTCTTTACAAACTATGCTTTACTCAATATAGGGTGAGACCACTATATTGGCTTGCCTGGTATTCATACATAGGTATATGTACTCTTCGAGACTTTTCCAGAGTCTAGTAGGACTCTTCCCTGTAGGGGGCAGGAAGCTCTAACATGGTTTATGGTTAGTTGAAAAGATGTATAACGGTAACATCTTAGGTCTCTAGGTCTAGTCGACCGGGGAAATACCTCCGGGGAGTACGGCACGTTTTGAGAATCCACAGATACAGTAATGCTCTGGTATACTTCCATCAGGACGACATGGCTTGAGCCCAAAAAACGGATTTTGAGCGAAGCGAAAAATCTATTTTTGGGTGAGATTGCCATGTCGTCCTGATGGACCCGCCCTTCCCTTTCTATGAAAGGGCTGTAGGACCCCTCCCTACATAGAGTATCTGTAGCACCTCGTGTATCGCTACAAGGAATACAGATGGTGCCAGGATCGGCGCAATGCACGCTTACGAAACGGGAGACGAGAGAGCCTTGGGAACGGCTCCCCTTTTTCTTTCTCGTTTTCGTTTTCTTGCCAATTGACCCCTTCGATGTGTTATCTCTGTTCCGGGTGCAGATTGCCACGTGGCGTGTCAAGAATACGTCCTCTGATTTGTCGCGATATCCCTTTCATTAGGGATATTCGCTCCAGGAGTTAGAATTCTGGGTACCTTAAGGTAAATTCTCTGGGAATATCGCCGTAGTTGTAATATACCCTAGGAAGCTACCCTATAGGAACTTCCATCAGGACGACATGGCCATCTCACCCAAAAATAGATTTTTCGCTTCGTTCAAAATCTGTATATATATATATATATATATATATATATATATATATATATATATATATATATATATATATATATATATATATATATATATATATATATATATATATATATATATATATATATATATATATATATATATATAAATTTTCTTTTTTCCACGAGAGCATGTTATCTTACGTTTAGAATTTATAGCCAATGTCTTGGTGGATTTCATAACTGGAAGATAGTTTCTCTTCGGAAAACTATCCTGCAGATAATTTTCAGAATAACAGGATATTGCATTAAAGTTTCTCTATATATTATTTGGTGTCGACACGTGTTTCGATTCTTCAGGACTACACTGGTTGATTGAATTACACTTTAATATATAGGCTATGATGGTGAATATGTTGATGCCAAAATATTTGGAAAATCCTAAACAAATTGACAAAAATCGAAAAAGCAAAGTTTTAGGTTCTTGAAAATGTAAAGATTATTTTTCACAAGGCTTCACAGAACTTCATGGCCGATCTTGCATACCCTCCACTGTTTCTCTGAAGTATACATTTCCACTTTTTGCAGTCAGATTGACATTAGTTCTCGACGAAAGTCAGGTCATATTCAAAGCAGACTAATTCGTGAAGCTTACACGCTCCATCAGAAATTAGATGTTTTTCTGAAAACTATCTGCAGGACAGTTCGTCCGGAGAAAAGCTAACCTCCTGCTTTGAACGCCACCAAGACGTTGCCTATTCATTATAAACGGTGAGTAACATGCCTAAGTAATATATAAATATATATATATATATATATATATATATATATATATATATATATATATATATGTGCATATATATATATATATATATATATATATATATATATATATATATATATATATATATATATATATATATATATATATATATACATACGTGTGTGTATGTCTGTATTTTGCTAATACAAAAGCACTTTAGAAAGCTTGATTTATTTATAACCAATGCAATATTACTGAATATGAATTAAAGCATTAGATAATTGTCTTCTGTGAACTATCAATTAAACGAAATACAAAAAATGTGAAAGGCGTTAAAGATTTAACGATAAAATTGGAACCGACGAACAAATTATAGCTATGCTAAATCGTAAGAAAAGAAAACAAACATAGTATGCTTAGAAAAGCGATAGCCTTGACTTGATAGATATTGTGATTGAGTTTATAGCAAAGAATCAACATCGTCAGTATGTTTTTGGTAAATTAACCAAGTAGGCCTACCGGTGTTGATAGTCGTTGTGTAAAAATTTCAATTGGTTATATGAAAATTGTCCAAAATTGCATTTATTTTTTTTTATGCTGCAATTTGCTGTCAGATACGCAGAAATTGCGAGAGTGCCATTTCACACGTAGCCGCCCCCCAACGGAAAATTTTTTCCTACGCCATCGATATAAGCGTCCGTTATTTTAATTTTCAGAATCTCGTCACCCTGATTTCGTCCTGTTGCTTTTATGGCAGATAATGTTATTGTTATATAATTTTTGAGAAAACATTCCTCATCCAAACTTCAAAATACTAGTAACCGATCAAAAAAAATATATTGAGTTGAATTATGATAAGAAATCTGTTGCCCATGATTTTTTCCTTTATATTATTAAAAAAACTGTCGCGTTCTCACCGGATTTTCTATATAAACCGACTGGTAATGCAGTTATAAACCACAAAATTTTTATATTACTACTGTAAATCCAACAAGTAAACTATGTATAACTCTTATCTTGCATGATACCCAGTATGAAATCCAATATTAGAGGAAAAAACACAAATCACAAAGGGAGCATTGCTTGGATGAAGACAGATTGCAGACTGAGTTTGAACGCTTGCCGCTTGGACCAACCGATACAGGCTATTACGTCATAGCCCTCACACGGCCGGCATGCCCAGGCCTTCTGTATTGAGACGCAGTGGAAGAGCACGCCCATACCATCTCCATCTACCCTTCATCATGATCTCATCCACGCATTGCACTCGAGTAATCTCTGAATTGTTTCATTTCAAGTCCTGTCCTGTTAATTAACTCCCTTCAGAGGGCATTGTTCTCAAATGTACTAAAATCTTGGAGATTGTTTCATTGTCATACTATGACTTATCTCCATAAAGTAACACCGATCTCACTAAACTGACATAAAGTCTGAATTTTATACGTATTTTCAGGTGATTTTATATCCAAGTTTCACTTAACTTACCCATTATCCGATTTTTTTTTTTTTTTTTTTTTTTTACTATTTCATTATACTCAAATTCTAACGACCCTGTATTGGAGATTATACTTCCTAGATACTTAAATGATTCTACCCCATCAATCCTTCCTCTTTCCAATGGTATTTAATCTTCCATTGCATACTCCATTCTCATCATCTCTGTCTTTCTTCTATATATCTTGAGCCCAACCTCATGTGATATTTCCTGCATTAAGGTAAGCAAGCATTGTAAATGCTGTGGTGTTCTGCTAATAAGGACTGCATCATATGCATACTCTACGTCTGCTAATTCCTTATTACCAATACAGTCCAATCTTTCTCCACCATCTTTGACAGCTCTACGCATTACAAAATCCATAAGGATAATAAACAACATAGGTGACAACACATTCCCTTGTAGTAATCCGCTGTTCACTGGAAATTCATTTGGTAGGACTCCGTTGACATCAACTTTGCACTTGCTAAGCTTATGAACAGACTTGATCAAATGCACATATCTAAGAGGAATTCCTTAATAAAGCAGGACTCACCTCAAAATTGACCGGTGCACACTATCAAAGGCTTTATTATAGTCCACAAATGCCATTAAAAGTGGATTGCTATATTTTATGCATTGCTGTACCACATGTTTCAAAATGAAAATTTGCTAACTGCAACTTCTACCTTTTACAAATCCTGCTTGTTCATCTCTCAGCTCTTCGTCAATCTTTCTCTCCAGTCTCTTTAGAATGAGCGTACTATATATTTTCATGATAAAAGATGTAGGAGTAATGCCTCTGTAATTATTGCAATGAATCAGGTCTCCTATTTTTTTTTGCCCTTTTTACGAAAACTTTTAACTTCCATACATCAGATTTGGCCTCTCCATGCCACATTCTACAAAATAAACTTGTAAGATAGTATTCTGGGGTCATTTCATTTTCACCAGTATCATCTCGGCAATTATTGCATCGTATCCAGGGGCTTTCCCTCTCTTGAGTTTTTTAATTATAGTTTCCATTTCAAACACGCTTAATTCATTCATAGGCACATTAAGGTCTTCATCAGCTTCAGGTATATCAATCAAATTATACCTTTTGTGATTTCTTATTCATAACCTCAATAGTGTTCTGTCTTCATCTTCTCTTGTTATAATAGACCCATCTCTCTTTTTGATGGATATATGCTTCTCCTTTTCCCCAGTAGAGACTTCATTAATAATTCTATGAGTGATGCTTCCACCATAGCCACTCCCTGAATTCAAAGCTTTGTCAGCCTCATCTGCTTTCCTATCTAAATATTCTCTCCAGTTATTCCTGGCTTTTCTTTTGACCTCACTATCAATACTGGAATACTTAGCTTGCTCTACCTTGCAATTTTCATTACTTACTTGTAAACTTTCATCAGTCAATTTCTGACTTAGTCTCCTTTTTATAGTACCCCAAGTATCATTTAACATCCATGGCTTTCTCCTTGTAATTGCGTATGACAAACCTTCACTACCAACTCACAGATATATGTTCCTGATATCATAACATTCTTCATTAATTGCCTGCTCTTCGTCTTTTAATGCTCCGAATACTACAAACGGTTTCCCACATTGAAATAAAACAAATGACATGAAACTTTAAAGACTTTATAGTTAATTAAACATGCTATACATAGCAACGTAACTATGCTTTGTTTTTATTTCATTGCGATTGTTTATTATGAATATCGTGGTTATGATTTATTTTCATTAAACCGTAATGTTAACAATAATAATATTTAAAAAAAATGAATTGTTCAAGAACAGCACGAATAGAGAACAAGTAAATATTAAGAGAAATAAAATAAATTCCTTTTATTTTGGTATATCCGTAGAGTTTTTTTTTTTTTTTTTTTTTTTTTTTTTTTTTTTTTTTTTTTTTCCCGATACATTTTGCACCTTCTTTTTGAAGTCGGCCTTAGAAGTGGTTTCTCACCCAACACCCAGACCTTCGAGAATAAAGTATTTTTTCTCTCTGTCTTTCTTATTATTGGTCTTAAAGATGAGAGTTTCTTTCCACTTTCGTGACTCAAACAAAGCAAACTGACTGCGGTATAAAGATTTACTAAGTTTTATGTCCGAATAAAGATACATTTGTGTTTATCGTTTGTTGAGACATAATTTTTATTTAAGGGGAGGAATGATTTAGAACAATTTTCATGCTCTATCACCTTTGTTGTATGTTTGTAATTTGGGCATTCATGTGATTAATGTTGTAAGAAACAAAACAACAATAATGCAGATCTCCGATGAGAAGCTCTTTACATTTATTAGTTTGGATATTCTATTTGGAAAACATTAAGTGAGTTTTTTACTCGTTTTATGAAATACTTTTTATCATTTCCTTTTCATGTGAAAACTAATAAATTCTCACATTATATAATAACGATGAAAAAGAAAAATATAGAGAGATAGAAACGTAGACAAACCGAGGGGTTGTCTGGCATTCACTATTTCTCCATCTCAATCACGACCAAGTCGGTTGTAGATGAGGTCAGAAAGGACAAGACCTCAGGGGCGTCACCTGAGAAATTTGCTGGAAAAAAGAATGAGGAGTATATATATATATATATATATATATATATATATATATATATATATATATATATATATATATATATATATGAGGAGTATATATATATATATATATATATATATATATATATATATATATATATATATATATATATATATATATATATATATATATATATATATATATATATATATATATATATATATATATATATATATATATATATATATATATATATATATATATATATATATATATATATATATATATATATATATATATATATATATATATATATATATATATTTGGGCTCAGGCCATGTCGTCCTGATGGAAGTTCCTAAAGGGTAGCTTCCTAGGGTATATATATATATATATATATATATATATATATATATATATATATATATATATATATATATATATATATATATATATATATATATATATATATATATATATATATATATATATATATATATATTTGGGCTCAGGCCATGTCGTCCTGATGGAAGTTCCTAAAGGGTAGCTTCCTAGGGTATATTTGACTACAGTGATATTCCCAGAGAATTTTACCTTAAGGTATCCAGAATTCTAACTCCTGGAGTGAATATCCCTAATTAAATCTAACAGGGATATCGCATAATATCAGAGGACGTATTCTTGACACGCCACATAGCTATCTTCACCCCGAACAGTATTAACGCTTCGAGGGGTTACAGTGACAATAATCTGAAACGGGAATGAAAAGAGAACCGTTCCCAAGGAATCTCTCCTATTCCGTTTCCAGTGTGTATCTGACGAAGGTGGCAGCGCCATCTCCATTCCTTTTCGTGTAGCTCTACTACTCGGTGTTTTCCCTTGTGTTCTCTCGTACTTTTGGATTTTATTCAACGTTATGATGCTTTCTCCGGCCCTTTCCGCCTCTAGAAAGTTGAGTATTATATTTACTTTGTATAAATGTAAGCTCTTGTCATTTTGAATTAAATCAAAAGTGATTTTAACGTAAACAAGAGCTGTTGCCTACCAGAGGCATCCTGGATGCTGTCGCTCACTATATATGGGTCATTTAGTTAGCCAGAGCGACGTTCCTGGTTTTTACACTTTAATAAATCTAGCTATTTAGCTCCTTTATGAATTCTTATATAATGCCGTTAGTTTTCAGTTCGGTGATTTAGGTAACCGATCTTGCCCTTCGCGAGGCTTAGTAGCCTGGACGTCTGGCCCTAGTACCTTCATGCATGATATAAGTTTTCCGAGTGTTACGTTATTGAAGCTATAGGCAAATATTTTATACATGTAAGATATTGTTGAATTTTCCTCTCCAAGATTGTATACGAGAGAGTTTTGGTGATTTATGTAATCGATTCTCACCGCACCTAGGCTAGTAGCCTATGGGGCTTTAGTATACTCTCGCACACATCCCCGGTTGTTCTTTTCTCCTCCGGAGAATAAGTTCAATCCTTTCTCCCTCTGAGTAAGCCTTAGGCTTAGTCCTAGTGGTTCTACCTGAATAATATTCAGGTATAACTATACTAGGATAGGTCTGTCCTGACCCGCTAACCAGAGTACCTGGTTTTTGAGGTTGGGACAGAATATTAGAGTTTTAATCTGTGGTCTGCGTCTTCCTAGCATAGAGAATGAGTTTCCTTTGCTAGGTTTGGTGCAGACACAGGAGGCTTTGCTTCCCTAGCCCACATCTGAAGGATTCTGTACGAGATGATTCCTTCTTCAAGTGGTCTAGCACACTGTCCTGTTTGGTTATTCTCGGGCTGGAGAATGAGTTTTCTCCATTGCCTGGCGAAATAACTACACCTAACTTGGTTCTGGTTTGGAGGAGGATAGCAAGTATTGCCATCCTTCCTCCCTATAGACAAACTCTAGGTTAGGATGAGCTTCCCTAACTGCTGGGTGTGTCTCATACTAGAACGAAGTTTACAGGACCGTTATCCCGTTCCCCCCCCCCCTTCCCCTCTCTTTCTTAGTGATGGCCTAGCCATCACATCTCTTAGCCAGTCCTACTTCTGTACCTAGTATAGGTTAGGATGGGGGACCGGCTCAGCTCTCTGCCGGCCGGCAATAACATGCAGGCCGGCAGAGACCCTTTTTTCTTCTGCAGAGGGAACCCCAGACCCCCCTTGGTCTCTCATTCATGTCTGCTGGTAGAGCCCGGCAGGCTATGGATATATAGGAAGCCTGAATGCCATATTCTCCCCTTCCATATGTTCACTCGTTCTGGATGAAGGTTGTATGGCAATGCCGCCTTATAACCTTACATCCATACTGTTTCTCTTGCTAGTGTTTTGTACTCCTAGCCCGGCTGCCGGCTTAATTGGCTGGCAGCCGGGTAG
Source organism: Palaemon carinicauda (assembly GCF_036898095.1). NCBI lineage: Eukaryota > Metazoa > Arthropoda > Malacostraca > Decapoda > Palaemonidae > Palaemon > Palaemon carinicauda. Next base: position 100,725,387 of record NC_090731.1, on the reverse strand, counting down.
GTGGATGTTCTCTGGTTCGTAGTCACTGCCGGCCGTCATGGGTATCACTTCCTTTGCCTGCCAGCAGTAGAAGCACATCCCTAGATCTGCTGGCCACTACGTTTAGCGGCCGGCAGTTGGGTGCTAGTGTTTTTCAGTTGCCGACCGGCAGTAATTTCCGGCCGGCGCACATTTGCGAACCAGTGAACTGCCACCTATTAGTTAAAGGTAGCATACCTTTGAACTATACAGGGGTAAATGCCGACCGGCGCGTACCGGCACATGCCGGTACTTGATGGCGCGTGCTGGCCGGCACGACAGCATGCGATGTACAGTAGTTACTATATTTGTGGTGTAGTACACACTGCATTAATAAAGCTACAGTACAGAGTTTGTTGTAACACTAAAGTTCTTCCAACATACTTAAAGTTATCTTGTACACCTCTGTTGAGACCATACAATATATAGAAAGTGAGTTCTTTCTGTATTCATTCTATCCAGTATATTAAAACTTTATTTCAAGGTGTGAGCCACACCTTAACTTTACGCTTAGGAAAATATATAAGGTAATCTAGAATAAGAATTAACCTTAGTTTTAATATCTTGGGAGGTTACAGCAATTGGCTGGGCAGTAAATACAAGTATGTGTCTTTCCTTCTTTCTTTCTTAGCTTTACTATATAAGCTACATGTATTAACAATAAGTGAAAAGCCTTCACTTGATACTCATGGATTTTCTTCTCTTTATAGGAGGACCATCCGAAGTGCGGGAGTATGTCCTGCAATGTCCGCAGTAAGAACTTATGTGGACATGAGTTATGCAGGAGGCACACAGCACGCACAGCCTCCAAAGGTGATCTCCGGTACTAGAACCATCAGGTATATATCATATATTCTAACCTGATTACCGAGGCGTTTGACACCCCTAAGCGGAGTCAAGGGATGCTGTTAGAGAAAAGTTGCGAACCTGGGTGAGGAGTTTTCAGAGGCCCCTACCTTCCAAACGAGAAGATGAGGGCCTACCTTTTACCTAAGGCATCGACTGATGCAGTCATCCCTCAGCCTCATGAGGAGATACTAACCGTGCAGAATCCGGTAGATTCTGAAATCTTGGCCGCCCTTCAAGACATCCAATTGAACGATAGGATGTCAGAGGTGTCGGATTATACAGAGAAGGACCTTATGGGAGAAGGTCAGGAGGAGGAGCTGACCCAGGCTCCAGAAATAGAAGAGGAAGAAATCGACGAGGTGTCAGTTACATCAGTTCCGTCCCCAAAACCTGTACCCTCTACATCGTCTGCTATCCCAGATGATCTGGGAAGGACTCTTTCTTCTATTATTGAAATGATTCAACAAATGCAAAAGAAGAATGGTGAAAAGGAAGCTGCGATGAAACTGGAAATACGCAGACTTGCAGCATCACGTGGGCCCCAGAAGCGACTCAACGTGAAGGATCTTCCTTTTTGCTCGGATACCAACCCTAGGAGGTATGCCGAACACATGTCAATGACAACTGGGAAGATTGTTATATCGAAGAAGTTGGGCTCAATTCCCCAGGAAGACAAGGAATTTTGGCACAATAAGGACTCTTACCCGGACTGCTATGTCCGTCTTAGGAAGGAGCCAGCCTCAAAGGAGGAAACGGAGCCGAAGGAGGTCATAGTTCTTGACCATAGTAATGCACAGGCATTACTAGCAAGCTCGATGAAAGAGAGGGGCTTCACGAACTCAAAGGTGCCAGCTTTGAGTAAGAAGCTTCCCTCCTTTGTGGCCTCTCCAGCCAGAGCCTTTCCCTTCATAGAAAAGGGATATAAGGCAGCCTTGAAGGTGGTGAAGGCAAGGAAACCATGCCCCTCCTTGGAGGAATGCAAGCCGTTATCCCTGACCTTGCCATTGGACCAAAAGGATTGGAAGGACGTTCACCTTACCTTCTCAGTCGGTAAGTTGGAAGCTGATATTACCAAACGTCAGTTTGGTGAGGGAGTTCCAAAGCTGTCGGAGTTTCTCTTGCGTAGAGGGCAAGAGACGAAAGAAAGACAAAAAGGCCTATGCTATCCTCTCGGCCGGCTAAGCCCTACCGACAGCAACAACAGCAACTTCCTGTGACCGCGGTGCCTCAGATAGTGGCACAACCTCCAACCACGTACCAGTTGGTACCTCAACATGTGGCGACACAATCGCCAGTTTTTAACCCAGCCTTTGAAAGGCAGACTTCTTCCTTTCAATCAAAAGCTAGAGAAACAGCCAGAGGTTCTTCTAGACGCCCTTCAAATGGAAGGGGATTCAGGGGAGGATGCAGTTAAGGAGGCAAGGCCTCAGGTCCACATCGGCAGAAGCGAAATACTTCCAGTAGGAGGAAGACTACATCTATTTAGGGATCGCTGGACCTTCAATCCCTGGGCCCACAGCCTAATAAAGAATGGACTAGGTTGGTGCTGGAACAGTCCTACACCTCCATTTCCTCAGTTCTTCCAACAATCTACCCCCATTCTGGAAGAATATGTCCGAAAACTCTTAGTAAAAAGAGTAATTCGAAAAAGTAAAGTCCATCAAGTTCCAAGGCAGGCTGTTTTGTGTTTCAAAGAAGGACTCAGAAACTCAGAGTCATTCCGGACTTGTCGCCACTCAACAAGTTCATAGGGAACTACAAGTTCAGGATGCTCAAACTTCAACACAAAAGGACCTTACTGCCTAAATAATGCCATATACAGTCTCCATAGACTTGTCAGACGCTTACTGGCACGTTCCAATTAATCGTTATATCTCCTCCTACCTAGGGTTCGAGTTACAAAGAAGACTTTACGCCTTCAGAACCATACCATTCGGGCTAAACATAGCCCTAATTATTCTCATGGAGCTTGCGAACGCAGCCATCCATCAATTACGCCTAAAGAAAGTCCAAGTAGTGGCCTACTTGGACGACTGGCTGGTGTGGGCAGCATCTAGGACAGAATGCATGCAAGCCTCTAAGATAGTGATCCAGTTCCTGGAACTTCTGGGATTCAAGATCAACATCAAAAAGTCTCGACTATCTCCAGCTCAAAAAATTTCAATGGTTGGGAATCCATTGGAATTTGGAGTCACATCAACTTTCCATTCCTTGGAAGAAGAGGAAAGAAATAGCAGGATCTATCAAGAGACTGTTGATATCCAATCGGATATCAAGACAAAAACAGGAGAGAGTGCTGGGCTCTCTACAGTTTACTTCCATTACAGATTTAGTGCTAAGAGCACAGCTAAGGGATGCAACAGGAGTCTGGAGATAATACGCATCAAACGCGCGAAGAGATCTGATGAGACCACTACCGACTCAGCTGCGAACGCTTCTCAAGCCGTGGTCCAAAGCCAAGCAGTTGAAGATATCAATACCTCTTCAACCTCCTCCCCCGTCAGTTAATATCCATACAGACGCTTCAAAGGAAGACTGGGGATACCACTCTCACCAGAAGAGAGTCCAGGGAGCTTGGCCAAATCTTTCAAGTCATTCAACATTAACTTTCCAGAAGCCATGGCAGTACTTCTGACACTAATGAAAGTTCTCCTCGCCACTCGAACCATGTAATATTGGTTCTAGACAGCGAAGTGAGAATGAGATGCTTGAATTGACCAGGGTCGGGATCACCTCGAATCAACCAAGTGTTGTTGGCCATATTCCGTTAGGCGGAAAGAAAGAAATGACACCTGTCAGCAGTTCACATTCAATCGGTCCGCAACGTGACAGCAGACGCTCTATCCAGGTTCACACCGATAGAGTAAGAATGGTCCCTAGATGCAGGATCGTTCTCCCTCAGCTTGAGCCAAGTCCCGGAACTGCAGATAGACCTCTTTGCGACGAAAGGCAACAAGTAGAATGTGTCCCCGTACGAGGATACGCTAGCGGAAGCACTGGACACTATGTCCCTAGACTGCAACAGATGGTCCAGGATTTACCTGTTCCCTCTGCACAACCTCCTTTGAAGATCCTCAATATGAGATCCTTCAAAAGGAAGGTGGCAATAGTGGCCCACAAGTGGCCAATCAGCGTTTAGTTCCCTCTGTCATTGGAGCTACGACTGAAGTTTGTACTGCTACCAGATCCAATCCTGACTCAGCGAGTAGGTGTCATTTGTCAAGGCGTAGAAACCAAAAACAATTCTTGATTGACTTCTGTTTATTTTCTTTATTCACCTTCATGAGTAAGGTTTAGCAGCCAAAACGTTATCAACGTGCAAGTCTGCCTTGACAAGACTGATACTATATACCTTTCAGGTCGACCTTTCTAAGGATACTATATACCTTTCAGGTCGACCTTTCTAAGGACAATTTTTAATTAAAATTCCGAAGGTTGGTGCTAAGGTTAGACCTTCAGCGCCTCTAAGACCCATTTCAAGGGCACTAGATAAGGTTCCTCATTTGCATTAATTCTGAATAATGATGAGTGCGCTTTGAAGGATTTAACTAAAAAAGTTATGTTTTTGCTTGCACTCGCTTCGGGGGCTTGAGTTAATGTAATAGTGGCTCTCTTGAGAGGGGAAGGCCACGTCCAGTTCTTGAAAGGAGAATTGGGTCTGTTTCCAGACCCAACGTTCTTGCCAGGAACAAGCTACCCACAAACAGGTGGGGTCCCTAGAGAATCTGCCCTCTGAAGGAAGATGCATCTCTATGTCCAGTGGAGTGCCTAATGGTCTATCTTCGTAGAACTTCAGACTTTAAGGGAGGACAGCTGTTCAAGGGAGAAACCTCGAGTCCATAAAATTTCTTTAATTATATGGACTTTGAACATCTTCGTTCGTACACCGGCTGGTAGTCTTCCAAGATGTTCTTTATGCACTATGTGAAGCAAGTGGAGCAACTCAAGAGGTCTGTGGTAACAGCAGGTAGAATTCTTAAACCTTCTGTTTAAATCTGCGAGGAACAGTGTAATTAATTTGGGACGATTAATTAAGAGGGTGAATGTGTAGTCACAGTCTGTTACTACACACTGAGCGATAGGCCACAAACGTCTCCTTACGAAATGTTCCTTGGACTTTGGTGAACTATAGCATAATACGGACACTTGTGCCAAGCGTTTCTTACGCTAGTGTAAATAAACAGTAATACAGACTATATCATTATTATTAATGATTCGATTGAAGTGGCCAATCTGTTTCCTGTTAAACGAAACAATATTTTCTGTTGACTGTTTTCTTTATGCTTTAACGAATATCGTCCACATTTTATAAATTTTATAAATGTTGACCTGATATGTATGTTTATTATATTTTTAATAAACTGGTTCATTATTCGCCCACAATCATTTTATTAGAAATGTACTGAGCATTATAATCAAAATATTGATAATTTTAACATGGAACATCTTTTAAGATTGTTCCTTTCTTCAAGCAAAAATCCACTCGCCTTAACCCTTCCTTAGGAAGGGTTAACGTTGTACCCCAAGGGGTTGGTGGTAGAGATGCAAAATTTTTTCCTATATGGATACAACTGTTATCCAATAGTTTAATGAGAGTAGATACCTTGGGGATATGTCAGGAATTCATACTGACATTGGTCACTCTCATACAAACTTTGCTTTATGATGTATAGGGCGAGACCACTATACAAGCTTGTCATTTGGTCATCCATAGTTATTATGTACTCCTCGAGACTTTTTCCAGAGTCTAGTACGACTCTTCCCTGTAGGGGGCAGGAAGCACTAACATAGTTCATGCTTAGATGAAATGATGTATGACGGTAACATCATAGGTCTCTAGGTCTAGACGGCCAAGGAAATACTTTCTTGAGGGTACGGCACCGGTTGAGAATCCACAGATACAGTAATGCTCTGGTAAACTTCCATCCGGACGATATGGCCTGAGCCTAAAAAAACGGATTTTGAGCGAAGCGAAAAATCAATTTTTGGGCTCAGGCCATGTCGTCCTGATGGACCCGCCCTTCCTTTTATTGTAAAAGGGCTTATTAACCCCTCCCTATAATACAGTATCTGTAGCACCTCGTATATTGCTACAAGGATTGGAGATGGCGCTGCCACCTTCGTCAGATACACACTGGAAACGGAATAGGAGAGATTCCTTGGGAACGGCTCTCTTTTCATTCCCGTTTCTGATTCTTGTCACTGTAACCCCTCGAAGCGTTAATACTGTTCGGGGTGAAGATAGCTATGTGACGTGTCAAGAATACGTCCTCTGATATTATGCGGTATCCCTGTTAGATTTAATTAGGGATATTCGCTCCAGGAGTTAGAATTCTGGATACCTTAAGGTAAAATTCTCTGGGAATATCACTGTAGTCAAATACCTCCTAGGAAGCTACCATTTAGGAACTTCCATCAGAACGACATGGCTACCTCACCCAAAAATAGATTTTTCGCTTCGCTCAAAATCCGTATATATATATATATATATATATATATATATATATATATATATATATATATATATATATATATATATATATAGATATATAGATATATATATAGATATATAGATATATAGATATATATATATAGATATATATATATATATGTATATATATATATATATATATATATATATATATATATATATATATATATATATATATATATATATATTTATATATATATATATTATATATATATATATATATATATATATATATATATATATATATATATATATATATATATATATATATATATATATATACGATGCTGGTCTTCAAGAAAGTAGGATATTCTATTTAAGTATTTTATACGTGTAATTTAGAGATGTATAGCCAGCTCGTATTGTTAGTTCCACTCACATTAGGATTAAGTAATGTATATAAATTACATAAGACTATCCTTATTCCTGTAGTTTATTTTTCCATTCAGTTGTGTGTTTGTAAATTTACGTTATTTTAAAGAATTCAATTTTCATTTCGGGTACTTTTTTACAAAGTCTCATGTAAGCTTGTGAAAAGGTATGCTGAATGACACACACGCTAGGGATTGCATCATGTTCCCACGTGGTTGGAAGTTCCAGGAAGGTTCTTGTCTATAAATTATTCTCTTTTTTTTTATTGTTACGAGAGGAGGTGGGCGGAGTTAGCTGAGTGATAGTTGCCTTACAAGCAACGTTATTACCCCTTCTTCAAATTACTAAGTTGGGAACCTTACACCGCTAGAGCCATGCTCCCATGTTCCAAGAATAATAAAATTTGTAAAGTAAATTGAGTCAAAATATAAGGACCTAGCAATGAATAGGAGACAGAAGAGATGCAGCTTATCCCTTTAAAAGAGCCTACATCCGCCAGCCCTCTATCCAGCCACTATGTGATTAGTGCTTCCTCTCGAACGTGCATAGTGTATCCTCACAAATGTGATAAGTGATTTCTCTGCAACGTATACCGTGTATAGTATGGCTCAAATGTTGGTGGTATTATTGTGTGCTAATCCAAGTGAAGTGGGGTAATGTAGGTGAATTTATATTATGTTGATTTGTAAGTGGCCCTGTGTAATTAGGTTAAACTGTAAAGAGTAATTATTTTACCCAACCGTTCGGTAACCTTGTGTAACCCTAAGGACATAGGACATTAGAGTAACAGTAAATATATGTAATTGTAATTCTGGATTATTTCCTATGAGCCTTATAGTGTCATTTATTCATCAATATTCAAAATTGAATATTTTCATCAATTAATTTCTAGTGAAAAAAGTGATTGTATAATTTTTATAGTGACTTTCTTTTTGTCTTAGTCTAAGGTGTAGTTCAGATTTAATATTTTAAGTGATTTAATTTTGGTGTTTATTTTGAATTGTTAGCCTTATAAAGAATAGATTTATTTTTGTAAAATCTCTATAATTTTGATCACCATTGCTTTTCTCAGTGATCTGCTCTTATCCCCTGATTAAGAACCGAAGTAAGGGGTTGTTTTGAGAATAGTTCCCGTTAAGAAAGTAAGAGGTTGATTTGAGATTAGATCCCGTTAGAAGTAAAATAATCACCCAGTTTTGTTTAAATGGACAGTTTTCATATATATTATTGTCTGCGAGTTGCATACTATTCTTTTTGTATCAAATTATGTAATATAAGCAGGTGAGTTTTGGAGCTTGGGAATTCACGCATTTTATTGCTCTATTTTTCAACCACTTTTCCCTATCTAAGAATATCTTTCCTTAATTTTAGTCATTGAAGGGGAAGGAGCTGATACAATGGTTTTCTAAATAAATACGGTAAGTATCCTGATTTTCCAACTAAGGTTGTAGCTTAGCAATTAACGAAGATAATAACAAACACGTTGCTATTTTATTATTTTTTTCCTATATTCCAACTACTGTTGATGAATCTATTTTGTTTAGAGAATGAAAACACTGTAATAATTCTGATATTGTAGATATATATATATATATATATATATATATATATATATATATATATATATATATATATATATATATATATATATATATATATATATATATATATATATATATATATATATATATATATATATATATATATATATATCATCATCATCATCATCTCCTCTTACGGCTAATAACGCGAAGGGCCTCAGTTAGATTTCGTCAGTCTACTCTATCTTGAACTTTTGAATCAATACTTCTAAATTCATCATCGCCTGTTTCACACTATTTATCATTAATTGTCTGCTCTTTGCCTCTTAACGTCTCTAAAACTGCGAATCGATTCCTACATTTAATTGCAAAAGTTTCTCTTTGCTCATCTTCTAGAAGTTTAGTTGTATCAAACCTAGGTATTCTATCTACATTTCTGTTCGGTGCTTTCATTTCTAATTTCAGTGTGGTAATGAATGGCTAGTGATTACTACCAATATTTGCTCCTCTATAACTTCTTACATTTCATAGAGTCCTCCTTCTCTCGTTATTGATGGCTGTGTGATTTATTTGATTTTTGAAGTTCACGTATATATGTGTGGATGTCCCCGTTTTGGAAAAGAGTATTTCCAATGCAAAGATTGTTTGTTGAACAAAATCTTATAAATTGCACCCCATTTTCAGTTGCAACCTCACCTCGCCAAGACCCTCATCACCCATCACATTCTCTATACCTTGATTATTCCTTCCAATTTTAGCATTGAGGTTACCAATCACAATTTTCATATCGCTGTCTGGGATCTCATCTTTTACATTCGCAGTTATTTGTAGTATTAACATTTCTTCAACGGAATCATTTTTTGGCGCATAGCAAACTATAATACTCATATTGCACTGTTTATATACAAACAGTGCAATATGAGTATTATAGTTTGCTATGCACCAAAAAAAATATTCCTCCAAAGAAAGGTTAATACTATGAAGAACTGCGTATGGAATAATTTTTTGGAGCATAGCAAACTATGATACTCATATTGCACTGTTTATATATAAACAGTGCAATATGAGTATTATAGTTTGCTATGCACCAAAAACAAATGATTCCGCTGAAGAAAGATTAATACTATGAAAAACTGCGAATGGAATCCTTTTTTTTTTTGGCATAGCAAACTATAATACTCATATTCACTGTTTATATATAAACAGTGCAATATGAGTATTATAGTTTGCTATATGATTCCGCTAGAAATATTATATATATAAAAACTGCGAATGGAATCCTTTTTTATATATATATGGTATAGCAATATATAATCTCATATATTTACGTATATATATATATACATATATATATATATATATACATATCTATATATATATATATATATATATATATATATATATATATATATATATATATATGTATATATATATATATATATATATATATATATATATATATATATATATATATATATATATATATATATATAGATATGTATATATATATATATATATATATATATATATATATATATATATATATATATATATATATATATATATATATATATATATATAAATTTCAGCGTTTTTTTCGTAATATTGTTTGTTCCTATGTATATTGACAGTAATATAATGCATGTCCAATAAATATCGATTCGAAAAAGAAAAAAATGGGTTAGTCATTAAAATTTGGGAATCCAGTTTTACTCTACGATAGGAACAAATCTATTTTCAATACAGCTAAACGAATATTATAAATAAATTTTCATTTGTCAATCATGAAGGGTTTATATGAAGGGCTAATCAGATAAAAAATATTAAATCTGAGTTGTTATAACTAATGATTAATCAGTGGTATAGCTGCTTAGTGACGCAAGATATATTCTTAACAAAAATTGATGATACGATTTATTTCGCCTTGTCCAATCCTTTATTCCTACCATCATACTTTCCATCCCCTTCATTCACCTATTTACCTCGTAGCCCTTGCCTTTATCAAGGACTAAGATTATTAGCGATTTGCTCTTAGTAGTCCTACCCCCAAGCGCCTTACGTTTTTTCTTTCATATGATTTAGACTATTTCAATATTACTCAAGAATACTTTACCAGCTTACAGACGAAGAACTTCGTTGCAGCTGCCACCCGTTAGGCAGCTAATTAACCAGAGCAAACATAACTGCAGCAAACCCCACCTAATCCTCTAAAACAAGCAAAGCAGCTTATGGAGAATAACGATACCCAAAGGTCATTTTTGTTCACTTGTAGCAAACATCTTGCTTATTTAAAGAAGCATATGTATCTAGAAGTTACCAAATCTTACATGACCCTATGGGATCAGTGTACTCCAGTTGAGTGTTTATTTACTACTCCAATTCAAACGCAATAAAGGTTTTTTTTTTTTTCTTTCTTTTTTTGCCAAATACCATTTAAAATAACAGTCGGTTCAATATGACATTTTGGCTCAGCTTGTTTGAGACCGTCCCTGGACTTATGATACTACAGTATACTGTCAAGTGTGGTTCCTTATTGAGTCTACTTTTGGCTTTGAGGGGGAAGCTGATAAGAGCAGAGTAGAAAATCTGAGAAACAGTGGGAAATTGTGACATCGCGTGCCAATGATGTGTTTAAATGCACTCCCACTACCTCCCGTCCCTCCCTCCCTGATATCCCTATCCCACAAACCATCGCCGGCTCCTCATCCTCCCATCCTATCTGTACTTTATATTCAGTCATGTTTTTCTGTGTCTGTTTATCTCTATATCTGTCTCCATCTATCTTTCGCTTCAATTTGTGTTGTATTGTCCGTGAGATATGAAACCATGCACAAATGACAATTTGCATTGGTATAATAATAGATGAGTCGAAAGTATACACTGTATGTTCGGGTAGTTTATGCAACCACAGATGATAACTGTTGTAGATTAATTGACTGTTATACAGTGTTTGGTAAGTGAAAAAGTCAACTAACCCCGGACGTGCACACCAAGTTGGATAGGTACATGAAGAGGAGGAAGGTGTACTCCATAGCTGTTGGTCATGACCAACATGCTACGAAGTCTGCATGGATGCAAACAAGTAATTGTACAACGATTCTTCCATGTGCTTTGCCAAGAGAAAATTGCTAAGAGTGTGCTGATTAGTCTGGAAAGGTAAATAATTAATCGTACTTGTAGTTTGTAGACAATATGTTTCATTGTTATCAATGACAATAAAATGAAGGAATATATCTATAATAATAAGATAAAAATATTTGATTATCATAACTAAACAATCTGTCTAATATACCGATTTTCGTCTAGACACAGTCCTTATCATCACGTTGCAGAGGCCATGGAAATAACGATAAAAGCAGTGAGGTTGATGTTGCACGCAGTATAGGCTGCGATTTACCACATGACACACGTACCGAACTCCAGAAACTCTGCAAGATGAACAGGCCAGAACCACCGTACATGGTTGACAAGGTCATCTGTGAATTCGTTGATTATGCCACCTGTGTAGGGTTGCACGAAATGGTATGTGTGATCATCGTTTCAGTGGTTCACCCGCGCTGGTCTAAAGGCGAGACACT
>NC_090731.1:100698538-100703538 GCF_036898095.1 Palaemon carinicauda | reverse complement strand
AGCCAAGAGTATAGTCATTAAGGAAACGCACTTGTTAGTATACTGTAGTGTCATTTATCCTGGGATAATCTAAATCAAGCTGCGCAAAGATATTATTTGTTTATAGGACATTGAAAAAAATGCAAAGTCTTATTGCGTCTGAAATGTATAATCGGTCATTGAAACTAACATTTCACCAGTATCAGCGCCAGGCTTTCAGTACAAAAGAATATCAGAGGTCTTTGAGTAATATTATCCTTTTATATTCATTATACAATTTGTTTGAAATTATAAACATGGTATTATTAGGCCAGAAATGGCATCTTTATAAATTCATACAAATATATAATGAATATAAAAGGATAATGAGGATACTATGTTTGGAGTATGTGGTTTTATTGTAATTTCAACTCAAGTAGCAGTTATTTGCTTTCACATTAGCCTAATGATGACGTTTTTTAAAATCACACAAATACTGATGTAGATACTGAGAACAGATAATTTTGTTCAAACAGGCAATGCAAATATTAAAAACAAATTTGACAATGCTAAAATATTTTTATACATAAAAAAAAAAAACTAGATAAGCTCCTCTTAATATAATCATGTAAACAGATGTGTAATTAATCAAACTGTTCCTCTTCAACTTTGTGGACTTTTCATTTCGGGCTCTCTTTACTCAAGGTTTTGATTTTTTATATTTTTTCAATTTCCAAGACGTTACAAAGATATATGCTGATGGTTGGCTGGAATAAACCTGGCAATTAAATTGAATATAATTTATTTTTTCTGCTACATTTTGCAGTTCTATGTTTACTTGAAGGTGGTTCAACGCACATTGCTTAAGGAAAATTTTGAGTTTCAACTTATGCATGCTCTAGAAATGTAGGCAGGTAATTGATCATCTTAAAAGTCTGATGTATACTATGGACAAGGTATGCTTTGTAAAACTGTAGGAAAAGCAAGGTAGATAATTAAAAAAAATAATAATTACATTCGAGTCTCACCATTAAATTAGCTAAATTACCTAAAACTGATTTTGATCCATGCAGGTATGCTTCGATACTAGTTGTTAATTGTCATAACAAGTGCTAGACACAGTAACTGCCAGAACTGGCTAAGCAATGGTCTGCCATGGTGAACCCATTATTTCGTTCCTGTTAAAGCAACCACTCGGGAAACGCGTGGTTAGCTAGATAGACATATGTCACATTGGAAACTAATGCAGAACAGGCTAAATTTAAGCGTCATGAATGATACATAATTATGTAGTATTTATGGTAAATACATTTTAAATAATATAATAAAACCTACAGAGAGAGAGAGAGAGAGAGAGAGAGAGAGAGAGAGAGAGAGAGAGAGAGAGAGAGAGAGAGAGAGAGAGAGAGAGAGCGAGAGAGAGAGAGAGCGAATCTTCATAATCGAAATTACAATTCCTAATGACGGTTCTCGACTTGACTGCTTAATGACAGGGTTGAAATATGTTGTAACTGCTACCACCAAAGAGCATCCAGCTTCACAGTGGGAATCGGATCCCACTATGCTTGACATCATTAAAGAAAGGTTATATCATATAAAATGTCTCTGTATTTTGATTTTTGAGAAGAACTAGTTATTATTCATTAACATTTTCTCACACTAAACATGAAAGAAAATTAATAATTCCCATGAAGGCTAATAGTACAGGAGACAAATCGTGCAAATTAGGATAAAAACAAAATTTTACACACTTGTTCTGCTAATCATGCTAATCAAATGTGGCATATTTGCCAATTGAAAATCCAAGCTGTCGGTCGTTTTTCAAGATGCTCACCAGATTAATTGCCAGAAGTTGATGGTTTGCTTAGAAAAATTTGTAGTTGTTCGATTTGTTTTATCTAGATATGGATGTTTTGTTTTCATCCCTACTGAAGTAGAAGGAAATGAGATTTTTTTTCAATATTTAATTGTTTATAAAGCAAACTGGCATATAACTATTTCAGATTTAATATTCTTTTAAGATGTCCAGCAAATGATCATTCCATAATCTTTGCACCACAATTTTCAAACCATGATACTGGTCATGCAGCTTCTACTGCTCACATACGCCACTGCAGTACTGCGTGCACTTGAAACTTCCTTTGCAGTGTTTCTCACAGGATCACTGTGTCAGTTCCCTACAGCTTGCTGTAATAGGGGCTAGTGTTATCCAACATATTTGTCATGTCTCTTCTTTCTGCATACACCTCCATTCAGCAGGAATGATCGTGTATGTATTGGGGATGGCTGCCTGGGCCCAGATCATCTAGCCTGATAGGCTGCATGCTTTGAGTGTTCTCTGAGTGCTGTTTGTGTTGGTGAAATTGTGGTGTATGCCTATGCTTTTGCTTCATCAACACTAGCTGCTGTGATTAAGCTGTTGTACATGAGAACAAAGAATCTCTCCAGCCTATGCAGGTAAAGATCAAAAATCCGTCTTTGGATGCTGGCTGAGGATAGTGAAGGTTTCAGAAACATCATCAAATGCATTCCAAGTCTACCATGCAATTTTCTACCCTTTGCTATGGAAGGCAAACATAACATCACATCAAATGAATGCTTGAAAGTGTGAGATCCCTCTAGATTTCTCAAGCCCTATTGCAGAAACTACATCATGGACTGATATCCTGCAAAACTTGACTCCTTGGTCAAAGGTAATTCAAAGTTTTTCAAGACATTTCCTATAAGCATGTCAGCAAAGATATTGATATGGCTAGCACGTCCGTGTCATTTGGGGTTAACGATAATATATATTTTTCCCACTAGTTGTTGCATCTATGGCGTGTACACATATTAAAGTGTCAAGTTCCTCATGGCAACATAGGAACAATGGATCCATGGATTTCATCGTGACGCTAATGACATATCTTTTTGTGGTGATGACTGTGGTTTTTTCTCTGCTGCACACATCTCTGCAGGGAAGTGAAAAAGATCAGTATAGTTGTTCTTATCTAAAAGGAAGCTTGGTAAATTATCAGGTGTCCTACAAGTTCCTATCACTCTTCTGCTTCCTTACTCACTTTATGTATTACCTTTTCTCAGATTTGAAACTTGACTTCTTATATACCTGCTTGTACCTGGCCCCGTAGTATATGTTTTTGGAAGATCTGGAACTTTTTTAACTTCCATTTCTGAATCCAGTTTGAGAGGATCACAATCATCATTAGCATTTTCCCTGGTTGGATGCTGGAAAATGGACACACTTGTATCATGGAACAATCTTAGAGCTGTGGTCCGTCGGATTATGAGCTACATTGCCCACTGCTGTAGTTTTTAACTACTTCTTTCTCGACACTGGAGGACAGAGTACTTAATCTTCAACATTCTGTGCAAAAATTGATTTTCCTAGTTGTGCTGATATTTCTATAATCCTGTCATTTGATATGCTGAGCCTTTTCTCATGAAGCATTTCATTGACTTATATGTTCCTCATCTTGGGAAACAGACACAGCCCCACGTAGACTGCACAAGGGGTTTCACATTCCCTTGAATGCTTGTGGATATCCACTCCTTTCTTGTATTTTATGAACCAGTTATACAGTACTGTTGGAGTTGTGATAGAAAAAGGTAAGGTTCTGAATTTCCATGCTGGATTTGGGACTAGATGTGTGCACCATATTCAATTATGCATACTAATTACAGATGCAATGGTGGGCAGCCCTTTGTAGGTCTGTGTCATGAAATGTACAGCTGAAATTTGTCTTAAGATAGAGCATGTCTTAACATATTGTTTCCACAACTTTCGCTAGATGAATTGCTTCACCGATTATAGTTGCTTACAAGATGATTGAGCTTACATTATTTTCGAAAACCTATAGAACATCTCGCCCTTTACAATGAGTTTACAGCTTTGCAATGTGAAAAAGCAAGTGGTCCTTTAGTTGAGGAGTATGAATATTAGGCCATTTATGACCAAGCTCTTCCAGCCTCTGTTTGTATACCACGGTGTGCAAGTGAGCCGTTAGGTTGTAACTGAGAGGCGATGTGAATGCAACTTAACTTTATTAAACAGAAATCTAGTTTAGATATTTTGACTTGCAGTCAAGAACATCACACAAATTCAAACAAAATAAAGGATGAGCTACCAGGTTTACGCAGGTTGGTTTATTATCATTGCATGGAAGAGCAAGTGATAAGACAAAAAAGCAAAATTGTTATAGTGTACACGCGTATATGAAACATGTGCGGTACATGACTCCCCCCCTAAAAAGGACATACATGTGAAATAGGGTGCACTGCTCTACAGAGGTGTATTGTAGGTGGGTAAACTGGTAGGAGATTTGCTGGTTTTAGGCGACCAGAGGAGACCCAGTCTTCTTTGTCACAAAAGTTAAATAAGAAAGAATCCGGCATACAAGAGATCAGGAGGAAAGGGCAAGTGTAAGGAGGCATTAGCTGTTGACAAGTCCTTTTCAGGGAAGTATTTTTTATGAAAGCCAATTAAGCAAAGTTCATTTAAAGCGATGTATTAAAAGGGATCATCAAATTAGGCGATTTACTACTCTTTTAAGTGACTTTGACAACATGTATGGAGAAGCTTAAACCAAATATTAGTGTGAAGCATTTGACAAAGGATATTGAAATAAATATAAACATTAACCACTCTCTCTAGAATATAAATATATAATGCTCACCTTTTCCGTACAATTAATGTTATTTCTTTTGTCTAAGATTGTCTTTATTCGTTCTTTGCAGTTATTTACTTCAAATCCATTATAACTTACTTTGCTCGTCCATTTTTTTAATGAGAATAATTTCCATAATGAATAAATAAATAAGTGCTTGATATCAAATGAAAATCAATGAATCACACGACCTCACTATGGTCTGTAGTCTATTGATTTTAAAAAGCAAAATTCTATTTTCCTGCTAAACACCAAGATTACATTATTGTTTTTAGAGCCACTTGAATGCCTCATTGCTCAAATTGTTCCGCTAAAAACGACCATCGCCTAAAGAGGATCTCTCAAAATGATTTCGCTGAATTGGATTTCCTCAAACAG
>NC_090731.1:100686038-100693538 GCF_036898095.1 Palaemon carinicauda | reverse complement strand
TTATGCAAGAAATTCAACTGAGGATCCTGTAGATCAATGCTGCTCTGTCCCAATCTCTGGTTTATATATGGATTCTTTGGACATGCTGTCTCAGAGTTCCGACAGTATGAAGTAGCTTGTCACTTTCTGATATTTTCTTACAGAAGAGAGTTCATCATAGGTCAGAGACGATGTTGCTGTAGATGCCTTTGGAAGAATAGGCTGCACAGAAAATCTAGCCAAAGTGTTCAAGATAGTTTTTGTCACTTCTGCCTCTAATGAAAATATTTTCTGAGAACTCATTACATCTCATATCTGCCTTCATGGAGACTGGCAGCCAAGTTGCCTTGTCCATACAAAAGAGTCGTCCAGTGTTGTCAGCACCAATGAACGCATGGATCGCTGGCAAATATTTTGATCTCTTTGCCTCCATGGCTCTCCAAATTGTTTATATCACATAACCATAGAGGTTATGGAAATGGGCATGTTCTTCAGCATTATGTCATGCTTTGCTATGACTAACACAAGTCTAGGTCATCTGTGTGGGGAGAAGAAAACCTTCTGTGCATCAGGTAGTAGGTTAGCCAAGGCACCAGCCGCCCGTTGAGATACTACTGCTAGAGAGTTATGGGGTCCTTTGACTGGCCAGACAGTACTACATTGGATCCTTCTCTCTGGTTACGGTTTTTTCCCTTTGCATTCACAGACACGGAATAGTCTGGCCTATTCTTTACAGATTCTCCTCTGTCCTCATACACTTGACAAAACTGAGATTACCAAACAATTCTTCTTCACCCAAGGGGTTAACTACTGCAATGTAATTGTTCAGTGGATACTTTCCTCTTGGTAAGGGCAAAAGAGACTCTTTAGCTATAGCAAGCAGCTCTTCTAGGAGAAGGACACTCCAAAATCAAACCATTGTTCTCTAGTCTTGGGTAGTGTCATAGCCTCTGTACCATGGTCTTCCACTGACTTGGGTTAGAGTTCTCTTGCTTGAGAGTACACTCGGGCACACTGTTATATCTAGTTTCTCTTCCTCTTGTTTTGTTATAGTTTTTATAGTTTAAATAGGAAATAATTATTTTAATGTTGTTACTATTCTTAAAATATTTAATTTTTCCTTTTTTCCTTTCCTCACTGGGCTATTTTCCCTGTGTGGTCCCCTGGGCTTATAGCATCCTGCTTGTCTAACTAGGGTTGTAGCTTAGCATTTAATAATAATAATAATAATAATAATAATAATAATAATAATAATAATCAGAGGGGTTCCGTTGTGATGCCATAACAGGATTTTTGATCAACTGTGTGTCTGCATCTTCATGACTGTTGTTCTGGAATTGCGAGTAATTGTTGCTCCTGTTATGCCCTGAATATGAGGTGATGATTAATTTGTTTGAAGTACTGTTGTACTCTAGAGTCTTTGAGTCTTTGCGTCTATATGATTGGTTAGGTTAGCCTTCATATTATGTGAACTAAATCTGCTCTTTAGGTGGTGTTTTATTTTTGTATCATCTCTAACCTGATACTGGATTGGTGGCCTGTTATTAAAAGAGTCACTCATATTTTAACTGTTACTACTATTGCTGGTTACTTGGCACATCTTCCCCGGAGGAACCATTTCATCTAACAGGGCTGTACTTCGACTTGGAGCATCTCGTGTGATGGCAATAAAATATTCTGGCTGGTGAGCTACCTATGGAAATTTTACTGTTACCAGCATCTGGAAGAGGTGGATCAACTTATACCATCTGGAGTAAAAATGGCTCTTGGTGTCAGAGTGAAACCGTGGTTCCCAATAGTAGTGTAGGCTCATTTGTCATGAGAAATAACTTTTTTTTATTTTTATTGGTAAAAGCAAAACCTCAATTGATTTTGTTAGATGATAGTATGAACATTAGAAAAAAAAAGAGTAACATTTTTTAAACATTTTAGCGGGCCGAATTCCAAAATGCCTGTCACAATAGCAAAATGGCCTATAATTAACGCTATTTTTTCTTAGCATATATTGTTTGGATAATTGTACATAAAGGGTACCATGGTAACATGAAGTTCAAACTGACTACTAATATTTTATTCTGTGCACTTTCTGACATAGACTGCCAGTCCTATTACAATATATTTACCAGAACAAGACGTTAAAATTTAGTCATCAGCAGTGATTTTTCACATTTGGTTAATGTTCCATTTGAGAATTCTGTGGTGTATATGCAGGCTTCAACTACCCACAGCACATGATAACATAGCATGAAAGCCTTAAATTAAGCAAATTGGCAGAAACAGCATCTAACTAGAAGTAAAAAAAAAGTAGATTTTGCCTTATACTTTATATGTCAGTTGAGCAGCAAGCAAATATTAAAAGAACAATGTGCTTCATCCTTCTTTGTCTTCAGTAGAGAACCTAAATTGATTGCAACCACTGTTATTCAATGTGCATATGGAAAAACAGAGTTCTCTGCATTGAAGTGTCACATTAAAGGTTTGTCCACTGAAGAAGCATTTACTACAACAAGGCATGCTATAAGGATATCATACACAAAACATGCATTATACGAGTTAGTATCAGATGTGAGACAGGACAAGCAACTTATAAAAACCAGAAGACAATGTGATGGCCACAAAAGTCTGATGCTACATCTGAAAATGCTTCCTTATCACAGTGATCTACCAAAAGTCAGATATTTATCAAGGAAACGCGTGATATCTGTCAAGCGGGAAAAACAAACAAATTGTATGATTTGTCAACTGAAGATATGGGAGTTCAACTCAAAGCCATTGGCCAACAGACAAACAATGAACTTCTGAAAGTCAGATAGAGTAATGCTTTAGGCTCATCCGATCTCCTTACAGCAGTTACTGAGGACATGAAATTTCACCCTCTCTACTGAAGCCATTAAAAAAAGATTGTAAGATTTGTCAACTGAAGATATGGGACTTTAACTCAAAGCCATTGGACAATAGACAAACAATGAACTTCTGAAAGTCAGATAGAGTAATGCTTTAGGCTCATCCGATCTCCTTACAGTAGTTACTGAGGACATGAAATATCACCTTCTGTGCTGAAGCCATTCAAAAACAATAAAAATGTTTGAACCCAGGGACATCTTCCGAAAGCTCAAGCAATGTGAAAGTACTGCAAACAAAATACAGCATTTCATTGTAAACTACATGAAGCACCTCAAGACCCACCTTCAATTTTCGCAACCCACCAAACAACGCAACTTATTGCTCCACATGCAGAGACTTGAATCACTAACGAAATACCTCTTCGACTATGAACACATACTGTGCATGCCTTATATTGCTATACATGTTCTAAATACAACAGACAAAACAACAGCATCCTCAGATCTGGACAGAGTTAAAAAATGGGAATATTTACTTTATCAAATGTATTAATAGATTCGCATCAATTAGGCCAGGCCATGGGATTAAACAAGAGAATTCCAAACTGAAGGTTATTGTAGGCATAGTTGGAATAATGCAAAATGAAATATTACTTGAAAAATACTTGTTCATTGAACCTGGACTTTTGAATGTAAAATAAGAATTTGAGAGATAGAGCTTCTTTGGCAACAAATAGAAGAGAACACAGCATCATAAGGTACCCAGAGGTTGGGGCTGGTAAACCCCCCGATTAACACAAAGCGCAGTCACACTCACTGCAGTATTTCATGAGTGTGGATACCCTTTTGAATCCTCAGTGTGTATAAATTGGACAACAGATGTTTGAGGGTTTGTAAATGAAAGTTTAAGAGAATGAAAACTCAGTGTGTGGGACAAAATGCCTAAAAAGAAACTGAGATCTTTCAAAAATGCTAATGCAATGGCCAAAATTAGATTTGAGGGCAAGGTGGTCAAAATCAAAGAAGAGCGAGGACTTTAGCAACGCTTCATTGTTATTTCCAGAACTCGACCAGAGTGCATTGAACTTAAGAGTTTGTTGTGATTCCTCAATCCCTGTTTGCATCAGATGGATCCCTCCTGCTGGCATATGATAAGGCTTCAGTACACCATCATCTTGAGGAACTGGATACACCAAACAGGTCAATGCTGAAAGAAATATAGCATCTGAGAGTCAGCTATCTCTATCTCATAACCTAGCAATGCAAGTAGCCTTACACAACAGTGGAACATGCATATGTGGGTCCAGCAGGTGAATTATCATCACACTAAGTGATCATCACTGATGGCATGACTATATTAAATTCAGTTAAAAAATGGAACAGATGAAAACATGCCAAATCTTTGCAGATGCCTTTTTATAGATAATCTGCAACATGACAGCAGAATATAGTTAGGTCACATTGGTGTCCGACCAGTGCATGAAAACATCACTCAAAGAACAGATGAGGACAAAGGGGACAAAGGTAAATTCAACATATTGCCATGTGAAAGACAGCATTTTAATCCATAATATTTCTCTGAAGGACTTTCTCTTAGATATTCGGAACTAAGGGCTAATAACCGAGTATTTGGCAGCCAAGGTTGTACATCACAGCAAGACTTCCAAGAACATATTGAAAAAAATATCGGTCACATGAGGAACACATACCAAGGGCAACATTGATGCTCCCTGTTCACTCCTTACTCGTAATCAAGAAGAAGCCTTCACTTTGCTGGTAAAGTGTGTTTTTGCACCGTTGGGGTTTCATGATTTAACAGGTTCTAAAATGTCTGGAAAATTTGCTGGCAGAACTAAAGACTGTGCTTCAAAGCATTCATGTCCTGTGATGATGAAATCCAGGATCCTGGTTTTGTAATTACGAAATATTCCTGGCTCTGTAATATTTGCAATGGTATAGCCTAAAACTATGAGTGTTTGCCGTCCATTTTTTGAGGTTATCTTGAAATTTGGCAGGTCGATGATGTACGTAACCTAAATTTGATGGTCCCATTGGTTTCCTTGTCAAAAAAAAAAGAAAAAAAAAAACATTCAGATAGATTAATTGTAATCGTATATGTACATGTAAAGATATCATATTATTTGCATGTGGCTACCATTCTGGACGCCATCTTGGATTTAATGCCCTTAGAATGCTCAGAAAAATGGCACCCTAATTTTTTCTAGCGCTCGTGATAGCTTGTTTCAATATCAAATTGGTTTTTACTTTTCCTAAAAAAATCACGAAATTACAAATGAGCCTACAATATACCCTTTTTCTGGTTGATTCCTTTCCTGGACCACGCCAGAACCACCAGTTTGCCATACAGGTCCTTGGTCTCCTTTGGATCCATAGTCTTGTCTTTGAGTGGGGTGGTCTGAATACTGGTGATTCTCTTCTTGTAGTAACAATAAAAATATAATAGTTGGTGCTCTCAGGATAACTTCTCATTGGATCCCTCTCTATGGTTATGGCTCATTATTCCTTTGCCTACACATACAAATAATTCTCTGACGTATTCTTTACACATTCTCCTCTCTCCTCATACACTTGACCACATTGAGATTACTAAACAATTCTTCTTCACTCAAGAGGTTAACTACTGCACTATAATTGTTCAGCAGCTACCTTTGTCTTGGTAAGGATAGAAGAGACTCTTTAGCTATGGTAAGCAGCTCTTCTAGAAGAATGACTCTCCAAAATCAAATCATTGTTCGCTAATCTCGGATAGTGCCATAGCCTCTTTAACATGATCTTCCACTGTCTTGGGTTAGAGTTCTCTCGCTTGAGAGTATATTTGGTCACACTATTCTACTATATTTTTTCTTCCTATTGTTTTCTTGAAATAGTGTGTTGGGCAGGCTTAATAGAAGGGCCATGGATTCCCGGTGGTTTATCAAGAGGTTGTCTTTTCTTAATATGTGTCTTTATCTTTTCAAATCAATCTAATCTCCCCCCTTTAGTTGAAGTTGCTATTCTGAAGGATATTTAGTGTTTCAAGGTGTATCGACTCTGCC
Source organism: Palaemon carinicauda (assembly GCF_036898095.1). Taxonomy (NCBI): domain Eukaryota; kingdom Metazoa; phylum Arthropoda; class Malacostraca; order Decapoda; family Palaemonidae; genus Palaemon; species Palaemon carinicauda. The sequence continues at coordinate 100,687,660 of NC_090731.1, read as the reverse complement.
ATGTTGACCATTTTTCTGACTTTTTTTCTCTAGTCTATGGTTTTATCAATCACTTTATATGTATTTCTGGGCATATAATAGTGAAGACTGAACAGCCTGTCCTTAATGTGTCATACTGAAGTAAGATTTAAATAAAATCTCAAGCAGACTGGAATGGCATTATGAGTGATTTTTAGGTCTAATTAGTCACAAATGATTAAAATTGTGTTTAGCCTGTTGTTCCTTTGAATGAGAATGGTATCGACATAATTGATAGGCGTATCCCTTTTCATGCGCTAAGGTACTGAGTCAAAACCAAACCCTGGTTCAATTATGAAGCAGGAGGACTATCATCTTCTGAAGGGAAACGGATCAGATTTGCCTTGGAATAACTATACTCAGCTTAGAGCTTTTAGTCAGAGTTTATTCTTCAGCTGAAAAGGAAGACAATTTAACCCTATAAGAAAGCCTTTCGGGTATAAGCCAGGAGCATAATTGGTAGCCTACCCTTAAATCAGCACTCTTTGGTGTGGACATAACCATTCCTCCTCTACTAAAACCAGATGGCTCTCTCACTCAGTGTCCAAAGAAAAAGCTGTTGTGTTTGGCAGTAAGCAGAGAACTGAGAAACTTGATCTTCCTCATTACTATTTTTCTGAGTTTAAACTAACTAGTTTAGCTTTTTGATTTTGTGAAATTAAATATCTTTCAATACACCTTCATGCTCATGGAAAATTGGTAAAGTTACTCTATAATGTTAATGAATTTATGATAGCTCATGTCTAGCTGTTCACTACCAAATTTCCATAACTCCCCTATTATCCAATATTTTGGCAAACCATATAAATAGGTTTGTAAACTATGGGACAGATGCTTACCATGCTAATCATGAGGCCCTTGCTTTCAAAGTTCAAACAGTTGGGAGTAGGTGGGTCTTTTCTTAACATCACTATTGAATCTTTAAGTAAAAGATGGCAAGGAATTGTTGTTGATGTGCACCATAGTGATTATAGGAGTGTGATATCTGGTGTTCATAAGGATAGTTTTTTTGGCACATTTCTTTTCATGCTATATATACATAGTATATGGTTTGGCCCAGAAAACAAGTTTGCTGTATATGCAGAATATTCTATTCTCTTCGCATCAATTCCATCTCATGAATGTAGATCTGGGGCTGTTTTGTTGGATCCCTTAATAGAGATCCAGTTAGAATTGGCATAAGACGCAAATTATGGGCTATGAAGTCGAATCTTAACAAAACTCAAAGTAAATCGAAGACAGTGGCTCAACATCTGGATCTCAGCATTGATTATGCTTTTTTACCTCTGTCTGACTTCATCGTTTTCATGAGTGCGGTCAAATTCCAACACATTTCAAGTTCCAAGGTATGTCTGCTCACCATCAGGCTTGAAATTAAAATGAAGGTTTCATGCATGGCTCTCTTTGTATGAGCCCTAGTAGGTCTCGTTCCTTTCATTGGCTGGGAATGTCTCATGCGCGAAGATCGTAGCTGTGTCAGGAGGGGCACTATGATCAGAGTGATAAGCCAGGTAATTCGGTCGCAGGAGTGCCATGTGTGAGATTCCCAGTTAGAGAAATCTGATTGGTATGGGTGATTGTAGACATAAGGGGGGGGGGGTGCT
>NC_090731.1:100653538-100681038 GCF_036898095.1 Palaemon carinicauda | reverse complement strand
ATCACTTATCAAATCTATCATTAAGTACCTGGTATAATTTTGTGTTACCAATAAAATTTGCTTTATATAATTTGGCCTCATATTCTGTTTTGTTATTATCATATATTCGCTAATATTGTTTGCAACTGTGGATGTAGACTATATATTGCATGTATATATAATCGCTTTAATATTTACTACGATATTCCCGGTTACAGTGAACACCTCTTATTAAAACTCTAGTTTGTTCATTTATGCAAACTTCTAAGTAATAGAATAGAATGAAAAACATAATATGAAAACGTCTCATTCTAATAGAAATAGGTTAGATTACTTAATGTTCACGATCAAATATTGTATTTTTGAGTATTCACTGGCTGCGTGTGATTACTCCTTGTATCAAAAAAGAGTATTTCGACTTAGATTAGTATTCTATCCATTTTGTGGTATGCAGATTTAGAACAGTGAAAACGAAAATGAGTTTTTGCAAGATTTGTAAGAGTATGACGAATGATCATTCAATGGACCACAGTCACTATAAAAAGAAAAACCTACAAAAATTGCAAAAATTACACAAAATGTTTCAGGATTGTTTAGCAAGAAGCTACATGCATTTTCTCTTCGCTGGTTTATGTTCCAAGAGCAACACGTTGGAAAAGCTGGTCGTAATTTCCCAGTTAATGTCAGAAAAATTTCAGAGTGTATTTCGGGAATCATGCTGAGAGATTACTAGTGTTTATTACATATTATAATAATTCACGAATAAAGAGGGGAAAAAGATATAAGAGGCACAACAAACTTACATATTAATCTACCTACACGTTTTACTCTAAAGATCGCGGAATCGATCCGAGAGAGAGTAGGCGATTGTTATTTTTTTCTATTGAATCCTACTGTATGTCTGCCTTCTTGAGAATTGTTCACTTTAGTGGTAGTTGGAAGAATATGGAGGCCCATTAAAGAATTACATACTGCTAGTAACGTTAATTCAATTACTTATAAATGATTTGAAGCTAATCTTCTCTATCACATTATTCTAAATAGCACAGGTATCTCTCTCTCTCTCTCTCTCTCTCTCTCTCTCTCTCTCTCTCTCTCTCTCTCTATCATCATCATCTCCTCTCATGCCTATTGGTGCAAGGGGCCTCGGTTAGATTTCGCCAGTCGTCTCTACCTTGGGCTTTTAATTCAATACTTCTCCATTCATCATCTCCTACTTCACACTTCATAGTCCTCAGCCGTGTAGGCCTGCGTCTTACAAATTTTCTAGTGCTTTTTGGAGCTCAGAAAAACATTTGGTGGACTGATCTCTCCTGAGGAGTGCGAAGAACATGCCTAAACCACCTTTATCAACCCCTCATCATGATCTCATACACATATGGTACTCGAGTAATCTCACTTAGAGTTTCATTTCTAATCCTGTCCTGGCATTTAACTCCCAATATCCTTCTGAGGGCTTTGTTCTCAAATTTTCCGAATCTTTTAGAGATATTTTCATTGTCATACATTGACTCGTGTCCTTATAATAACATCGGTCTCACAAAAGTGATGTATGGTCGGATTTTTACATGTAATTTCAGGCAATTTGATTTCCAAATTTTACTTAACCTAGCCATTGTCTGATTTTATTTTTTCCATCTTTCACTAAACTCTAATTCTAAAGACCCTATATTAAAGATAATAGTTCCTTAATACTTAAATGATTTTACCTTATTAATCCTTTCTCCTTCCAATGATATTTCATCTTCCATTGCATACCCCGTTCTCATCATGTCTGTCTTTCTTTTGTTCATCTTCAGCGCAACCTTGTGTGAGATTTCATGCATTCTGGTAAACAAGCATTGCAATTCCAATGGTGTTCTGCTAACGAGGACACCATCATCAGCATACTCTAGGTCTGCTATACTCCTATCACCAATCCAGTCCAATCCTTCTCCATCATCTCAGACTGTTCTACGCATTACAAAATCCATGAGGAGGATAAACATCATAGATTGTGGAGGATTTATTTTTACTTAATTTTTATTTTTTGTTTTTGCCAAATCCAGAGAGAGAGAGAGAGAGAGAGAGAGAGAGAGAGAGAGAGAGAGAGAGAGAGAGAGAGAGAATTTCATTTGCTTTAGTTTTGCTAGATCGCGTGAGAGTGTGTGTTTGTGTGTGTGTTTGTGTGTTTGTGTGTTTGCGTGTCCGCGGTGCGCGCCGAAGAGCAAGTGGTAGTTAGAGAATGATTGTTTGTGGTGAGAAAGACTGTTGGTACAAATGAGATTGTTTGTTTACATTTTTAGTAAGGTTACGACAGTGGTGAATGTTTCGGAGCGAATGCTTTTTTTGATTGACTGCGTCCTGAGTCAGTTGTGTGAACGCTGGAATTATTATTTTTCTTTACCAGCGAGGAAGTGATTTTTGATTTTCTGAGTAAGTACAGTTTTTAAATATAAAACTTACCCGCTGGTTATATAAAAGAGCTGAAGTCCCTGACGCCAGGGCAGAAAATTCAAATCTCGCGCTATCGAAGATACGCCAGGTGTACCAACCGCACCCTAGCGGTAGAACAGGTGGAACTACACACCAACTCCAGTTCTTCTCTCTGCCGTCATAGCTGACTGACATACAGAAGTTCGCTCTCGTGTTTTTTACTCTCTTGGGAAGTTGTTTGGTGATGTACAACGTTCTTTTTTGAGTTTAAGCTATCGTTGATTAATTTTCCTTGGTTCTTATCTTGAAATCTTTTTGTTTGAGATTTTCTTTATTGTTTTTTCCCTTACTTTTTGCTTGTCGGTCTCTCACGTTAATTTTAAAATGGCCGACTCCTCCCCTGCTCAGCGTAGGTGTGTTAGTGAGGGTTGTCGTACACGACTTCCTAATGGATCTATTGATCCTCATTCTATTTGTGTAAAATGTAGGGGTAAATTTTGTTCATTAGATGATAGGTGTAATGAGTGTCTTTCCTTAACTAATGATGATTTTGTTACTTACGATCGTTATGTTAGGAGATTAGAGAGAGATAGAGTTAGGCGTAGTTCTTCCCGATCTGTGGATAGAACCTTACCTAATTTACCTGTTCCTAATCCTGTTCCTTTCCCTGTGGTGGTAGATCAGGAACCTACTATGAAGGACATGTTTACTGCTATTTTGTCTCTTGGTGAGAAAGTTGAGTCCTTAGCAGCCGATAGAAATACTATCTTTTCAGAGTTAAAGGTATTGAAAAACTGTGATCCTATCGGAACTGTGGAAAGTGTTTCAGTGTCTGATGTGGTACCGAAGAATCGTGACTCTCTCGGTGTTGTGACAAGTGTTGATAATGTGGTTAGTGTTGCGGAAGGTGCGTCGACACGAGTGTCTGATGTGGTACCGAAGAATCGTGACTCTCTCGGTGTTGTGACAAGTGTTGATAATGTGTTTAGTGTTGCGGAGGGTGCGTCGGCACGATCTTGTCGTTCACCTAGCCTTAGACCTCTTTCGAGCTCTCGAACCCATGGGAGAAGTAATGTCGAACGGCTTAAGGGAACGAGAAGCATCATCAATCGTGCAGACGTCCCCTCGAACGTTCCTGTTGCCGTAGCTCAGGTCGTTCACCCTCATCGTAGGAAAGGTGAGGTTCATACGTTATCCCCGTCTTCCGATGAAGGGTCGGGGAGTGAGATCTGGCGGCGAGCGTCGAGACCGCTTAAACGCTCCCATGTTGATTCACAGCGTCGGGAATCGCCTGTGCGGCCAGGATGTAGTTCTTGGGGTTCACCGGAACGTTTCCGTTCTCCCAGCGCTTGCACTCCGGCCAAACGTTCAGATCACCGTGTTCGTGCGGATATGATTCCTTCCGATTCGGACCTTGTAACTATTCATGCACCTCCTCTTCCATCGGATTGGCTTTCTTCCCCTGAAATGCGTGGTGACATTAGTGCGAATCTTCCTTCTAGGAGTTCTGTTGATCCGAAATGGACTGCGCTTTTGTCTATGAAGGAACAACTCTCGTCGTTGATGGATTCTTATCAACCAGGTGTTGGCGTTGTGTCTGGGCGTTCGATGTCAGACCAGTTATCGCACAAACGTTCGATGGTATATGGCCTTGACGAGTTATCACTTAGACGGTCTCCCATTCACAGTGTTCAACGCCAGGTTGATTTTGATGAGTCGCGTCAGAGAGTTTTGGTTGACCAGTTTGCGTTTTCTGGTCGCGGGGAAGAGCATCGGCGTCGACAAGTGGACGAGACGCGGCAACAATTTGAAGTAGTGGATCGCCCGCGGCAACAACTTTTGGACGCGGCGCGTCAAAACATTGGTTTACAGCGGCGACATCCTGACTACTTTGATCGTTCGCAGCAACAATCCTCGGACTTTACGCGACCTCGCGGCGATCTTCAACAGTTACCTTCTGATTTCAAGCGTTCTTCTGTTCAACAACAGTCGAATTCTAAGCGGTCTAAGCAGTTGTTGGTTGAGGATGATCGTCTACATGTCCGTGTTTCGCATCAATCTACTTCTACTTCTCCCCACCAAATTGACTCAGATGTTGGCCTTGACAGGCAGTCCCATCCAGACGTTGTTCCTTCGGTTCAGGCTGCGGCTGTTGCTGCACTGCCAGAAGACGAACCAGAGGAAAAGTCGGATGAGGATAATCCTATTGAGGAAGTCTCTGAGAATGAGGAGGAGAAGCATTATCAGCATGCTGTGGACCTTCGCAAGTTTATGCTTATTCTGACTGGAATTTTCCCGGATTCTTTTACCCCTGTGGCCCCTCGTTCTCCGCCTTCTGAATTCATCTTAGGTAAAGCTACTAAGGTTCCAGTTTACACCAAGATGGTTCTTTCTCGATCTTCTAAGCGGGCCTTGAAGTTAATGGGTTCTTGGTTGGACTCCAAGAAAGCTTTTGGCAAGACGGCCTTTGCCTTTCCTCCCGCTAGGTTAGCCTCTAAATCTAGTGTGTGGTATGAGACTGGTGAAGTGTTGGGCTTGAGTTTTCCTTCTTCTGCACAAGGGGATTTTTCAAGTTTGGTAGATGCTTCTCGTCGTCTTGCCTTAAGGAAGACGAAGATTTGGTGGTCCATTCCAGAGTTCGACCATTTGCTTAAAGGTCTTTTCAGGGCCTTCGAAGTTTTTAATTTTTTGGACTGGGCTTTGGGGGCTTTGAGTAAGAGGGTCTCTGATATGACGGAAACGGACACTAGTGGTTTGGTTCATTTGATGTCCTGCTTGGACAAAGGTGTGAGAGATGGCTCCAACGAACTTGCTGCTTTGTTTACAGCTGGAATTCTCAAGAAAAGGGCCACGATGTGCTCCTTCCTCTCCGCAGGAGTGTCTCCCTATCAGAAGACAGGCCTTCTTTTCGCACCTTTGTCTAATTCTTTATTTCCTCAGGAATTAGTGGGCGAGGTGGCTACTGCTCTCACTCAGAAGGCCACACATGACTTAGTTACTCATTCGACTAGGAAAGTTTTGCCTCCGTCATTCTCCTCTCGAAAACCTAAGGAATCTTCTTCTGGGTTTCGTCCTCAGTCCTTTCGTGGGAAGCCCTCTGGAAGAGGCTCTTTTAAACCAGAAGGAAGGAAACCTAGAGGCAGAGGGGGCAAGTCCGGCCGAGGTAAAGTCTGACTGCCCTCTCCTTCAGACAGCAGTGGGGGCCAGGTTGACTCACTTTTGGGAGGCTTGGGAGAGGAATGGAGCGGACCCCTGGTCCGTCCAGGTGTTAAAAGAAGGCTACAAGATCCCCTTCCTGACCAATCCTCCTTTAGTCACAGATCCAGTGGATCTTTCGCCCAAATACAGAGAGGGTCCCAAGAAACAAGCCATGCTTCTACAGATGTCTCTTTTATTAGAGAAACGAGCAATAGAGGAAGTGCAAGATGTTACGTCTCCGGGGTTTTACAACCGCCTTTTTCTAGTACCCAAGAGTTCCGGGGGGTGGAGACCGGTTCTGGACGTAAGTGTGCTCAATGGTTACGTCCAAAACTCGACGTTCACCATGGAGACTCAGAAAACAGTTCTGGCAGCTGTGAGGAAGGACGATTGGATGGTCTCTTTAGATCTTCAGGATGCCTATTTCCACCTTCCGATTCATCCCAGCTGCAGACGTTATCTGAGGTTCATGGACGGAAACAAGGTCTTCCAGTTCAGGGCTCTTTGTTTCGGACTCTGCACGGCTCCTCTATTGTTCACCAAGATCATGCTGAACGTGGCAAGCATGCTGCATTCGAGGGGAATCAGGGCCTCTCTGTATCTGGACGATTGGCTGATAAGAGCCTCCTCAGCCGATTGTTGTTTGAAGGACCTCAAGATGACTTTGGATCTCTCCAGAGAACTGGGTCTCCTGGTGAGCTCGAAAAAATCACAACTCATTCCATCCCAGGAGATTCTTTATTTGGGGATGGAGATTCACAGTCGGAGTTTTCGGGCTTTTCCGTCGTCGGTGAGAATCCAAGCAGCCCTCCTAAAAGTACAAACGTTCCTGAAGAGAGATCTTTGCTCCGTCAGAGATTGGATGAGTCTTCTGGGGACTCTCTCGTCGTTAGAGAAGTTTGTGACCCTGGGGAAGTTGTTCTTGCGTCCTCTTCAGTTTCATCTCAACCGCCATTGGAAGAAAGGGGACAGCCTCGACAGGGATTGCATTCCCATCTCGACTTCCATCAAGTCTCATCTTCAATGGTGGAACAACGAGCCCAGACTGAAAGAAGGCTTGTCTTTACTTCAGAGGAACCCAAACCTCGTGTTGTGTTGCGACGCCTCCAACTCGGGGTGGGGAGCCACTCTAGAGAAGCAGGAACTTTCGGGGACTTGGACGGTGGAGCAAACCTCTCTCCACATCAATCAAAAAGAGCTTTTAGCTATTCATCTGGCTCTCATCGGCTTCGAAAAGCAGATCAGGGGCAAGGTAGTCCAAGTCAATTCGGACAGCACGACAGCTCTGGCCTATATTGCGAAACAAGGCGGGACCCACTCTTGGCCTCTGTTCGAGATTGCAAGACTGCTCCTCATCTGGGCGGAGGAAAGGAAGGTGACTCTTTTGACGCGGTTCATCCAGGGAGTCAACAATGTGAGCGCAGACAGACTCAGCAGGAAAGGTCAGGTTCTCTCCACAGAATGGATTCTGCTCCCGGACATCTGCAAGAGTCTGTGGCGGTTATGGGGTCGACCTCTCGTGGATCTCTTTGCCACCGCGAAGACCAAACGACTAGAGTGTTACTGCTCTCCGGTTCCAGATCCCGAAGCTTTTCACATAGACGCTTTTCTGATGAACTGGTCACACATGGAGGTTTATGCCTTTCCTCCGTTCAAGATCCTTTACAAAGTGATTCAGAAGTTCGTTTCACACGAGGAGACCAGAATGACACTGATAGCTCCGTTCTGGCCGTCAAGGAGCTGGTTTCCAGAGGTACTGGAATGGATGGTGGATGTCCCGAGAAGCCTTCCCATGAGACTCGATCTTCTCAGACAACCTCACTTGGCCCGAAATCATCAAAACCTCCGAGCTCTACGTCTGACTGCCTTCAGACTATCGAAAAACTCGCTAGAGCTAGAGGATTTTCGAAGAAGGCAGCCAAGGCAATTGCAAGGGCAAGAAGGTCTTCAACCATCAAGGTGTATCAGTCCAAGTGGGAGTTGTTCAGGGAATGGTGTAGAACTAACGCGATTTCCTCTTCCAGTACATCGCTTTCCCAAATAGCAGATTTTTTCTTGGACCTTAAAACTAAGCATAACTTCTCGTCATCAACTATTAAAGGTTACAGGAGTATGTTGGCGACGGTTTTTCGACACGGGAACCTAGACCTTTCTGATAATAAGGATCTACGAGATTTACTTAGGTCTTTTGATACGACCAAGAAGATTCAAACGGCTCCCATCGCCTGGAATTTGGATGTTGTCCTTAAATTTCTCATGAGTGACAGATTTGAGCCTTTACACTCGGCTTCATTTAAGGACTTAACCTTGAAAACCCTTTTTCTAGTTACCCTCGCCACTGCGAAAAGAGTTAGTGAAGTTCACGCTTTAAACAAGAACATTGGTTTTCGGAATGGGAAAGCCATTTGTTCTTTGCAACTGGGGTTTCTGGCCAAGAACGAAAACCCTTCTCGACCATGGCCCAAATCCTTCGAGATTTCTAACCTTTCGGATTTGGCTGGCGATGAATTGGAAAGGGTTCTCTGTCCAGTTAGAGCTCTACGGTGTTATGTGAACAGAACTAAGAATCTGAGAGGTAACTCAGACGCTCTGTGGTGTGCAGTTCGGAAACCCTCGATGCCCATGTCCAAGAATGCCTTGTCTTTTTTCGTTAGATTGTTGATTCGAGAAGCTCATGCTCAGTGTGATGAGTCGGATCAGAGGCTCCTCAAAGTCAAGACACATGAAGTCAGAGCGGTAGCGACTTCAGTGGCCTTTAAACAGAACCGTTCTCTGCAAAGTCTGATGGATACAACATTTTGGAGAAGTAAGTCTGTTTTTGCATCCCATTATTTGAAGAATGTTCAGACTCGCTATGAGGACCTTTTTACGTTGGGTCCTTTTATAGCTGCTAATGCGATAGTAGGTGAATGATCTACCACTACGTTCCCTTTTTTCCTAATACCCCTTTTCTATCTCTTGGAACTCGTTTGTTATGGTTGTTTGTGGAGATTGGGCGTGAGTCTTCCGCAATCTTTGATTTGGCTAGGTGGTCAATTTGTTCCTTGAGTGCACCCGGAACAAGGGTATTGGTTGAGGTCCTGTCATGTTATAGGTGTTTGTACCGTTTGACAGCTCCTAGAGATTTTCAGCCCGAGTGGATTACTGGATCTCTTAAGGATAGCGGACGAAATGAGGCAGAGTATCATTGCTGTCAGCTTCCTTATCAGGTGAGAACTGCTTAAGTTTATTGTATGTAACCCTTAAGTGAATTTTCTGTATGTAGCTGTCTCTGACCCGCCACCAAGGGGTGTCAATCAGCTCTTTTATATAACCAGCGGGTAAGTTTTATATTTAAAAATGATATTTTCATTATAAAATAAATTTTTGAATATACTTACCCGCTGGTTATATAAATTTAACACCCTCCCTCCTCCCCTCTAGAGACTACCTATGGTATGGCTATGAGGCATGGAAGAACTGGAGTTGGTGTGTAGTTCCACCTGTTCTACCGCTAGGGTGCGGTTGGTACACCTGGCGTATCTTCGATAGCGCGAGATTTGAATTTTCTGCCCTGGCGTCAGGGACTTCAGCTCTTTTATATAACCAGCGGGTAAGTATATTCAAAAATTTATTTTATAATGAAAATATCATTTTGTTTATCTTTGCTTGTCGTGATTGTGAATGATAGGAACAATTTATTATTTATCTTTGATTATAGTGCGATAGTTCAGTTAGCTAGAAGTGTTCGTAAGTGTTTTTCTTTTTTTATTTTTGGCAGGCCGTGATTCCTCCTTTGGAGAGACTTAAATTTTTTCGAATGCTGAGATATAGTTGATGACCTGGCCTGTGATTGATTTTGGTATTAAGACTGCTCTTTGGATTGACGATTGTTGATGACCGGCCCGTTTACTTCCGATTGATGATGATGATGATGATGGTGGTGCTAATAATAACCACGACCCCAATCAGGGAAGTAGTTGTGGCGAATTGCCACCCAATGAACTGCTAAACACAGAGTTGTGTGGCGTAAAGACAGTCCGGCTTGTGTGTGGCGACCGTGTTGGTGTACCATAATATCTATACAAGAAATTCATATATATATTTATTTTTGGTGTTGGTGTGTGGTATAAGTTAAGTTTGTTAGGATTTTTTGCGTTTATTTGAATGGTATTTATAGTATATATAGTGTTAAGTTTTGATTAGTTTTAAGTGTTTATTTTGATTGCTTATAGTTTGATTTATTATAGTTTAAGAAATATAGTTTTAAGGATATGTTTTGTTTAAATTTTCCTTCTGTCCAAGAGTCCAGTTGATAAAGTAAGGGGAAAGTTTGTGTTGTGGGACCATTGTCAGTAGGTGTGATTCAGGGTGTGGGGCTTGTTCTTGCAACATCCCGCCACATTATTTTGGCGCCCGAACAGGGACTGCCGAGGAGGGATAGAAGCTGGACTGTTGGACGAAGGACGGAATTAGGATTAAGGTTGATGAAAAATGGAGGAGCAATTAAGGGTTTTGAGGGAGGAATTGCGGCTGAGTAAGGAGCGTGAGGAGAGGTTGCTAGTAGAGAATGAGAGGTTGAACTGGGAGAATGCGGCGATGCAGAAGGAGCTTAGGGAATTAAAGGGAACTGTAGAGAAAGTGGAAGAATGTTTTGAGATGAGGATGAAAGAGAATGAGGAACGAATGGAGAACCGATTGGAAGATATGATGGGGCAAGTCATGGGGATGATGAAAACTATAATGGGTGAAGGTGCAGTCGGAGGAGTGTCCTCAGCTTCGGGGAATGGGTTGGTAGTGGAAGAGAAGGTTAAGGTAGGTGATAATGGGAAAGGAAGTGATAGTGATAGTAGTAATAGTGATGGTGATATTGAAGATAAGGGAATTAGGCATAGTAAGGATGAACAGAAAGGTGAGAGGAAAGATGAAAGGAAAGGTAAAAGTGATGTGAAGAAAGGGAAGAAAAAGTATCAGGCTGATAGCAAGGACGATCGTGAATGGGTGAAAGTGGTAAGTAAGAAAAAGGGTAAGAAAGGAATGGTTAAGGATAGGAATTTAAGTGTGGAAGTGGATTCATTGTATTCAAATGAGGAAGAAGGTAACAGGGGAGTAGGCAGTGATGATAGCAGTGAGAATGAACGTGATGAGTGTAAGACTGTGTTTATGAGAGAGGTACCTCGGTGTGAAAGGTTCAATGAGCATAGCAGTAGGGATGTATATGATTTTTTCAAGGAGTATGAGAGGTATTGTCAGGATAAGTATGGTGATAGTAAAAGAGTTTGGGCTAGGGAGTTAGGAGAATATTTGACTGGGTATTTGTTGACGATGTATGGAGTGATAATGAGTGTAGGGGACGTTGATTATGAAAGTGTGAAAAAGAGAATAATTGAGCAGGTAAAACGTATAAAAGGGAGTGTTAAGTATAAGCGTAAGAATGATTTTGATGAAGCACGGATGAATGCAGGAGAAGCGATATCGATGTATGTATGTAGGTTGGAAACTTTAGCTAGGAAGAAGTATGGGGATGAAGGTATAAATGAGAATAAGGAGTTAATGAGGAAGTTTTTGGCTACTGTACCCGAGAATGTTGCTGAGTTTGTTAATTTGAAACGGAAGGAGAAAATGAGGTGGACGAAAGAAAGATTGACATGGGATGATATTTTAGAGATAGTTGAGGATTACGAGTTGGATAGGTGTATGAAAGAAAGTAAATCTGTGAGTGTAAGAACTGGAATGGAGGAAAGTGTGCCAGAATTTGTTAGTTTTAGAGATGCTGTTATGAGAGGACCGATGAGGGTAGCTGATAGTGTAGTAGATAGGAGTGTTAGGGCGAGTAATGTGGGAATACCTCTAAGGACAAATGAAGGGTTTAGGCATGGGAATCAAGTTTGGAGGGATAGGAGTGCTAGTGCGCCGCAAGATAGGTCAGGTAGTTGTATCCGTGAAGAGAAGTGTTATAGATGTGGGAAAGTAGGACATAAGAAGAATGAATGTAGATGGGCTCTTGGTGCTTGTTTTGGATGTGCTGAGGTAGGGCATAGAATTAGCGAGTGCAAGAAAGAGAAAGGGGTAAAATGTTATCGGTGTGGTATGACAGGGCACATAGCGAGTGGATGTCGGAGTAATCGTACAAATGTGATTTGCGGTAATTGTGGTAAGGATGGTCATTATGCTAGAATGTGCAAAGAGCCACGGGGTAAGTGTACTGAATGTGGTGCAGATGGGCATGTAGCTAGGGTATGTAGGAAGAAGGGAGTAAATCAGCCAGGATGTTCGGGAAACTAGAGTGTAAGAGGGTTCAGCTGGGTGAGTCCTTGAGTGTGTGCGGAGTGAATGTGATGCATGTTCGTGAAGGTTTACTACATGAAGACGTGATGGGCAAAAGAGCTTATGACTGCATGAGTGCAAAAGTAAATTTTAATGGAATAGAGCTAGTTGGTCTGATTGATACTGGTTGTGGTGTCAATTTAATGTTTAGGAATGCATGCGATAAGGTAAGGGATGTGTGTGAATTTAGGGGGTGTAAAGGTGAAGTGAAAGGTATCGGTAATTTAAGTATGTCTGTGCAAGGAAAGTTACGTGAAAATGTTATGATTGGGGGGCTGATGATGGAAGATAATGATTTTTATGTGGTTGAGGGAGTAAATGACAAATACGATGTGTTGTTAGGTTATAACTTCTTGAAAAAATGCGGTATGATTGTACATCCTAGTGTAAATATGATAGAGATGAAAGTTAAGGGTAAATTTTGTGGGGAATTTTATTTGAATGAAGATGGTAGTGTATGTACGAAGGTATGGAAAGGTGTGCCGTTAATAGCAAAAGAAGGTGTTAAATTGTCAAAAGATGCGAGTGAGGTTGTCAGTGTAAAAGTTGCATGGCCGAATAGTCTGGGAATTGCCAATAGTGACAATTGTGAATATGTAGTGGAAGGTTCGGAAGCAAGTAATTTGGTGAAAGCAAGTGTGCATGTGTATGATGGTATTTTGAATTTGCAGGAGCCGAAGGTGTATGTGAGCTTGTTGCCGACTGTAAGGAGGAAGAGAATACGGGGTATACGTGAGGGTGATTGCATGGGATGTATGTATACGTTGGTCAATGTAGAGGATGAAAGGTATGTTAAATTGAGACATGTTATGACGGGTAAGATAAAGCAGGATGACGATTGAGACTATGAAAGTTTGAAAGAAAGAATTAATGTAGATGAGAATATAAGTGAGGGAGAAAAGGAACAATTGTATAGGATGTTATGGGATAGACGGAGAGTTTTGAGTCGCGGTGACGAGGATTGTGGGGGATCAAAGCTGCCTGAATTTAAGATAGTTCTTAGTAATGATACCCCCATATATCAGCGTCCCCGACATTTTTCTCCGCCTATTGCCAGAGAAATAGAAGAGCAGTGCCAGGAGTTAGAGCAAATGGGTGTAATAGAAAGGAGTGAGAGTGCTTGGAATAGCCCTATTGTACCTGTAAGAAAGCCGGATGGAAGTTTACGTATGTGTATTGATTATAGGAAGGTGAATGAAGTAACTGTTAAAGAACGTTTCCCAATGAATGTAGTGTCTGACTGTGTGTATAAGATGCATGGTATGAAAGTTTTTACAAAGTTAGATTTAGTTAGGGGCTATTACCAGATGCCTCTGGCAGAAGGGAGCAGGCCCATTACAGCATTTTCGAGTAGCAATTGTCATTATCAGTTTAAGAGGTTAAGTTTTGGCCTTGCTAATGCGCCTGCTGCCTTCCAGAGGGCGATGAATGTAGTTTTGGCTGGGTTTGATAGACAGAAGGTGACTGTTTTTATTGATGATATTTTGATTGCTAGTGAGACTGTTGAGGAACACATGCAGTTGCTTGAAGCAGTATTAGAACGGTTGATAGAAGTTGGTGTGAAAGTTAAGCTTGAAAAGTGTACATGGTTGGCCGGGGAGGTGGAATTTCTTGGGCATGTGGTGAGTGAATCGGGTATAAGGAAGAGTCAAAAGTTTGTGAGTAAGGTGAGAGAGTTTCCACGTCCTCATACGGTGCGTGAGTTGAGAGGTTTTCTTGGGTTAATTGAATTTGGTCGGAAGTTTGTCAGAGATTGTTCGGGAATAGGGAAGCCTTTGAATGAGTGGACAGGTAAGAGAAATAGTACGAGACTGAAATGGGATGAGCGTATGATTGAAGCATTTGAAAACTTGAAAGAAGAGGCTGCGAGAGACGTCACTTTGGCTTTTCCCGATTATAGTGAACATGCGAGTATGCTAGAGTTATATACGGATGCTAGTGGGATTAGTATGGGTGGTTGCTTGGTTCAAATGCAAAGAATAAACGGAGATGAACAGTTGAGAGTGATAGCGTATGTAAGTAAAGCATTTAATAAGGCTGAGCGAAAGTATTCCACGATTGAAAGGGAGTTGGCTGCGATAAGGTTTTGCGTGAAAGCGTTGAAGGTATTTTTGTATGGTGTGAAATTTATTGTGCGTACTGACCATCAGCCCCTAGTGTACATGATTAGGAAAGAGTCTGTGAATGCTAGAGTTGCGAGGACAATAGAGGATTTGAATGAATTTGACTTTAAGCTAGAATATGTACCTGGGAGTAAGAACGTGATAGCAGATGCGATGTCAAGAATGCATGGTAAGATAGAAGAGAGTAGCGAGAATGATAGTAATTTTGAAAGGTTGCCGGAAGATTTAATGGTGGTACAAAGTTTTGAAGGGGATGACATGGTGTATAAATGTATTTTGTGTGGGTTAAATAAGGTTAAATTGAAGGGTTTGAATAGGGATATACCTGCTAGTATAGATGAGCTTAGAATGAGTGTTAGGAATGAAGTATCGAAAGAAATGGCATATAAGGAGGAGGATAGTATGCTTGAGGGTGAATTGTTATCAAAAGTATTGTTGGTAGTAAGTATGTTATATGGTGTCACTGTTTATTTGTATTTTGGGTGGAATCGTCCGATGCAGTACCGAGCAAATAAAGAGATTGAAAGGGAGTATATATTGAGGTTACAATGTATTGAAAGATGTTGCAAGTTGTTGAGTAAGAAGGAGGATTGTCCGAGTGACTTGAATCCGAGTGGTATGAGCATGGGAGATAGCGAAGATGACCATGGGTGTGATAAGGATGACCCTATTGATAGGAGAGTAAACATTTGTATGCATGGTGTAAAAGGAAGAATGATGACGTATGTGTGTATAAATGAGAATGAATACTGTAGTTTAATTGATACAGGTGCGCAAGTGTCATTAGTGAATATGTCTGTTATGAAGGAAATAGAGCGGTACAATTGGGAAGTGAAACGGCAATGTACGAGTGTGAGAATTCATGGGATAGGTAAAGGAAGTTTGCTAGTTTGGGAAGAAGTGCGTTTGAAAGTAAAACTGGGAAGTATGGAGGTGGAACATAATTTTATTGTAATGGGAGAGAATGAGATGCCTAGTTGTTTTTTGATAGGAATTGACTTTTTAAGATTGCATGATTTATCAGTTGATATTGGTAGTGGTTTGCTTCTGAAGAATGGATGTGAAGTAGTTGTGATAGAAGATAATAGTGTATTTATGGCGAATTTTGTTGGCATGGTTAATATTACGAGGAGTGAGGATGATCTACTGACTAAAGAGGAGGTGGAAGAAATGCACGATGAATGTGAGGAAATTAAAAGGTTACGTGAATGTATGTTGAATAGTATTGAGGTAGAAGAATGGCCGTCTGATTTAGAGGTGTATAAGAAAGTTAGTAAGAGACTTATTGTGTGTAAGAATATTGTTTATTTTCTACATAAAGGAATGGATGAAGATATATATGTTCCTGTGTTTCCAATGCATGCAGCAGTAAGTATGTGTATGTTAGTGCATGACAGATATGGGCATATGGGAAAGAATAAATTATGGGAATGCATGCGTGAGAGATTGTTTACACCTGGGTTGAGTCAGATATGTAAGGATGTAGCGACTACGTGTGAAGATTGCCAGAAAGGGAAGTATCAGAGAGTGCATGCTAATCTGCCTGTTTTGAGATTACATATGAAAGAACCATTTGAGATGTTTGTGATTGATTGTGTTTCGTTGCCTATGACTGCGAGAAGACATGTGGGAATGATTGTTATGGTTGATCACATGAGTAAATTTACCTATGCAATACCCATCAAGGATAAACGGAGTGAGACTGTTGCAAGAATGGTTGGTCAAGTGATGTTGCCGATGTGTGTGTGTAAGCCTGTGAGAATGTTAAGTGATAATGGCCCTGAGTTTGTTGGATGGGAGTTTGAGCAGATGTTAAGAGAATGGGGTATTGAACATGTGTATTCGACTCCTTATATGCCAAGTGCGAATGGGTTGGCTGAAAGGACTGTAAGAACATTAACTGAAATTTTGCGAATGATGAGTACATGTGATAATGATTGGGATTTGTATGTTGGTAGAGCGTTATGGGCTTACAATGCAACAGTGCATAAGAGTACGGGTATGTCTCCATGTAAGTTTGTGTTAAATTTTGAAAAGATAATAAGACCGAGGTTGGGTGTGTCGGAGGATGATAGAGATGTGTGGAGGAAAGCAAATAAGAGGTTTGAAAGCTTAAACGTTGGTGAGAGAGTGATGAAAGAAGTAATTGAAAAGGGTAGAATGAATGTAAATAAGATGCATGATAAATTTGAAGGTCCCTATGAGGTGTTAGAAGTTGGTTCGAGTGGATTAAGTTACGTTTTGGGTAAGTTGTGTGTGGGTGGTATTGTGGAAAAAATTAGGGCCCACCACAACCAGTTGCGTAAATGGAAAGAGGTACCCGAGTATATCCAAGAGAATGGGATGAGTAAATGGTTGAAAAGGAACAAGGGTGAACCTAGTATGTATGAGGACTTAGGTCTGGAAGGTAAACAGTTGGTGTTAGTAGAATATAAGAAAAGGAAGGATACAAGAGCTTTAAGTAAAGATGAAAGAAGGGGAAATTTTATAAGTAAAAGTGAGAATAGAAATAAGTATGACAAGGGTGTAAATGTGCAAGTATGTATGGAAGATAAATGTGTTAATACAGATGAATCATGGCTGAGTATGAATGATACCTATAGTGTGTGTGGCTTTTCCTTAGGTGGTGTAAAAGAAAGGATGACGAATGTGAGAGTGAGAGATAGGAGAATGATTAGTAGTATGAATGAATCTTTTGCTAAAGTTGAGAATGTTTTTGATGAAATGGATGAAGTTTACAGAAATGAGTGTAATTATAGGGCCAGATGAGAACGAGGTAGATATGATTGTACATGATATATTAGATGATAGGGATTTAGATAGGAATAGTGTTAATGTAGCGAATGATTGTGATAAGGAAGAAGTGAATGAGAGAGTATATGGAGGCCCAGTTACTCAGAGTAGAGGTCCCGTTCCCGACTGCGACTGGGTTATGAAAAAAATAATGTAAGTGTTGTGCGAGAAGGATTTGGCAAAGTAAGGGGGGAGGAATGTGGAGGATTTATTTTTACTTTATTTTTATTTTTTGTTTTTGCCAAATCCAGAGAGAGAGAGAGAGAGAGAGAGAGAGAGAGAGAGAGAGAGAGAGAGAGAGAGAGAGAGAGAGAGAATTTCATTTGCTTTAGTTTTGCTAGATCGCGCGAGAGTGTGTGTTTGTGTGTTTGTGTGTGTGTTTGTGTGTGTGTTTGTGTGTTTGTGTATTTGTGTGTCCGCGGTGCGTGCCGAAGAGCAAGTGGTAGTTAGAGAATGATTGTTTGTGGTGAGAAAGACTGTTGGTACAAATGAGATTGTTTGTTTACATTTTTAGTAAGGTTACGACAGTGGTGAATGTTTCGGAGCGAATGCTTTTTTTGATTGACTGCGTCCTGAGTCAGTTGTGTGAACGCTGGAATTATTATTTTTCTTTACCAGCGAGGAAGTGATTTTTGATTTTCTGAGTAAGTACAGTTTTGTTTATCTTTGCTTGTCGTGATTGTGAATGATAGGAACAATTTATTATTTATCTTTGATTATAGTGCGATAGTTCAGTTAGCTAGAAGTGTTCGTAAGTGTTTTTCTTTTTTTATTTTTGGCAGGCCGTGATTCCTCCTTTGGAGAGACTTAAATTTTTTCGAATGCTGAGATATAGTTGATGACCTGGCCTGTGATTGATTTTGGTATTAAGACTGCTCTTTGGATTGACGATTGTTGATGACCGGCCCGTTTACTTCCGATTGATGATGATGATGATGATGGTGGTGCTAATAATAACCACGACCCCAATCAGGGAAGTAGTTGTGACGAATTGTCACCCAATGAACTGCTAAACACAGAGTTGTGTGCCGTAAAGACAGTCCGGCTTGTGTGTGGCGACCGTGTTGGTGTACCATAATATCTATACAAGAAATTCATATATATATTTATTTTTGGTGTTGGTGTGTGGTATAAGTTAAGTTTGTTAGGATTTTTTGCGTTTATTTGAATGGTATTTATAGTATATATAGTGTTAAGTTTTGATTAGTTTTAAGTGTTTATTTTGATTGCTTATAGTTTGATTTATTTTAGTTTAAGAAATGTAGTTTTAAGGATATGTTTTGTTTAAATTTTCCTTCTGTCCAAGAGTCCAGTTGATAAAGTAAGGGGAAAGTTTGTGTTGTGGGACCATTGTCAGTAGGTGTGATTCAGGGTGTGGGGCTTGTTCTTGCAACATTCCGCCACAAGATGACAACACATTCCCTTGAAGTACTCCGTTGTTCACTGGAAATTCATTTGATAAGACTCCATTAACATTAACTGTGTACTTGCTATGTTCATGAACTGACTTAATAAAATTTACATATTGAAGAGAAATTCCATAATAACGCAAGACTCTCCCCAAAATGGGTCGGTGCACACTATGAAAGGCTTTTTCATAGTCCACAAACGCCATCAAAAGGGATTTCTATATTTTACGCATTGCTGTACAACATATTTCATTATGAAAATCTGGTGAGTGCAACTTCTATCTTTTCTAGATCCATATATATATATATATATATATATATATATATATATATATATATATATATATATATATATATACACATACATATATATATATATATATATATATATATATATATATATATATATATATATATATATATATACATATATATATATATATATATATATATATATATATATATATATATATATATATATATATATATATATATTTATATATTCTTGGAGGAATTACTTGGACGACCTCCACTTCGACAAAAATTACCACATATTTATTAAAAAGTTCACTGGAAGAGAAAAAAGTATATTTATTGCAACTCCTATTGTACTTAATAATGAAGTAAGGTCGTGAAAAGCTGTGAATTTTAGACCAATTACGTAGGTCACACAGTTTCACCTAATTTATTCTCGTTAAGCTAATTAATTGATTGATTGCAGGTTAGCGTTACAGAGTCGTATCGCTTGGGAAATTATATCAAAATGATGCAGTTGTTGAGAACTCACTCTTCCCTGTTTTCCCTTCATTATTGGGGATTGTAGTTAATCCACAAACCTAGTTTAATGACACTTTTTTATAGAAAAAAATAAAACTGGATCGGGTACCCATTTTAGGAAAAATTATTCTTTTTGAGATCCGCATTCTTTTATATTTCCTTTTTTCATGTAAAAATACCAATTTAGGATAAGTTTACACGAATGATCTATAAAAATTAGTTCGATTCTTTGCCACTTTATAAAATAATGAAGTTGTATTCGTGCACAGGAAATTTATTTACCGCTTTAATTGAGGCACATTGGCCTGCAGTATCTAGTAGAATTCATACCTTCGCTTTTGCATGAAATCGATATATTCATATAATGGAACAAAGTCTAACGCTATCAACGCAATCTCACTTGCTCTACGCTATTGAATGCCAAACAGTGGGCAGTCCTTACAAGGCTATTCATGTCTTGTTTCCGTCTGTTTTCTCCGAACTGTATTTTGAATTTTTTATTTGCCCCTTACATTCGTCCGTCCAGAAGCTTTTCAGCAGTACAACAAAGCATTCCTTCCCCTTTCAGACTATTGTATTTGGAAAGGGACTTTGGAACGTAAGATTGAAAGTTTTGAAAGCTATATCGCAGTTCATTGCAAATATTTTTCTTCTATTTAATATATGGAATTTTCCCGCAAGATTAAAAGTTTTGTAATCGTTTCCAAAGAACGTTTCTATCAATTCCTAAAATTATTCGTAAATATCACCGATCAATTCATTTATCGATTACGGATATTATCTTTGAAATAGATAGAAGGATATCACTAATCAATTACAGGATTCTATATAAATCAAGGAAATAGGAATAAGAAAATTTAACATTAGAAAATATAAATAGATTTGAGAACTCTGTTCCCGAAGCGATTGCTTTTTAGGCATTTACTTAGCCTTCATGAGAGTCAGGATTCTTCTTTCATACTTAGAATCCGAAAATTTTAGTGAATAGTATCTAGTGTTTTTACAAAAAAATAAGTATATATCTAATTTATAACCCTTCTTTTATGTAGGTATCTGATTGTCATTGTGAAGCCGTTGGCCACTGGGCGGTAACAATTGCAACACCTTTCAATATGCAGTCAAGTCGAGAACCGTCATTAGAAATTGTAATATCAATCATCAAAGGAGATCTCTCTCTCTCTCTCTCTCTCTCTCTCTCTCTCTCTCTCTCTCTCTCTCTCTCTCTCTCTCTCTCTCTCTCTCTCTCTCGTGTCATCTACTACAAACAATATTAAGCAACATATCAAAATCGTGTTGAAACATTGAATTTCTGCTTTAATATACAGGAAAACAAACAAAAAGGTTTATCAAATGTTTTCAAGGCTACCAAAATCAGCCCTCTCCTCACTAATTTCTTCCTTATTAAGTTTAAGCCGAATTATGAAAGGAATTAGGCCCATTATTATATGGAGGTAGTAGAAAAATAAAATATCGACTTCTTTCTTTGATCCTAGATATATATCATCGTTCCCCCATTCTTCTTCTTAGAATTCCTTGACGAGAAAGATATGAAAAAAAGGGCATCCACGTCAAAACTGAAAATGCTTTAGATATGCAACAACGGTTACATGGTAGTAAAATCAGTTCCACAACCTTATTGTTCGTAGAGAAAGTCATGCAAACCAACAGAATGGCAAAAGACGAAATGAGCAAGCCTTTTTTTTTTGGCATAAGTTTGTATTCCGTTTCAGTGCGCAGATGATCTCATTTGGTTCTTAGCATTTGATTACCATTTTGGATGTCTCCAGGCATAAAGCTGAATTACATTCGATCCCTATCTGAACAAAGGGTCTGTACAGTGACATAAGACGGGCACACACTGAAACTTTGTCATTGCTGTAATTAGGTTGGATGAGCTTATGCATTATTTATGGTCTGATAACATAAGAAGCTGAGAAGAGCCACTTCGATTTCTAAAAAAAAAAAAAAAAAAAAAAAAAAAAAAAAAAAAAAAAAAAAAAAAAGGTAAGTCACTATTCAGGAAAGTATCATAAGTATATTGAATTATATGTGATATATATTTTAACTCAATTTATCAATTTTGTTTACTTTATGTTGAACCCTGATGAGAGCAAAATAAGTCTATTTCAGTTTTTTTAAGAGAAAATTCAAATTCTATATCGAGAAAGTTGGGGTCTGGTTACTCTCTATCTCCCGTAAGAGGAATATTGCTGTCATTGCACCTTTCTTTGTGTAATGTAGGTATTATCTAGAGGTCTATTTAGCTTCCATTCGTCCCCTATCAGAAACTTTAACTGTTTTAATACTATCCCTCCATTCGTCAACGTTCTTTTTAAAATAGCGCTGAATGGCATTTCCTATCTCAGTGCTTCGCGTAAGACCTAAATTATATAATACAGTTTAATCTAATCTACTATCACTATGTTCGTCTTTTGTTTTCATTCTTGTTCTCCGTTCTCTCTGGTTTAGTCTTCAATTCAAAGAAATGAATGGCCTTTGCGGCCCCAGTGCTTGCTTAAAGCGTAAATTCCATAAACCAAACCAAACCAGTTCTCTCTCTCTCTCTCTCTCTCTCTCTCTCTCTCTCTCTCTCTCTCTCTCTCTCTCTCTCTCTCTCTCTCTCACAGGGATTTTATAATATCATGAGTTTAACTATCATGTTTTAACACAAAATCAGAATGACGTGGTTCATAGACACCGGTTCCAACAGGAGATGCACAAGGTAATAAGGCCGTGCAGATTGACCGGAGATAATCAGCCAATGTTGGGCGTTTATTAACATCAGAGATGCTGGAATGAAGAAGGAAGCCTCATCTAGGACCATGGGAGTCAATGTTAAAACAATAACTAAATGGATAAATCAATTTGATGGCGAGGTTAGTGTCGTCGCCCGTCCAGGAAGTGGTCAACCAAGGATTGTCCAAACTGTGATGGAAAGGTCACAGTCATCAGTTGTTGGCCTAACTCAGGAACTGGATCCACCTTGTACTCTCGAGATTACAAGACGCTAACTTAATGAAAACGATTTTTAATGTTATATCCATGCTAGAAAAGAAAATATAAAGACATTAAGGCTGCACAACTAGAACTTGCAAGAAGATTGATTGATTTAAAGTTTTCAGGCAACTTGCAAGAAGATACACCCAGGATATACTGTATATGATCAAAACTTTTGGAATTCTGTAATCTGGACTGACAAGAAGTCTTTTCAAACAACAACAACAAAGTGTCATATATGTTGGTGATCAATTAACACCAGATTTACTCCCCAAAAATTTCATTTTAAAAAGAAACGGGTGTAAGAGTGTGAGTTTCCGGAGTTGGATATCTCTTGTGGGACTAGGAGACTTGACGATGATACATGGCATCCTGGAATATATATAGATAATTGAAGCAATTATTTTATCTATTCGTGCAATAGAAATACCTGCCCCAAATCCAATTAATTTCATTAATGATAAACGCTACAGCCACACAACTCACATAGTCAGGGGTTGGTTTCAAGAACATCCGGAGATTATTGTCATTGACAGGCGAAGTGAAGCTTGCGACATATTGTAAAAATCTAGTATTTCTTTAGCATTATCATTTAAGATGATAACTTTTGAAATAAAAATCCCAATGTTGAAACTTAAGGAAAACTAAATCCTTCATATCATAGATCTTTTAAAAATAGAGTATTTTAAAAGGTTTATAACACTAGCCACAATTAAGCGATATAACCTCTTTAAGTGTTCAAATATGGTGCAGTGCACCAATTATACTGGAGCTAGGACAATTCGCCGTAAACAAATTTGCCGTAGAACAATTGATTGTAAGACTTTTCGCCGTAAGAAAACTTGCCGTACGGATATTTCGCTGCAAGGACATTTCGCCGTAAAATGTATATTTTAGTTTTTAGCTTATTTCTTTTAGAGATCAATGTAACTATATTCATATAGTTATCTTCAAGTATATTTATCAGTTTTCATTGATTTTCATGTATCAGTTTAATTATAATTATATATAAGAAAAGGATAAAAAAAAAATGAAGACCACACACTTTATTTAAAAAGTTTTCTAAAAAAAAAGAAAAACTTCTAAGCTTAAAATCATGTAAGTTCATATCAATTGCTCGTAAATAATGTTGTTTTGTATTTTGATCATAACCTCTGACAATACTTAGTATGCGCTTATAAACCTTTTTGTATTGTTTCTTGACTGTTGTTTCACCTCTTTCTGCATCGATTATCTTTTTTTTAGAAAGATATTCTACATTTTTAAATACATTGATGAGTTTCCATAAATTTGGATGCGTATTGGTCACAGATGCTGGAAGCTCATTATGGAACCCTTCTACTCCATTGATGGTATTAGCCAGCTGATCTAGGGCTTTTTGATAAACATTCCAAAGTTCAATAGGAAAAGTTGGAGAAACTGCGACGACGAGGTCCCCACCCTCTCACTCCCCCAATATAATGAGTTTCAAAATATGCAACTAGTTCTTGTGGTAAGTCACCGCCATCAACCAACTGTATGAATGCATCAATGATGTTTGAAGGCGGTATGAATGCAAGTGCCATAAGGCACTTTACTTTTGTATTAAAAGCACACTCCCTTTGATATCGAACCTTATCTGTCACTTTTCTGTAAACATTCTTACAGAAATGAAAATAACAGCCTGTTACATTTGCAGAAGGGAAAATGTAAGAAAAACTTAAACTAGCTGGTTCGAAATCAATCATTAGATTTTCAGGTTCTAGGGACTCGAGTAAATCTTTAACCTTTTGAAAAAACGTATTGTAAGATTCCTTAGGCAAACATCACACGAAGAGACGCGTCAACGGCAAGGCAGAGACGCGTCAGACGATGACGCGATGCTGACGATTGTCTGCACACGATGCGTCTTCAAAGCGTACTACACGAAACTGCGCCACAAGATGAGGAAAAAGTGCCACTAGTATCAGGCAAGATGTCAAGCGAGGAGGAAGATTACCTAGCCAATTATTTTCTAAAGCCTCAAGCTGCTCTACCATGGCAATACAATTATTGTATTGATGGTGTATGAGAGAGAGAGAGAGAGAGAGAGAGAGAGAGAGAGAGAGAGAGAGAGAGAGAGAGAGAGAATAGAGAATAATAAGAATAGAGAGAAATTTAATCAAAAGTAAAGACAACTAGAGAGTTATTACCATTACTAAAGAAAATTGATGAAAAAATAAAGAAATAGATAAATAAAAATGTTTACTACTATTATTATTATCATTCTTCTTCTTCTTCTTATTATTATTATTATTATTATCATTATTATTATTATTATTATTATGAAGTACGTGTGTGTGATTTTCAACTTCATATAAATGATATAAAGGATAAAACTTTATCGACTTTTTACTAACCTTTCCAATTCATCTCCTTTGCCACTTCACTCCATGCTTTCTCAGTTATGTCCTTTCTGGAATATTCCGCACAAGAAAAGTCGTAAAGACATGAATGCTTTTCAATTTTTTCTAAAAAAGCAGCTGCTTCACCACTCATCCTGTCAAGTTGCTGCAGGCTTGACGGCTGCTTGACGACTGGAGGCCGCCAGGGGTGTACGCCATGCGTCATGCGCAGTCGATGCTGCGCCGCAGACGCGCTGCAGACGCTTCGTGGGTACAGCTCTATTAAAAAAGCATTGCTGTCGTCAACAATGCGTCACGTATGCAACAATTGTCTCTGCCTTGCCGCTGACGCGTCGC
Organism: Palaemon carinicauda; assembly: GCF_036898095.1. Lineage (NCBI taxonomy): Eukaryota > Metazoa > Arthropoda > Malacostraca > Decapoda > Palaemonidae > Palaemon > Palaemon carinicauda. The sequence goes on along the minus strand of NC_090731.1, from coordinate 100,656,321 downwards.
TTCGTGTGATGTTTGCCTTAGTCTTATTCGGAAGGAGACCGTAAACTCGTGGGATGCATGCATGTCCTACGTGGAGCATATAACTGATAGAAGATTTCAGGACAAACCTTAAATGTTCCATCGCATGCCCAATTTGTATGTCTTTCTAGATCGTGTAACCCTGCAATCGTACCAAAGATCAACATTTTGTTTTCATCTTCCATTCCACTATCATTAAGTAAAAAATCTTTCTCCCTTCTATAAACACGCAAATTCTTCGGGAATTACATAACCGATTCTTGTTCTTGTAATAGGAGGGGGCCTTTTCTTCTTTTTGTGTCCATCTTCTTATGTTTCTTGACCAATTTGAAGTTGATGGTATAAGAGAGTGTCCTGCATTTTCTAATTCCTCGCATGCAACACCAATCAATGATCTTGAAGCTAGCTGGGATTTCCGTGCATTTTCTTTCATATGTGCAATTGTTTTTTGAATTTTATATTTGCTTGGGTTCGCTGGATGGGTATGCTCACTTACAGTTTTTCAGAGTGAAATCTCTTCAATATTCCGTCTTGTATGTACTCTTGCTTCGCAGTTTGTTTCAACACACTTTCAATAAACCTTGCCTTCATATTCTCTTTCTTGCCTGTAAATGAAGTTGGAATCATCTACGAGCTTATCACAACCTCTGTTGCTTTTGATAGTGTACGGCATCGTAGGGGTTTAAGTTTCAACTGATAAAAGTAAATAATACAAAGGTTTAAGATGAAAAAAAAAATATGGTAAACTACCGAATTTATAATGACCTCATTTAAACATTTAACGACGGGTGTCAAAATTCATAACGACCCTTCTCTCTCTCTCTCTCTCTCTCTCTCTCTCTCTCTCTCTCTCTCTCTCTCTCTCTCTCTCTCTCTCTTCATTCTTTTTTTTTCAATATATACATGACAAAGCATATACACTTTACGGCGAAATGTCCTTGCGGAAAAATCTTCACACGGCAATTTTTCTTACGGCAAAATGTCTTACAATCAATTGTCCTACGGCAAATTATTTTTTACGGCAAATTGTCCGGTCTCCAATTATACTATATGCTCCAAAGACAGAGAACTGTTATATTCAACACCCAATGGATCACGCCGCTTCCTTCTTAAAGATATTTGTGCGCTGACCGACTATGGCCAATACTCAACCTACTGAATATATTCCTCCCAAGAGGTTGAAAAAAAAAAACGGTTATCCTATATATATCACGTCCTCTGTTCAACTCTTTGTAGGCCTTCCTTTACGTTAACCTTATAGTGCCACTGCATTATATTGTCTTTAACTTAGCTATTGAAGTCAATTTCTTCCACATAATCTACATTAACTTTTTCGACATTTCTACATATCTCCCCACTTCACTTTTCCGTATTTACCTAGCTTATAATGTCAATAGTTGTAACCTATTTTCTTTCCATTAGATTCAACATCCAGTAATTTTCTCTTACTTTGGAGACAAAGGAATTTCAAGTATTTCCTGAATTTTTCCAAAGATCCTACTATTGTATTTGCTTCATCTATTCCTACTCATCTATTTCCGTCTCTTATTACCATTCCCCTTCATTTCCTAATTACATATATTAACATTATTCCCTCTTCTTATCACCCATAACAGCGATCAATCATTCATCGCTATGATTTCTTTTACTCTCATAATCTTACTCCTGGTGAATTTTACTTTCAAGTTCGTTCTAACCCCGATCGCTATTAAATCATCTGCAAGCGTCAAATATTCCAGATTTCGTTCACTATACATTTGTTATTCCACAATTCCATCATTCATTATTCTGTATCTGAATACTACTTTTATTTCTTAAAAAAGCTACGGAATAGCCTGGGAGACATAACCTAGCGTAAGTTACTTGAACCCTCTGTTTACGACAGATTTTTGTAAAAAAAAACTGAAAGTCAGTTGGAAGGAAATTCATAATTGAATTTTAAGTACAATGCTCCTTGTCTCCATTAAAAGAAAAGAAATATTTAAAACGTATCTTTTCTTACTAGACAAACAACTTGTTCAATGTGAAATAAAACACCTAATATCTAAGTTATTAAGATAGTAAAAAATTTCTCATAACAGTAAAACAAGGAAACCTTAATAAAAAATGCCCCGTCATTATAGGAATCAACCCTTTTCTCATTTTCTATTGGGTATTTGCTGGGTGTTATCAAATTTAGTAGACGGGTCTACAGGCACAGGGACCTAACATGTACTTTCTCTTAAATGCTGAAAAAAAAAATCGTTATATTTAAAAAACATCGTCTCCGTCACTTCTCTACCTGTTTTTCGGATATGAACATATGCATACTAGTTTTAATTCTATATCCTGTTATGTTACGATTATCTGATAATAAATCATAGAGTTACCTGCGCACAGCTTCCGTCTGACGTAACACAAACTTGCTTATATAATAACAAGAAAATCGTCTGAATTATGTCACGACTAATTTTTCTTTTTTTTACGGAAATAAAGATTGAAGATACACAGACTCACGCACACCTATATATATATATATATATATATATATATATATATATATATATATATATATATATATATATACTGTATATATATATATATATATATATATATATATATATATATATATATATATATATATATATATATATACTATATATATATATATATATATATATATATATATATATATATATATATATATATATATATATACAGTGTATATATATATATATATATATATATATATATATATATATATATATATATATATATATACTGTA
>NC_090731.1:100638538-100651038 GCF_036898095.1 Palaemon carinicauda | reverse complement strand
ATCTGTATGCCAGTGACCATACCATTCCGCCACGAAGAAAGATAAAAGTCAATGACAATTCTTCTATACATATACCTGTCAAATTCAGGTTTTCTGTACTTAGAATTGAAATCAACCCATCTTCACCATCGTAGCTAATTGATAGGTTTGGGACTTGGCATTCGATTAATGATAAAATTTTTGCACATTTAAACGTGTTTCTTTCATATTTCAAATAAGCCATATATATTAATACATTAAAGTCTGGATTCTCTTAACGACCTTGGGATCAGAGCCCAGGGCGGAACCTCCCAAAGACTATGATATCGGACCGGCGGGGATTTGAACCCTCGCCAGGATATCTGTATGCCAGTGACCATACCATTCCGCCACGAAGAAAGATAAAAGTCAATGACAATTCTTCTATACATATACCTGTCAAATTCAGGTTTTCTGTACTTAGAATTGAAATCAACCCATCTTCACCATCGTAGGTAATTGGTAGGTTTGGGACTTGGCATTCGATTAATGATAATTTTTTTGCACATTTAAACGTGTTTCTTTCATATTTCAAATAAGCCATATATATTAATACATTAAAGTCTGGATTCTCTTAACGACCTTGGGATCAGAGCCCAGGGCGGAACCTCCCAAAGACTATGATATCGGACCGGCGGGGATTTGAACCCTCGCCAGGATATCTGTATGCCAGTGACCATACCATTCCGCCACGAAGAAAGATAAAAGTCAATGACAATTCTTCTATACATATACCTGTCAAATTCAGGTTTTCTGTACTTAGAATTGAAATCAACCCATCTTCACCATCGTAGCTAATTGGTAGGTTTGGGACTTGGCATTCGATTAATGATAAATTTTTTGCACATTTAAACGTGTTTCTTTCATATTTCAAATAAGCCATATATATTAATACATTAAAGTCTGGATTCTCTTAACGACCTTGGGGTCAGAGCCCAGGGCGGAACCTCCCAAAGACTATGATATCGGACCGGCGGGGATTTGAACCCTCGCCAGGATATCTGTATGCCAGTGACCATACCATTCCGCCACGAAGAAAGATAAAAGTCAATGACAATTCTTCTATACATATACCTGTCAAATTCAGGTTTTCTGTACTTAGAATTGAAATGCCAAGTCCCAAACCTACCAATTAGCTACGATGGTGAAGATGGGTTGATTTCAATTCTAAGTACAGGAAACTTGAATTTGACAGGTATATGTATAGAAGAATTGTCATTGACTTTTATCTTTCTTCGTGGCGGAATGGTATGGTCACTGGCATACAGATATCCTGGCGAGGGTTCAAATCCCCGCCGGTCCGATATCATAGTCTTTGGGAGGTTCCGCCCTGGGCTCTGATCCCAAGGTCGTTAAGAGAATCCAGACTTTAATGTATTAATATATATGGCTTATTTGAAATATGAAAGAAACACGTTTAAATGTGCAAAAAATTTATCATTAATCGAATGCCAAGTCCCAAACCTACCAATTAGCTACGATGGTGAAGATGGGTTGATTTCAATTCTAAGTACAGAAAACCTGAATTTGAGAGGTATATGTATAGAAGAATTGTCATTGACTTTTATCTTTCTTCGTGGCGGAATGGTATGGTCACTGGCATACAGATATCCTGGCGAGGGTTCAAATCCCCGCCGGTCCGATATCATAGTCTTTGGGAGGTTCCGCCCTGGGCTCTGATCCCAAGGTCGTTAAGAGAATCCAGACTTTAATGTATTAATATATATGGCTTATTTGAAATATGAAAGAAACACGTTTAAATGTGCAAAAAAATTTATCATTAATCGAATGCCAAGTCCCAAACCTACCAATTAGCTACGATGGTGAAGATGGGTTGATTTCAATTCTAAGTACAGAAAACCTGAATTTGACAGGTATATGTATAGAAGAATTGTCATTGACTTTTATCTTTCTTCGTGGCGGAATGGTATGGTCACTGGCATACAGATATCCTGGCGAGGGTTCAAATCCCCGCCGGTCCGATATCATAGTCTTTGGGAGGTTCCGCCCTTGGCTCTGATCCCAAGGTCGTTAAGAGAATCCAGACTTCAATGTATTAATATATATGGCTTATTTGAAATATGAAAGAAACACGTTTAAATGTGCAAAAACTTTATCATTATTCGAATGCCAAGTCCCAAACCTACCAATTAGCTACGATGGTGAAGATGGGTTGATTTCAATTCTAAGTACAGAAAACCTGAATTTGACAGGTATATGTATAGAAGAATTGTCATTGACTTTTATCTTTCTTCGTGGCGGAATGGTATGGTCACTGGCATACAGATATCCTGGCGAGGGTTCAAATCCCCGCCGGTCCGATATCATAGTCTTTGGGAGGTTCCGCCCTGGGCTCTGATCCCAAGGTCGTTAAGAGAATCCAGACTTTAATGTATTAATATATATGGCTTATTTGAAATATGAAAGAAACACGTTTAAATGTGCAAAAAATTTATCATTAATCGAATGCCAAGTCCCAAACCTACCAATTAGCTACGATGGTGAAGATGGGTTGATTTCAATTCTAAGTACAGAAAACCTGAATTTGACAGGTATATGTATAGAAGATTTGTCATTGACTTTTATCTTTCTTCGTGGCGGAATGGTATGGTCACTGGCATACAGATATCCTGGCGAGGGTTCAAATCCCCGCCGGTCCGATATCATAGTCTTTGGAAGGTTCCGCCCTGGGCTCTGATCCCAAGGTCGTTAAGAGAATCCAGACTTTAATGTATTAATATATATGGCTTATTTGAAATATGAAAGAAACACGTTTAAATGTGCAAAAAATTTATCATTAATCGAATGTCAAGTCCCAAACCTACCAATTAGCTACGATGGTGAAGCTGGGTTGATTTCAATTCTAAGTACAGAAAACCTGAATTTGACAGGTATATGTATAGAAGAATTGTCATTTACTTTTATCTTTCTCCGTGGCGGAATGGTATGGTCACTGGCATACAGATATCCTGGCGAGGGTTCAAATCCCCGCCGGTCCGATATCATAGTCTTTGGGAGGTTCCGCCCTGGGCTCCGATCCCAAGGTCGTTAAGAGAATCCAGACTTTAATGTATTAATATATATGGCTTATTTGAAATATGAAAGAAACACGTTTAAATGTGCAAAAAATTTATCATTAATCGAATGCCAAGTCCCAAACCTACCAATTAGCTACGATGGTGAAGATGGGTTGATTTCAATTCTAAGTACAGAAAACCTGAATTTGACAGGTATATGTATAGAAGAATTGTCATTGACTTTTATCTTTCTTCGTGGCGGAATGGTATGGTCACTGGCATACAGATATCCTGGCGAGGGTTCAAATCCCCGCCGGTCCGATATCATAGTCTTTGGGAGGTTCCGCCCTGGGCTCTGATCCCAAGGTCGTTAAGAGAATCCAGACTTTAATGTATTAATATATATGGCTTATTTGAAATATGAAAGAAACACGTTTAAATGTGCAAAAAATTTATCATTAATCGAATGCCAAGTCCCAAACCTACCAATTAGCTACGATGGTGAAGATGGGTTGATTTCAATTCTAAGTACAGAAAACCTGAATTTGACAGGTAGGCTATATGTATAGAAGAATTGTCATTGACTTTTATCTTTCTTCGTGGCGGAATGGTATGGTCACTGGCATACAGATATCCTGGCGAGGGTTCAAATCCCCGCCGGTCCGATATCATAGTCTTTGGGAGGTTCCGCCCTGGGCTCTGATCCCAAGGTCGTTAAGAGAATCCAGACTTTAATGTATTAATATATATGGCTTATTTGAAATATGAAAGAAACACGTTTAAATGTGCAAAAAATTTATCATTAATCGAATGCCAAGTCCCAAACCTACCAATTAGCTACGATGGTGAAGATGGGTTGATTTCAATTCTAAGTACAGAAAACCTGAATTTGAGAGGTATATATATAGAAGAATTGTCATTGACTTTTATCTTTCTTCGTGGCGGAATGGTATGGTCACTGGCATACAGATATCCTGGCGAGGGTTCAAATCCCCGCCGGTCCGATATCATAGTCTTTGGGAGGTTCCGCCCTTGGCTCTGATCCCAAGGTCGTTAAGAGAATCCAGACTTTAATGTATTAATATATATGGCTTATTTGAAATATGAAAGAAACACGTTTAAATGTGCAAAAACTTTATCATTATTCGAATGCCAAGTCCCAAACCTACCAATTAGCTACGATGGTGAAGATGGGTTGATTTCAATTCTAAGTACAGAAAACCTGAATTTGACAGGTATATGTATAAAAGAATTGTCATTGACTTTTATCTTTCTTCGTGGCGGAATGGTATGGTCACTGGCATACAGATATCCTGGCGAGGGTTCAAATCCCCGCCGGTCCGATATCATAGTCTTTGGGAGGTTCCGCCCTGGGCTCTGATCCCAAGGTCGTTAAGAGAATCCAGACTTTAATGTATTAATATATATGGCTTATTTGAAATATGAAAGAAACACGTTTAAATGTGCAAAAAATTTATCATTAATCGAATGCCAAGTCCCAAACCTACCAATTAGCTACGATGGTGAAGATGGGTTGATTTCAATTCTAAGTAAAGAAAACCTGAATTTGACAGGTATATGTATAGAAGATTTGTCATTGACTTTTATCTTTCTTCGTGGCGGAATGGTATGGTCACTGGCATACAGATATCCTGGCGAGGGTTCAAATCCCCGCCGGTCCGATATCATAGTCTTTGGGAGGTTCCGCCCTGGGCTCTGACCCCAAGGTCGTTAAGAGAATCCAGACTTTAATGTATTAATATATATGGCTTATTTGAAATATGAAAGAAACACGTTTAAATGTGCATAAAATTTATCATTAATCGAATGTCAAGTCCCAAACCTACCAATTAGCTACGATGGTGAAGATGGGTTGATTTCAATTCTAAGTACAGAAAACCTGAATTTGACAGGTATATGTATAGAAGAATTGTCATTTACTTTTATCTTTCTTCGTGGCGGAATGGTATGGTCACTGGCATACAGATATCCTGGCGAGGGTTCAAATCCCCGCCGGTCCGATATCATAGTCTTTGGGAGGTTCCGCCCTGGGCTCTGATCCCAAGGTCGTTAAGAGAATCCAGACTTTAATGTATTAATATATATGGCTTATTTGAAATATGAAAGAAACACGTTTAAATGTGCAAAAAATTTATCATTAATCGAATGCCAAGTCCCAAACCTACCAATTAGCTACGATGGTGAAGATGGGTTGATTTCAATTCTAAGTACAGAAAACCTGAATTTGACAGGTATATGTATAGAAGAATTGTCATTGACTTTTATCTTTCTTCGTGGCGGAATGGTATGGTCACTGGCATACAGATATCCTGGCGAGGGTTCAAATCCCCGCCGGTCCGATATCATAGTCTTTGGGAGGTTCCGCTCTGGGCTCTGATCCCAAGGTCGTTAAGAGAATCCAGACTTTAATGTATTAATATATATGGCTTATTTGAAATATGAAAGAAACACGTTTAAATGTGCAAAAAATTTATCATTAATCGAATGCCAAGTCCCAAACCTACCAATTAGCTACGATGGTGAAGATGGGTTGATTTCAATTCTAAGTACAGAAAACCTGAATTTGACAGGTATATGTATAAAAGAATTGTCATTGACTTTTATCTTTCTTCGTGGCGGAATGGTATGGTCACTGGCATACAGATATCCTGGCGAGGGTTCAAATCCCCGCCGGTCCGATATCATAGTCTTTGGGAGGTTCCGCCCTGGGCTCTGATCCCAAGGTCGTTAAGAGAATCCAGACTTTAATGTATTAATATATATGGCTTATTTGAAATATGAAAGAAACACGTTTAAATGTGCAAAAAAATTTATCATTAATCGAATGCCAAGTCCCAAACCTACCAATTAGCTACGATGGTGAAGATGGGTTGATTTCAATTCTAAGTACAGAAAACCTGAATTTGACAGGTATATGTATAGAAGAATTGTCATTGACTTTTATCTTTCTTCGTGGCGGAATGGTATGGTCACTGGCATACAGATATCCTGGCGAGGGTTCAAATCCCCGCCGGTCCGATATCATAGTCTTTGGGAGGTTCCGCCCTTGGCTCTGATCCCAAGGTCGTTAAGAGAATCCAGACTTCAATGTATTAATATATATGGCTTATTTGAAATATGAAAGAAACACGTTTAAATGTGCAAAAACTTTATCATTATTCGAATGCCAAGTCCCAAACCTACCAATTAGCTACGATGGTGAAGATGGGTTGATTTCAATTCTAAGTACAGAAAACCTGAATTTGACAGGTATATGTATAGAAGAATTGTCATTGACTTTTATCTTTCTTCGTGGCGGAATGGTATGGTCACTGGCATACAGATATCCTGGCGAGGGTTCAAATCCCCGCCGGTCCGATATCATAGTCTTTGGGAGGTTCCGCCCTGGGCTCTGATCCCAAGGTCGTTAAGAGAATCCAGACTTTAATGTATTAATATATATGGCTTATTTGAAATATGAAAGAAACACGTTTAAATGTGCAAAAAATTTATCATTAATCGAATGCCAAGTCCCAAACCTACCAATTAGCTACGATGGTGAAGATGGGTTGATTTCAATTCTAAGTACAGAAAACCTGAATTTGACAGGTATATGTATAGAAGATTTGTCATTGACTTTTATCTTTCTTCGTGGCGGAATGGTATGGTCACTGGCATACAGATATCCTGGCGAGGGTTCAAATCCCCGCCGGTCCGATATCATAGTCTTTGGAAGGTTCCGCCCTGGGCTCTGATCCCAAGGTCGTTAAGAGAATCCAGACTTTAATGTATTAATATATATGGCTTATTTGAAATATGAAAGAAACACGTTTAAATGTGCAAAAAATTTATCATTAATCGAATGTCAAGTCCCAAACCTACCAATTAGCTACGATGGTGAAGCTGGGTTGATTTCAATTCTAAGTACAGAAAACCTGAATTTGACAGGTATATGTATAGAAGAATTGTCATTTACTTTTATCTTTCTCCGTGGCGGAATGGTATGGTCACTGGCATACAGATATCCTGGCGAGGGTTCAAATCCCCGCCGGTCCGATATCATAGTCTTTGGGAGGTTCCGCCCTGGGCTCCGATCCCAAGGTCGTTAAGAGAATCCAGACTTTAATGTATTAATATATATGGCTTATTTGAAATATGAAAGAAACACGTTTAAATGTGCAAAAAATTTATCATTAATCGAATGCCAAGTCCCAAACCTACCAATTAGCTACGATGGTGAAGATGGGTTGATTTCAATTCTAAGTACAGAAAACCTGAATTTGACAGGTATATGTATAGAAGAATTGTCATTGACTTTTATCTTTCTTCGTGGCGGAATGGTATGGTCACTGGCATACAGATATCCTGGCGAGGGTTCAAATCCCCGCCGGTCCGATATCATAGTCTTTGGGAGGTTCCGCCCTGGGCTCTGATCCCAAGGTCGTTAAGAGAATCCAGACTTTAATGTATTAATATATATGGCTTATTTGAAATATGAAAGAAACACGTTTAAATGTGCAAAAAATTTATCATTAATCGAATGCCAAGTCCCAAACCTACCAATTAGCTACGATGGTGAAGATGGGTTGATTTCAATTCTAAGTACAGAAAACCTGAATTTGACAGGTAGGCTATATGTATAGAAGAATTGTCATTGACTTTTATCTTTCTTCGTGGCGGAATGGTATGGTCACTGGCATACAGATATCCTGGCGAGGGTTCAAATCCCCGCCGGTCCGATATCATAGTCTTTGGGAGGTTCCGCCCTGGGCTCTGATCCCAAGGTCGTTAAGAGAATCCAGACTTTAATGTATTAATATATATGGCTTATTTGAAATATGAAAGAAACACGTTTAAATGTGCAAAAAATTTATCATTAATCGAATGCCAAGTCCCAAACCTACCAATTAGCTACGATGGTGAAGATGGGTTGATTTCAATTCTAAGTACAGAAAACCTGAATTTGAGAGGTATATATATAGAAGAATTGTCATTGACTTTTATCTTTCTTCGTGGCGGAATGGTATGGTCACTGGCATACAGATATCCTGGCGAGGGTTCAAATCCCCGCCGGTCCGATATCATAGTCTTTGGGAGGTTCCGCCCTTGGCTCTGATCCCAAGGTCGTTAAGAGAATCCAGACTTTAATGTATTAATATATATGGCTTATTTGAAATATGAAAGAAACACGTTTAAATGTGCAAAAACTTTATCATTATTCGAATGCCAAGTCCCAAACCTACCAATTAGCTACGATGGTGAAGATGGGTTGATTTCAATTCTAAGTACAGAAAACCTGAATTTGACAGGTATATGTATAAAAGAATTGTCATTGACTTTTATCTTTCTTCGTGGCGGAATGGTATGGTCACTGGCATACAGATATCCTGGCGAGGGTTCAAATCCCCGCCGGTCCGATATCATAGTCTTTGGGAGGTTCCGCCCTGGGCTCTGATCCCAAGGTCGTTAAGAGAATCCAGACTTTAATGTATTAATATATATGGCTTATTTGAAATATGAAAGAAACACGTTTAAATGTGCAAAAAATTTATCATTAATCGAATGCCAAGTCCCAAACCTACCAATTAGCTACGATGGTGAAGATGGGTTGATTTCAATTCTAAGTAAAGAAAACCTGAATTTGACAGGTATATGTATAGAAGATTTGTCATTGACTTTTATCTTTCTTCGTGGCGGAATGGTATGGTCACTGGCATACAGATATCCTGGCGAGGGTTCAAATCCCCGCCGGTCCGATATCATAGTCTTTGGGAGGTTCCGCCCTGGGCTCTGACCCCAAGGTCGTTAAGAGAATCCAGACTTTAATGTATTAATATATATGGCTTATTTGAAATATGAAAGAAACACGTTTAAATGTGCATAAAATTTATCATTAATCGAATGTCAAGTCCCAAACCTACCAATTAGCTACGATGGTGAAGATGGGTTGATTTCAATTCTAAGTACAGAAAACCTGAATTTGACAGGTATATGTATAGAAGAATTGTCATTTACTTTTATCTTTCTTCGTGGCGGAATGGTATGGTCACTGGCATACAGATATCCTGGCGAGGGTTCAAATCCCCGCCGGTCCGATATCATAGTCTTTGGGAGGTTCCGCCCTGGGCTCTGATCCCAAGGTCGTTAAGAGAATCCAGACTTTAATGTATTAATATATATGGCTTATTTGAAATATGAAAGAAACACGTTTAAATGTGCAAAAAATTTATCATTAATCGAATGCCAAGTCCCAAACCTACCAATTAGCTACGATGGTGAAGATGGGTTGATTTCAATTCTAAGTACAGAAAACCTGAATTTGACAGGTATATGTATAGAAGAATTGTCATTGACTTTTATCTTTCTTCGTGGCGGAATGGTATGGTCACTGGCATACAGATATCCTGGCGAGGGTTCAAATCCCCGCCGGTCCGATATCATAGTCTTTGGGAGGTTCCGCTCTGGGCTCTGATCCCAAGGTCGTTAAGAGAATCCAGACTTTAATGTATTAATATATATGGCTTATTTGAAATATGAAAGAAACACGTTTAAATGTGCAAAAAATTTATCATTAATCGAATGCCAAGTCCCAAACCTACCAATTAGCTACGATGGTGAAGATGGGTTGATTTCAATTCTAAGTACAGAAAACCTGAATTTGACAGGTATATGTATAAAAGAATTGTCATTGACTTTTATCTTTCTTCGTGGCGGAATGGTATGGTCACTGGCATACAGATATCCTGGCGAGGGTTCAAATCCCCGCCGGTCCGATATCATAGTCTTTGGGAGGTTCCGCCCTGGGCTCTGATCCCAAGGTCGTTAAGAGAATCCAGACTTTAATGTATTAATATATATGGCTTATTTGAAATATGAAAGAAACACGTTTAAATGTGCAAAAAATTTATCATTAATCGAATGCCAAGTCCCAAACCTACCAATTACCTACGATGGTGAAGATGGGTTGATTTCAATTCTAAGTGCAGAAAACCTGAATTTGACAGGTATATGTATAGAAGAATTGTCATTGACTTTTATCTTTCTTCGTGGCGGAATGGTATGGTCACTGGCATACAGATATCCTGGCGAGGGTTCAAATCCCCGCCGGTCCGATATCATAGTCTTTGGGAGGTTCCGCCCTGGGCTCTGATCCCAAGGTCGTTAAGAGATCCAGACTTTAATGTATTAATATATATGGCTTATTTGAAATATGAAAGAAACACGTTTAAATGTGCAAAAAATTTATCATTAATCGAATGTCAAGTCCCAAACCTACCAATTAGCTACGATGGTGAAGATGGGTTGATTTCAATTCTAAGTACAGAAAACCTGAATTTGACAGGTATATGTATAGAAGAATTGTCATTTACTTTTATCTTTCTCCGTGGCGGAATGGTATGGTCACTGGCATACAGATATCCTGGCGAGGGTTCAAATCCCCGCCGGTCCGATATCATAGTCTTTGGGAGGTTCCGCCCTGGGCTCTGATCCCAAGGTCGTTAAGAGAATCCAGACTTTAATGTATTAATATATATGGCTTATTTGAAATATGAAAGAAACACGTTTAAATGTGCAAAAAATTTATCATTAATCGAATGCCAAGTCCCAAACCTACCATTTAGCTACGATGGTGAAGATGGGTTGATTTCAATTCTAGGTACAGAAAACCTGAATTTGACAGGTATATGTAAAGAAGAATTGTCATTGACTTTTATCTTTCTTCGTGGCGGAATGGTATGGTTCAAATCCCCGCCGGTCCGATATCATAGTCTTTGGGAGGTTCCGCCCTGGGCTCTGATCCCAAGGTCGTTAAGAGAATCCAGACTTTAATGTATTAATATATATGGCTTATTTGAAATATGAAAGAAACACGTTTAAATGTGCAAAAAAATTATCATTAATCGAATGCCAAGTCCCAAACCTACCAATTAGCTACGATGGTGAAGATGGGTTGATTTCAATTCTAAGTACAGAAAACCTGAATTTGACAGGTATATGTAAAGAAGAATTGTCATTGACTTTTATCTTTCTTCGTGGCAGAATGGTATGGTCACTGGCATACAGATATCATGGCGAGGGTTCAAATCCCCGCCGGTCCGATATCATAGTCTTTGGGAGGTTCCGCCCTGGGCTCTGATCCCAAGGTCGTTCAGAGAATCCAGACTTTAATGTATTAATATATATAGCTTATTTGAAATATGAAAGAAACACGTTTAAATGTGCAAAAAATTTATCATTAATCGAATGCCAAGTCCCAAACCTACCAATTAGCTACGATGGTGAAGATGGGTTGATTTCAATTCTAAGTACAGAAAACCTGAATTTGACAGGTATATGTATAGAAGAATTGTCATTGACTTTTATCTTTCTTCGTGGCAGAATGGTATGGTCACTGGCATACAGATATCCTGGCGAGGGTTCAAATCCCCGCCGGTCCGATATCATAGTCTTTGGGAGGTTCCGCCCTGGGCTCTGATCCCAAGGTCGTTAAGAGAATCCAGACTTTAATGTATTAATATATATGGCTTATTTGAAATATGAAAGAAACCGTTTTAATGTGCAAAAAATTTATCATTAATCGAATGCCAAGTCCCAAACCTACCAATTAGCTACGATGGTGAAGATGGGTTGATTTCAATTCTAAGTACAGAAAACCTGAATTTGACAGGTATATGTATAGAAGAATTGTCATTGACCTTTATTTTTCTTCGTGGCGGAATGGTATGGTCACTGGCATACAGATATCCTGGCGAGGGTTCAAATCCCCGCCGGTCCGATATCATAGTCTTTGGGAGGTTCCGCCCTGGGCTCTGATCCCAAGGTCGTTAAGAGAATCCAGACTTTAATGTATTAATATATATGGCTTATTTGAAATATGAAAGAAACACGTTTAAATGTGCATAAAATTTATCATTATTCGAATGCCAAGTTCCAAACCTACCAATTAGCTACGATGGTGAAGATGGGTTGATTTCAATTCTAAGTAAAGAAAACCTGAATTTGACAGGTATATGTATAGAAGAATTGTCATTGACTTTTATCTTTCTTCGTGGCGGAATGGTATGGTCACTGGCATACAGATATCCTGGCGAGGGTTCAAATCCCCGCCGGTCCGATATCATAGTCTTTGGGAGGTTCCGCCCTGGGCTCTGATCCCAAGGTCGTTAAGAGAATCCAGACTTTAATGTATTAATATATATGGCTTATTTGAAATATGAAAGAAACACGTTTAAATGTGCAAAAAATTTATCATTAATCGAATGCCAAGTCCCAAACCTACCAATTACCTACGATGGTGAAGATGGGTTGATTTCAATTCTAAGTACAGAAAACCTGAATTTGACAGGTATATGTATAGAAGAATTGTCATTGACTTTTATCTTTCTTCGTGGCGGAATGGTATGGTCACTGGCATACAGATATCCTGGCGAGGGTTCAAATCCCCGCAGGTCCGATATCATAGTC
>NC_090731.1:100621038-100623538 GCF_036898095.1 Palaemon carinicauda | reverse complement strand
AAAGTACCAGGGTGTAGCAAAAACTGCACATCAGAGCCTGAATCGTCTAAAAAGTGAAAATTAGTGAGAGGGGAGACCACCGCCTTAAGCGATGGCCATCTAAAAAGGCTTTTTGGGACGCATAACCTTCTGTACATTTCTCTGCAGCAGCCCCGAATCTGGAGTGGTAGTAACATAACTGTTGTTGATGGGCATCTTTAAATGGCTGTAGAAATCATTGACTGGGGAGTGAACGAGGGGTGGCATATATGGGTCGTTTGCAACTGTATCCTACAATATCTACATCAGCTCCGGTTGGTTTTGAATGTTTGTCCTCTTCGTCAGGAGTGGAGACATATATGGAGGTTATGAATGTGGTGAAATGGCTGTCCATAAGGGCGTTGACATTGGTCATCAGGTCCTTGATGTGTAAGGTATTGACAACGGGCATGGCGGCGGGTTCAGTTTCTGTTATGCGTTGTACCCAAAGGGCACAGAGTATATTGACTTCCCGAGGAGCTGTCTGCAGCAGGTTGCAGGCAAGCAGTACTGGTAACTTTCCTGAGGGAGAGAGAATTCTTTTGATCCATCAACAGTTGTGGAGAGAGCTAAAAAGTTTAGAATACAGGCAGCTGGTCATGGTGAGTAATGCTCCAGGAGCTATGTTTTGAGGGTGTCATACTCTATTGGGGTGTTTCTGGGAAAGGTTTTCTTGGATTGCAACGAAGACATAGTCTGTTTAGGTGCTTGAAAGAGTCCCCCTTGATGCGAAACTGAACTTTGGCGCGCTAAAATCAGGCAAATGCTTGTCTACTGGCGAAGGTCACCAGTTTCATTGATGCGGTATGGATAGAAGTGTCTGGTTTGGTGAGCGGGATCCTAAAAGTGCAGGAAGCAGCAGTGAGAAGTGAGCGGGAAGGCCGCCGGTCACTCCATGATCACCAATATGGCAGGGTTTAATTAGGTCTTAACAGAAAGATCGCTGGATATGACTGGTTTATTAAAGCAACATTACAAGCTTAGGGATTAGGTTGGTAGGGCACCAACCACCGATTGACATACTACCACTAGAGAGTTATTGGGTACTTTTACTGGCTGGGCAGTACTACATTGGATCCATATCTCTGGTTACAGCTCATTTTTTCTTTGCCTACACATACAGCGAATAGTCTGGTATATTCTTTCCATGTTTTCCTCTGCCCTCATACACTTGACAGCACGGATATTACTAAACAAGTCTTCTTCACTCAAGAGGTTAGCTACTTCACTATAATTGATCAGTGGCTACTTTAAGAGACTCTTTAGCTATGGTAAGCAACTCTTTTAGGAGAAGGACACCACAAAATCATACCAACATTCTTTAGTCCTGGATAGTGCCATAGCCTCTGTACCATGGTCTTCCACTGGCTTGGGGTGTGGTTTCTTATGCTTGAGGGTACACATGGCCACTTTTCTATCTCATTTCTCTTCCTCTTGCTGTTTGTATATTTTTTAGTCTATGTATGAAAGATCTGTTTTAATATTGTTTATATTATTCAATACTTCTCTTGTAGTTTATTTAGTTATTCCCTTTCCTCACTGAGGTATTTTCCCTGTTGGAGCCCATGGGTTTAAAGCATCTTGCTTACCCAACTATGGATTTAGTTTACCAAGTAATAATATTAATAGTAATACACAAACGCTTGTGGATAACAATGTAAAAAAAGAAGAAAATAAACAATATGTTACATGCAATAGCAAGCTTAAACAGGTATTTCTAATACCAGTTCAAGAGAGAGAGAGAGAGAGAGAGAGAGAGAGAGAGAGAGAGAGAGAGACAGTGCAATCACAATATAATGTATGAGTTTGCATGATATACACATGCATTACAGCTTCTCTGTCACTATTAAAGTATCATACTTACCTATAATTTGCATAAAGTTCCTCAAATTGTATTTTGCTTCAGTGTGGATTGCTTTATTCCAAAATAAACATAGCCTCAATGCTACTCTGTTCTAGCAAGCAGTATGCTGCATGGATGAGCTACACAAGCAAATTTTGTGGGTCATTATTTTAGGAGTAATATATTACTTTCAGATTAGTAACAATAGCTATAAACTGAACAGACAGCAGTATTAACATAATCAATAGCGAAAATAGATGAATTTACACTAAATTTCTAAATCGATTGTTCTCTTTTTCTCGGAGACGTCGTCTTGTGAATGTAGTCGTGCTGGAACAAAAGCAAAGGTGTATAAATTGGGCTCTTGTTAAACAGCTTCCAGGAACTTGTACAGAAATATTTGGAAGCTCTTAATTGGTTAAAAGGCCAGGTAATGATTTGCCATACAAAACAGAAAAGCTGGCAAAAGCGAATACAAACTATACATACCCAAGAATACACAACCAGTCTCTCAAAAGTGAAGAATGGACTTACACAATGAAATGGGTTTGATGCAGAGACGAGGCTACATTAACTGAGACATGGTGAGTTCAAAGTTAGGTAGTAGATAAAATCCTTAAAAGAGTGTTGTAAAGCAAA
>NC_090731.1:100616038-100618538 GCF_036898095.1 Palaemon carinicauda | reverse complement strand
AAACGGCAAGGCAACAGGACATGGCATGTTCGAGAGACAGACAAAGTTCAGAGGAAAACCGGAGACATGATCATTCAGGTTCTTTTTAGTGCGAGGGAAGAGCGCAGATACAAGCATAATATATACAATAGGAATTATGTACAATTGTGTGACACACGGTTGGTACATGGCTCCCCCCCTAAAGATGACATACTGTACATGTTAAATAGGGCGCCCTGATCTAGAGAGGCGAACTGTAGGCGGGTCATCTGGCAGAAGATAAGCAGGTTTTAGATGATCAATGGAGACCCAGTCTTCTTTGCCCCGAATGTTTAGGAGGAATGCTTTCGGACTGCGTCGGAATCCGTGTGTCGATGTACTTTGGAAGTTTGGCAAGAAGTACAGACACGGACCCAATCCTTAGCATCCTTAGAAATGCCGTGCCAAATGAACTTTGCCTTCAGCAGCTGTGCAGTAGAACGGCACGAGGGGTGTGAAAGGCCGTGGATGAAATCAAACACCTGTCGGCGCATGGGAGCAGGAATCCAAGGTCGCGGTCTACCAGTACTGACGTCACAAAGGAGGGCGGTGTTGGAGTTTTCGAGGGGAAAATCCTCCCAACGGAGGGACGTGCAGGATGTCCTACAAGCTTGATACTCTGGATCCTGTCGTTGGGCTTCAGCCAGGGCGTTGTAATCCAATCCCAGTTGAACGGCAGCCAACGTGTTTCTTGACAGGGCATCGGCAACGGGATTCATTTTCCCAGGGACGTATTGGAGGGTGCAATTGTATTCAGCCACGGCGGAGAGATGTCGGCGTTGACGGGCGGACCAGGCGTCAGACTGTCGAGTGAAGGCGTGCACCAGAGGCATGTGGTCTGTGCGAATGACGAAGGGCGTACCTTCTAAGAAATGGCGAAAGTGACGGACAGCCAAGTGCACCGGCAGCAATTCTCGATCGAAGGTAGAATAACCCGATTCTGCCTTGGACAGTTTTCTGCTGAAGAAGGCCAATGGGCGGGGCGAGCCTTTGACCACCTGCTCGAGTACTGCACCAATAGCGACGTCGCTGGCATCAGTGGAGAGAAGGAGAGGGGCGTGTGGGATAGGAAAAGTGAGAGCCGCAGCAGTTGATAGGGCCTTCTTTGCAATGCAGAAGGCTGCTTCTTGAAGGGGACCCCACTTCAGGTCCTTTGGCTTGCCCTTGAGGGAGGCGTAGAGGGGGGCAAGAGTGGTGGCAATGGCTGGCAGAAAACGGTGAAAATAGTTGATCATGCCCAAGAATTCCTGCAGAGCTTTGACGGTCGAGGGCGTTGGGAAATTCTGAACGGCTGCTACCTTCTCAGGGAGGGGATGGACTCCTTCAGGAGTGATACGGTGCCCTAAGAACGACACTTCGTTGGCGCCAAAGGTACACTTGTCGTACCGGACTACAAGGCCGTTTTGTTGCAGGCGGTCGAGCACGATGCGCAGGTGACGGAGGTGTTCCTCTTTCGAGGAGGAGAACACAAGTATGTCGTCCACATAACATACACAGAAAGGGAGGTCCCCTAAGATGCCATCCATGAGACGTTGAAACGTTGCCCCAGCATTACGAAGGCCAAAACAGGAGTAATTGAAGGTGTATGTGCCAAACGGAGTGGTGATGGCGGTCTTGGGGATGTCTTCTGGGTTCATAGGCACCTGATAATACCCCTTCAGGAGGTCGAGCGTAGAGAAAACCTTTGCTTTGTGCAGGTAGGAGGTTACATCGGCAATGTTTGGGAGGGGGTAGTGATCCGGTTCTGTTTGCATGTTCAGGCGCCTGTAATCCCCGCACGGACGGAGGGAGCCGTCTTTCTTCAGAACGATGTGTAAGGGTGACGACCATGGGCTGGAGGCCTTTTGGCAAAGGCCCATTTTCTCCATTTCGGTGAACGTCTGTTTGGCGGCTGCCAATCGTTCCGGTGCCAGACGTCTGAATTTTGCGAAGACTGGGGGTCCCGTCGTCTTGATATGGTGATAAATACCGTGCTTGGCAGGAACCGTGGGCGTTTGGCGAAGTTCTGGACGGAAAACTTCCGGGTACGACGTGAGGAGGTGGGCGTAGGCATCCGTGGGTGCGCTGATGTGGAGAGCGAGGTTAGAGGGGGCGGGTTGAAGAGGTGTCGACAAGTACGAGTCTGCGTTGACCAATCGTCGGTGGGCGACATCGACCAGAAGGTGGAAATGAGAGAGGAAATCCGCACCGAGGATTGGCATTGTGACGTCAGCAACGAGAAACTTCCAATTGAATTTACCGTTTCCGAACGATAATGTGAGGCTCTCGTAACCGTAGGTGGGTATCGCAGATCCGTTGGCAGCTACCAAGCGGACGTCGGCAGATGTAGACAGACTACGTTGTGCCTTGAAGAGTTTCCTTGGCAAAAGAGAACGACAAGCACCCGTGTCTACCAAAAATCGCACGCCCGTTCCTGCATCCTGTAAAAAGAAAAGATTAGAAACATGGGAGGCCACCGCCACAAGCGATGGCCTACTTACAC
>NC_090731.1:100608538-100611038 GCF_036898095.1 Palaemon carinicauda | reverse complement strand
CACTATCAAAGGCTTCTTCCTAGTCCACAAAAGCCATCAAAAGTGGATTTCTCTATTCTACACATTGCTGTACAACAGTTCTTGAAATGGAAATTTGGCCAGTACAACTTCTGCCTTTTCTAAACCATGTTTGTTCACCTCTCAGCTTTTCAACCATCTTTCTTTCTAGCCTTTCTACAGTAAGCATACTATGCATTTTCATGACAACTGACGTAAATGTGATGCCTCTGTAGATATAGCAATCAGTCAGGTCTCCTTGTTTTGCAATTTTAGCCAACACTCCTAGCTCCCATTCGTCAAGTTTTGCCTCTTGACGCCACATTCTACCAAATAACCTTATAAGTATTCTGGGAGTCTCTTCATTTTCAGCCAATGTCATCTTAGAATTTGTTAAATTGTATCTAAGGGCTTTTCATCTCCTGAGTTTTTAATATTAGCTTCGACTTCAAACTCACTGATCTCATTCATGGGCACATCAAGGAGGTCATCCTCAGCTCCAGGAATATCAATGGTATCATTCCTTTCATATCCCTATTCATGACCTTACTGAAGTGTTCCACCCAAGGTTGCCTTTTTTCATCTTCTGTTGTTATAACAGATCTACTGTATCTCTCTTTTTATGGGTAAAGGCTTCTTCTTCTTCTCTGCCCCATTGAGACTCCATTAATAATTCTATGAGCGATTCAATTCATAGCTTTATCTGTCTCATTTGCTTTCCTGTCTAAATATTCGCTCCAGTCATTCCTGACATTTTTATTGACCTTACTAGCAATACTGGAATACTTAGCATACTCCACATTGTAGTTAAAATTTCTTCCTTGAAAACTTTCAACAAGCAATTTCTGTCTTTGTCTCCTTTTTTATAGTATTCCAAGTATAACTTGGTATCCATGGCCTTCTTGTAACTACATGTCCAAAAATTTCGCAACTAACTGAGTGATATATGTACTTATTATCACACCATTCTCCATTTATCATCTGTTCTTCATTTCTCAAAGTCCCCAAGACTGAAAATCGTTTCCCCCATTCAATTGCAAAGGTTTTTCTGCGCATTCTCTGGAAGCTTCGTTATATAAAGCCTAGGTATTCCATCTGCATTTCTGTGGCTGCTTTCACTTATAATATCAACGTGGTAATGCGGAGCTTGTGATAACTACTAATGTCTACACCTCCACAGCTTCTTACATTTCTCAAAAAATTCCTTCTCTCTTCATTGATTGCTGTGATCTACCTGATTTTTTTAATTGTCACATTGTGGTGTCGATGTATATTTGTGGATGTCCTTGCGCTGGAAAAGAGTACCTCCAATGACAAGATTGTTTGTTGAACAAAAACTTGCAAAAATTGTTCCATTTTCATTATGGAATATCATTCTTTCCATTCCATTCACCTTAACCAAAAATTTATTACTTTTCAGTCATGTTTGTTACAATTTTTTTGTATCTTTAAAATCGTTTATATAATTTTCAAATTATCAATTCTTTATTTCACTGCTAAACCTAATGATTATTGATATTCCTGTGACATACAAACTCAAAGATAATATAGCGTCAGTTTCGTTTTTCTACTTCAGTTGTGGTAGCCTATTGGAAACGACTTTGTTTAGCAATCTGTTAGACTGACATTCGAGACACACTCAAGCTCGATAGTTTCTAGCAGTGTATGAAACCTCACCATCCTTATTTGAGGAAGCCTATACATTAGGTCAACACGTTGAGTCATCCTCAGCCTTTGCCTGACCCTCCCTGGTAATAGCTTGATGGAGATGCCGCTTGGGTGTTGATCATAAGTGTATATGGGCAGTTTCTAGGACAGCATCCTGTCCCTTGTCTCTCTCATTCATGACCGACCTTTAAATAATCTCATAGTTATATGAGCAATCTTGCAAGTGAATTATTCATCAGTAGCGAAACACTTGTATCCCAATGTGTCAAGATCCATGTACCAAACCGATTAAAATTTTTTACGACAAGGTAAATGAACTCAATATTCATGAGTATTACACAAAAATCTAGGTCTCAGCTTATCATTGTAGAGGTTGCAATTTGGTAGTGAAGGGAGTTTTAGTTGCTGGTGGCCGCTCGAGTTGACAAGTCCCTCACCTGAGAGGGTAGATGTGTATGGTGTAAATACGAACGAACCTTTTGTGATAAATAAAGAAAACCCATATTCCGACGTCTCATTATCCATCTACACGGGTCACATTGGTGTCAGGTGTGAAAAATATGTCTTTTGTGTGTGCTGTGAGTGAAGTTGTTCTTTGAGCTGGTAAAATAAAATTTCAAGATGCCGAGATACACAAGGACTAACATAGTAGACGCTGCTGCTGCACGAGATAAGAACGAAGGAGCAGTCGAATATAGCATTGCCGATGAAGGATATAGACAGGAAATTTGAACGCAAGAATTGGAAAATATGTTAGATCACTTACAACAGTTAATAAACAGAATGTCGGGGGAATGATAACAGGAGCGGCGCGCAACCACAGCATATCTGACGT
>NC_090731.1:100581124-100588624 GCF_036898095.1 Palaemon carinicauda | reverse complement strand
CATTCCTATTTCTAGCACGCTCTCTAGCCTCTCTCACATCTATCCTCATATCACCCAGAACTTTCTTCACTCTATCCATCCACCCAAGCCTTGGCCTTCCACTTGTACTTCTCCTATCATCTCTTGCATTCATCACCTTCTTTAGCAGACAACCATTTTCCATCCTCTCAACATGGCCAAACCACCTCAACACATTCATATCCACTCTAGCTGCTAACTTATTTCTTACACCCGTTCGCACCCTCACTACTTCGTTCCTATCCCTATCTACTCGAGATACACCAGCCATACTCCTTAGACACTTCATCTCGAACATATTGAATTTCTGTCTCTCTGTCACTTTCATTCCCCGAAACTCCGATCCATACATCACAGTTGGTACAATCACTTTCTCATACAGAACTCTCTTTACATTCATGCCCAACCCTTTATTTTTTACCACTTCTTTAACTGTCCCTAACACTTTGCATCCTTCATTCACTCTCTGACGTACATCTGCTTCCACTCCACCATTTGCTGCAACAACAGACCCCAAGTACCTAAACTGATCCACCTCCTCAACTAACTCTCCATTCAACATGACATTCAACCTCGCACCACCTTCCCTTCTCGTACATCTCATAACCTTACTGTTACCTACATTAACTCTCAACTTCCTTCTCTCAAACACCCTTCCAAATTTTGTCACTAATCAGCCAAGCTTCTCTTCCGCGTCTGCAACCAGTACAGTATCATCCGCAAACAACAACTGATTTACCTCCCATTCATGGTCATTCTCGTCTACCAGTTTCAATCCTCGTCCAAGCACTCGAGCATTCACCTCTCTCACCACTCCATCAACATACAAGTTAAACAACCACGGCGACATCACAAATCCTTGTCTCAGCCCCACTCTCTCCGGAAACCAATCGCTCTCTTCATTTCCTATCCTAGCACATGCTTTACTACCTTTGTAGAAACTTTTCACTGCTTGCAACAACCTTCCACCAACTCCATATAACCTCATCACATTCCACATTGCTTCCCTATCAGCTAAACCATACGTTTTCTCCAGGTCCACACACGCAACATACACCTCCTTACCTTTTGTTAAATATTTCTTGCAGATCTGCCTGAATGTAAAATTCTGATTCATATAACCCCTACCTCTTCTAAAACCACCATGTACTTCTAAGATTGCATTCTCTGTTTGATCCTTAATCCTATTAATCAGTACTCTACCATACACTTTTCCCACTACACTCAACAAACTAATACCCCATGAATTACAACACTCATTCACATCTCCCTTACCCTTATATAGTGGTAAAATACACACACAAACCCAATCTACTGGTACTATTGACAACACAAAACACATATTAAACAATCTCACCAACCATTCAAGTAAAGTCACACCCCTTTCCTTCAACATCTCAGCTCTTTACACTATCCATACCTGATGCTTTTCATACTCTCGTTTCATCTAGTGCTCTACTCACTTCCTCTCTTGTAATCTCTCTCTCATTCTCATCTCCAATCACCGGCACCTCAACACCTACAACAGCAATTATATCTGCCTCCCTATTATCCTCAACATTCAGTAAACTTTCAAAATATTCTGCCTACCTTTTCCTTGCCTCGTCTCCTTTTAACTACCTTCCATTTCCATCTTTCACTGTCTCTTCAATTATTGAATCTGCTGTTCTTACTCTCTTCACTTCTTTCCAAAACTTCGTCTCATTCTCTTCATATGAATGACCCAATCTTTGATCCCACTTCAGGTCAGCTGCCCTCTTTGCCTCACTTACCTTGCGCTTTACTTCCACATTTTTCTCTATATATCTTCTCTCTAGCTTTATCAATTGATATATATATATATATATATATATATATATATATATATATATATATATATATATATATATATATATATAAATATATATATATATATATATATATATATATATATATATATATATATATATATATATATATATATATTAATATATGTATATATATATATATATATATATATATATATATATATATATATATATATATATATATATATATATATATATATATATATATATATATTTATATATATTCCATGTTGACGGATAATGAGACATCAGAACATGGGTTTTTTTACTTTATTATAAAAAGGTTCTGAATTCCCTTTTCACAGCCTGATACTCTTCAGACGAGTACCTTCTTGTTCTTGTGATCTCTCGTGTGGTACTGCCACTCCTGAGCAATTCATACATTGTTGGTCTGTCAATATGCTTAATTGTTAGATTTTGTGAAAATCTCCACTGTGATGGGAGTATACTCTCACCATTAGGCTTACAGTACGTCACCTATCAGACTTAATGCACGTCACCTATAACAGAATTCAGTGATCGCATGCAACAATTTATGACTGTCATAGTACTCTTAAACAGGTCATTAATCTGACTGTGAAAAACACATACTTCTGCATATTTTTCATGCAACGCTTAGGACATTACTCCCCCCTATGCTCTTCACTCCGGGAGGAGGTGCGCACTCGCCCTCTCTAGTTTATGATATATGGAGGACACTCCAACTGGAATATGGCATGGCATGTACTGGACAGAAATGAAACATAATATATATATATATATATATATATATATATATATATATATATATATATATATATATATATATATATATATATATATATATATATATATATATATATATATATATATATATATATATATATATATATATATATATATATATATATATATATATATATATATATATATATATATATATATATATATATATATATATATATATATATATATATATATATATATATATATATATATATATATATATATATATATATATATATATATATATATATATATATATATATATATATATATATATATATATATATATATATATATATATATATATATGTGTGTGTGTGTGTGTGTGTGTGTGTATATGTATATGTATATATATATATATATATATATATATATATATATATATATATATATATATATATATATATATATATATATATATATATATATATATATATATATATATATATATATATAAATTTATTACGTAAGGGGTGATGATCACTTTGCAACTTAATTGGTTGACGTAATAAAAAGAACCTGTGCCTGTCTAGAATCCAAAGAATAGCAAATGCTTATAGATCGAATGTACTATAATTCTTTTCTGCCCCTTTTAATGACCTGGAAGCAAAACAAATAGGTTGCTCTTTAGTTTTATAATATTGTTGAGAAATTACGCCACCATTATCATTTCTACTCAAATCTGTTATCACAAAAAACGGGCGATCAAATTTAGGATATGCGAGTAACTTATTATTAGTTACGGCAGCTTTTAAATGATTAAATGCCCTTTCTTCTTCCACTCCATACTCTATTACTTTTTGTTACTTTAAAGCATCCGAGGGTGTCACTATCTCTCAAAAACCTCTTATTAATTTACGGCAATACACATCGAACCCAATGAACCCAGCTACATCTTTAGGGGTACGTAGCCTCGGGAAATCTCTAGTAGCTTCTACTTTACTGGGGCAAGGTTGGGTACCTTATGGGGTTATTATATGACCTGAAAATTTTACTTGTTTACATAAAAGTTTATTTTCATAACATTATGGCACAATGCTTCTAAAACTTCACGAATATTGTTATTATGCTCTTCAGCCGTTTTCCCTGTAATTATGATGTCGTCAAAATATACAAGAACTTTATGGCCAATTAAGGGAGACGACACCGACATGATTACTCTAGAAAAATGACTGAGCATTTTTAACACTGTAAGGGAGAAACTTAAACTGAAACAGTTGATCATTGGCTATAAATGCCGTTTTGCATTTACTGCCTTCCTGAATGGGTATTTTATAGTATCCAGATTTTAACTTGATAGCTGTAAAATATTTACTATCCCGTTCCTTCAGGAGTAATTCTTAGATCGAGAGCATTATCCTTAGTGACTGCATTCAACTTCCTATAATCAATACACAATCTTACCAAGCCATCCTTTTTCCTAACAGCTACAGTTGGAGAATCCCAGGAGGATTCTCTCTCCTCAATAATCCCTCGTTCCCTTAATTTACTAATATCCCTTTTTATCTCTCCCTGGAAACGAATGGGTACCTTATAATGCTTTGACCTGATCGGATCCGCCTGCCAAGTTTCAATGCTAAAAGGAAATCGATTACTCCTCCTAGGTGGGTCATCTCCAATTACAATTACATTGGAATAATTATTAGCAATGTTACTAACTACAGGTTGATATTCTGGCCGACATAGTTTTCTTGCTGGAATAATCAAGTTCTTAGTACACTCGTCTGTGCGGATTGGAGCTGTGGCTCCTAAGACACCATATTAGTAATTTCACATAACTCCAATTCAGACACAGAACCCCTTCCTTACACAACTCTTTATTTAACAAATTAACCATTGTATTATCCACTGTATTCTCTTTTATTTCTGACAAGCTCTTTAGGACTACAAGTGACCAATTGTCATGGGATTTAACTACGACCTTGGTTCCCTCCGGGAGAGGGTGATACGGGATCACTGATATGCTGGTAAGTGTCTGGAGAGGCAATACTTCTCTTCTTTCAGGTACAGCTGTTACCTTACCTACTTGTCTCTCCCTTCACACACAAGCACTCTCTCCTGCTTTTACTGTTATTCTATCTTTTTTCTCCATAAATGCATATTTGATTGCTCATTATAAAATACAAACCAAATATAGCCTCAATTCCTAGAATTCCCAAGGTGGGCACGACAAAATTTAGGGGTAAACTTCACAGATCCCACCTTGAAGTTGATGATTGTTGTATTCCTTACCTGTAGTTTATTTCCTCCTGATGTGTCAAGGATGGTGGATACCGCGGACTGTGATGGATTTGAAGAGATTCCTTGTTCAACAAGCAAAATGCTGGCACCTGTGTTGATCAGCGCTCGAATGGACTTATCTAGTATGTCAACCCTGACTGCTTAAATTCCGAGCCACCCATTACGATATGTGGGGCTCAAGCCAACAACCTCGCTTGCAATATCGCTGCCCCCTGCTCCTGTTTTTAGTGCTACGGGGGTTAGGTCGGGGGTAGTGAAAGAGGTCCTAGTGCCTACTCCAATGCAGTCACTCTCACCGCTTCTTCAGCTGCTGCTTTTGCTGCCACGTGGGGGCGCATCAATCTCCCTTGTCTCTCACTTCCTCTATTTCTTTTTCCTCAGATGTTGGGCGGGTGTTGGTGTGCGTGTGCAACAGGCCACCAGCCCTCGGTGTTTTTTGCTGGGCACTCTCGAGATAGATGACCGTAAGTCTGACAAGTGTAACAGTGGGGTGATCCTTGGTTGGGGCACTCCACTTGTTAGGGCCCCTCTTCCCTCCCCCATACTGCCAATATCTGATGACTCTTCTCACCTGTTGACTTCGTTCTCCCCTCCCCAGGTTTGGTGAATGGTGGCTGCGCCTCATTGCATATGTTCTCATGGCTGCCACCTATCCAGAATTGGGGCAGTTATTCTCCGTCCTTTTTCCCCTGGCAAACTGTCTAGAATGTTTAATATGGCCATCACAACATCTGCTAACAAGCAATTGTCATCAAACAAATACCCACATAAATACGGGTTTACTAATCTGCGAATATGTTTACGAAAAATTGTTTTTTTATCCCCTTCTGGAAGATTAGCACTCCGTGTAGCAAATGAATCACAATCTTGAAAAATTTGAATTGTAAAACTGAGGACTGACTCACCGTCGTGAATTTTTGGTTGGTAATTTTCTTCCATATCCCCTTATTTTGCATCGTGAAAAGGCGTATTTCTCAATTAAACATTATTTTATTTAAGTATACTTTCTTAAACTGTCATGTGGCCGACACATTACCTCCATTGCCAGAGCATATTTCATCAATCTAATTACTTGAATTGCTTTTTTTCTTTCTGACCACCCATATGTGGCTACTTCAAAGTCTCTCAAGAACTCTTCGATTGATTTAAACCCTTCATTAGGCCGTTGATTGTCAAAAGGCCTAAGACTTGCATGGAGTTCTGGCAATTTTCGAACTACGACGTTTTGAGTATCTTCTAAATAACTAGGGGCTAGATGCACTGTCAAAAAGTCCTTGTCCGGAGAGAAGCTCCGGGCCATCTAAAGAAGAAGAAGAAGAGTATTTTCACTCGGTTGTGTATGTGTGCTTTCACTCGCATGCGTTTTAACTTCATTTATGTACGTCGGATATGCTGTTGTTGCTCACCGCTCCTCTTCTCGTTCAACTAACAATCAGTTTTTTGACTTGGCTAGGTTATCTAACCTATTTTCTAAGTTCTGGGTTCATTACTCTTATCAATATTCTTTATCAACATCGCTATAACCATCTGCTCCTTCATTTTCATCTCGAACAGCAGCAGTGTCTGCTATGTTAGTCTTATATATCTAGGCATCTTGAACTCTTATTTTACTGGCTTAAAAGAAAAATTTCACTCACAGCATACACTAACAGACATATTCTTTCACCTGACTTCAGTTATGTCCCATGTCGACGGATAAATGAGACATTGAAACATGCTTTTTTTCACTTTATTATAAAAAAAGGTTTGTGAACAAACTTTACAGAGACCAATACTCTGCGGATGAGTACCTTCTTTTTTTTTGTGATCGCTCGTGTGGTACTGCCCTCCTGATCAATTCATACATTTTTGGTCTGTCAATATGCTGAGTTGTCAGATTTTTAGGAAATCTCCACTGTGATGGAAAAATGCGCTCACCATTAGTCTCACAACACGTCACCTATCAGACTTAACACACATCACCTATAACAGAGTTCATATGAACGCACACAACAATTTATGAGTCATAGTACTCTTAAACAGGTCAATAATCTTACTATATGAAATACATACTTCTGCATATTTTTCATACAAGGATTAAGACATATATATATATATATATATATATATATATATATATATATATATATATATATATATATATATATATATATATATATATATATATATATTGGTGTAGTAGGTTAGCCAGGGCACCAGCCACCCGTTGAGATACTCCCACTAGAGAGTTATTGGGTCCTTTGACTGGCCAGAGGTACTACATTGGATCTTTCTCTCTGGTTACGGTTCATTTTCCCTTTGCCTACACATACACCGGATAGTCTGGCCTATTCCTTACAAACTGTCTTCAGTCCTCATTCACCTGAAAACACTGAGATTACCCAAAAATTCTTCTCTCATGGAGTTAACTACTGCATTGTAATTGTTCAGATGCTAGTTTCCTCTTGGTAAGGTAAGAAGAGACTCTTAAGCTATGTTAAGCAGCTCCTCTAGAAGAAGGACACTCCAAATTCAAACCATTGTTCTGTAGTCTTGGGTAGTGCCGTAGCCTCTATACCATGGTCTTCAACTGTCTTAGGTTAGAGTTCTCTTCCTTGGTACACTCGGGCACACTATACTATCTTATTTT
>NC_090731.1:100543624-100573624 GCF_036898095.1 Palaemon carinicauda | reverse complement strand
GTAATTACTCCATATGCAATCATTCTGATGAGTGATAAGTTGGTTATTTTGTGACCCTTTCTTTAACTTATTTTTCAATGTAAGTTTTGGTGCTTATATTTTAGCATTACCCGACATCATTGGTTATTTTGGTTGGAACTGATCAAACAAACTAGGACTAGAGTGCATTGTCTATTACCTTTTAGTACTGAGTTGATCATAAAGAATCAAATGAATTGAACATTCAGTAGGAAAGCATAATTTCTCTTTTATTCCATTGAAAGCTTCGCCTTTATTGTCGAAGAAATCAATACACTCAGTCGGAGTGGCATCGTAGTTTTCGACCGTTTCAATACACATACCGTATAATATGAAAAAGTTTCCATTTAAACAGTTTACCTCTCTGAGTAATTTAACTTTGAGTATGATAATGTAACCTGAAAATAGCAAATAATATTTTTGAGAAACAGTATCATTAAATTTCCTTTTTAATCAATTTCGTGAACTAACATACGCCCTTTTTTTTTCTTTTTTTTTTCTTTTTTTTTTGTGAGCCTGTCATATTCTATATGATCAATTATATTTATATTCATAGGATATATCCACTTAAACGTCGAGAAAGAGAAATAATGTTTAAACCATTATGCTGTCAACACTTTTTTTTTCTATTGGTGTTGTCCCACTTCTCAGTAAACATTAATTTCTTGATTTTGTCTTTATTACAGGTGGAGAATTACTTATTAGATTTACTGCTACTTGTTATACTTCATTCCAAGTACTGTACAACTTTGAAAATAGGTAAAAAGTAGTGACTGTTTGCTAGTATTAATTGCTCAAATAATGCTTTCTGTTACGTTGAAGGAGTGACCCTAAAATGGATATAAAAGAAAAATATAATTAATATGCATAAAATGAAATGTTTATTCATAACGCGTCGATATATTTAAGAAAGCCATTCTAGTTGTTATAATTTTTTTTTTTTCAATAACTATTGGATGTAGTTTTTAATATTTAGTTAAAAACATAACTTTTAGGTACAGTATTTAACAAAAGCGCTTCCAGATATCTATGAATAATTCCTCGGCTCTAAGTTGTGTATCTCTGTGTATATATTTATCAAATTTGCAGAACGTCTGACAGTATTTTGAAAAGAGCAAACTGGCGGAGGTAAAAAAATAAAGATATACTGTGAAAGGAGTGAAATTTTTTTTTTGTAAAGATTATCTGCTTGCTGTAGATTGTAGCTTTAAAAGAAAAATTGGATACAAAGAATCAAAAGGGATTGTTTGATTTGTATTAGATATCGAGTGTTCTATTCTTTTAACACATGCATTCATAGCACAACTCATTCTGTACGGCAGCTGTAAAAACTTATTCAATACTGCGAGAAAAAGGCAAGCACCAAATTATTAATTTGGGATTTTCAATAAAAAAAAAATGGAATTTTTACATAATGAGGAATTGCAAATGTCCGTCTTTTATCCTAGATAATTAATGAAATGGGTGAATCGCATAGTGGCAACACCTTCCCCACCTCACCCCCTCTCCTCAGTTTCTCTTTCTCTCCAATAAATAAAACTTAGTCGCCAGCCTACTGCTCGGCCCAACACGCAGAACGTTAATTAAATTCAAACAGTGATAAATATCTGCAAATTGACGAGACTGGACTATGCAACGAATCGTGTAATGAATTTCTTTATTTTGTTTTAAATATACCAACAAGTAGGGAGAGAAAAGATGTCTAATTGGCATTTATTTGCTTACCGAAATGATGGTGCTCTTATAAACCTTCCCTGTCTCTTTACCTTTCTCTTCATTTTGGGTCATTTGCTTTTAAACCTTTACTCTAGCAACTTGTTATTTGACAGCCAGTAAATGTTTTGTTTTTTCATCACATTCTACGTAATGTAACATTAATTTCCCTATTGTACAATGTTATAAGCTCACGGTAATGGTCTAGATGTAGGTATTAATATCATTAACTTCATCATATAATTTTCAATGTTGTAATTTTTAGTTGTATTCCTATCACTTTAGTAATAATAATAACAATAATAATAATAAAAATAATAATAATAATAATAATAATAATAATAATAATAATAATAATAATAATAATAATAATAATTATAGATAGAGATATTATTATTATTATTATTATTATTATTATTATTATTATTATTATTATTATTATTATTATTAATATTATTATCTAGAAAAAAAGGGAATCATATGATCTTTAGCAGGGAAATACATCAGTTTTGGATTGGGATAACTATACTCAGTACTATTTATATTTTCCTGAAGTTTTATTGAATAGTTTAAATTTTTTGTCCATCAGAGGAATATTGGAACTTACTTGACCTTGATACTTTTAAAGGTATAGAACGAAATAATATAAGTTTTCTATATCTTGTGTTATTCTCCCCAAAATAACCAGAAGAAAATCATTTTGAACTCTCAGAATTTTAGGTTATACCACTTGATACCTCGAACCCTGACAATTACTGCTCTGTTGAGTAAAGTCCCAAATTATTTTAAGGTTTTAAGTGCGTGTTAGCAAAACTGTAATTTACGAGTAATCATATCATTCATAGATTGCGTGTAGACTCTCGCAAAGGATTCTGTGCTTTTGATGATCTTATTTCAATTGCCAGGACTGTGTATAGAAATCCGTTGATTCTAGTTATTATGATTGTTCTTGACTTTAATGCTGTCTTTATTTTTATTTATTTTTTTTTTTTAACTATTTGACCTTGTTATTTATGAGACCCTTTTTTCAGACTTGAAAACATTCAAGTTATTTTCATGCCTTCATATTATTCCTACTTAATTTTGAGCCCTTTAGTGCAAAATGTAGTTCTTTATGTGTTCCACAGTTGCTACATGAATGTAATCTCCGGTGCTCTTCACGGCTGTGTTTTTTCATCTTCACCTTCTTTATCATATATTCATGACATGTGGTTTGAATTAAAATGAATAAAACCAGTAGTTTTCATTGGAAATCATCAAAACAGAAAGATATTAGCAAGATTGCGTATTGATCATGAGAAACTGACCGATTGTTTTTTTTATTAGCACAACTAATAATTTTAATAATTTTAACTAAACGTCATATTTTTGTAACTAAAGAAGTTTATAGGACAAAGTATTTGTTTAATGAGAAAGTTATCGTAACATTTAATAAATTTTTATAGCTTTTTTGCTTGGTTAAATTCTACCATTATTAAGAAGCAAATTTCCTTATCTTGATTTATTTTTTCTATCTTATATTATTATTATTATTATTATTATTATTATTATTATTATTATTATTATTATTATTATTATTATTATTATTATTATTATTATAATCTATGTTACAGCTCTAGTTGGAAAAGCAGGATGATATAAGTCCAAGGGCTCCAACAGTGATAAATAGAGTAGTGAGGAAAGGAAACAAAGGAAACTAGGAAGTAAATGAACTATAATAGAAAATAATGAATAGTTAAGATGAAATACGTTAAGAGCAGTAACCGCATTAACCTTATAAAATAAAAATAAAAACTTAAAAAATGGAAAATAAATAAGATAGAATAGTGTGCTTCAGTGTGCCCTCCAGGAAAAGAATTCTACACCAAGACAGTGGAAGACCATGGTACAGAGGCTATGTCGCTATCTAATACCAGAGAAAAAAAGGTTTGATTTTGACGTGTCATCCTAAAAGATCTGCTTACCGTAGCCAAATAGACTCTTCTACCCTATCAAGAGGAAAGTAGCTAGTGAACAATTACAGCTCAGTAGTTAACACTTGGAGCGAAAAAAATTTGTTTGGAAATCTAAGTGTTGTGGTGTATGAGGGCAGAGGAGAATGTGGAAGGAATAGGACAGACTATTCGGTGTATGTGTAGGCAAAGGAAAATAAGCCGTAACCAGATAGAGGTATCCAATGTAGTAATGTCTGGCCAGTCAAAGGACTCAATAACTCTCTGACAATTCCTCTTCACCTAAGGGGTTAACTACTGCATTGTATTAGTTCAGTGGCTACTTTTCTCTTGATAAGGGAAGGGGAGACTCTTTAGTTATGGTAAGCAGCTCTTCTAGGAGAAAAACGCTCCGAAATCAAACCATTGTTCTCTAATCTTGGGTAGTGCCCTACCCTCTGTATCAAGATCTTCCAGTGCCTTAAGTTAGAGTTGTCTTTCTTGAGGGAACACTCGGGCCCACTATGCTACCTAATTTCTCTTCATCTTGTTTTGTTAAAGTTCTTTATAGTTTTATAGGAAATATATATTTTAATGTTGCTGTTCTTAAAATATTGTATTTTTCCTTGCTTCCTTTCCTCACTGGGCTATTTTCCCTGTTGGGGTCCCTGGGCTTATAGCATCCTGCTTTTCCAACTAGGGTTGTAGCTTACCAAGTAATAATAATAATAATAATAATAATAATAATAATAATAATAATAATAATAATAGCGGCAGTATCTCAGTGGGGTGGCTGGTGCCCTGGCTAACCTACTACCTATATTTACTAGATAATCATTTTTGGTATTTATTCCTTCTATCATATTTTATATTTTATTTCTCCTGAATTTATTTGGACCAGCTCCGTGAGAGTAAAGCTTGACCAATTACCCTGTAAATCTCATTTCAATAATAATAATAATAATAATAATAATAATAATAATAATAATAATAATAATAATAATAGCTTAAGATAATCTTATTCTTTATAGGGATTATGCTAATCTCGTTGCATCAAACCCATATTCTGAGTTCAGAACGGTTGTTTCGGGATCCCTTCACTCAGATCTAGAACAAAAGTAATACATGGTACAAAGTACGTGGATGAAGTTAAACCTTATCAAAACTTTAAGTATAATTGTTTAAATCTAGTACCGCAAATAATTCTGTCTTGAATTTCATTCTGGATCAAATAGTTGATTTGAGTAAATACGTTTTTGTTGAGAACTTGGACAAACGTAACACTTCTATTTATCGAGTATGTATTTTTCAATTGCTCAACATTACCTTATATTATGGAAATTTTTGGAATTCCTTTTTTATAGTGTTCATTGCATTTCCGTTTTTTCTCCTTGCTATGAACATTTTTTTTTTTTTTTTTGAGGCCCTTTGGCTTGTGATGTTCTCATTTTCCAAGTAGTGTTACAGCTTGGAATCTAAATGTCATAATGGTAATGATAATATTAATGAAATTAACAATGCTTAATGATAATAGTAATAATAATGATAATAGAAATGATGGTAATAACGATAATGAAAAAGAAACAGTGATAATGATTTTGGGCATGAGAAGGATGTAGCCAGGAATACAAGTCATAGAAGCTTCATGTTGATAATATTATCAATTTTTATCTTTTCTAAAGTTAGTTTTTACCCTCAATGTTTTTCTGAGTTACATTTAAAATATGTTATTGGTGCTTATGTTGACTGGATGTTTGACCTTGAATATACTTGATGCCCCTATTTTTATAACGAGGAAGGTGTACGTCTCCAATTCTGACGTCACACCATCCCTTGGTTTTGTTAGTATTTAAGACTGAGCTGTCTGTCTTCGTGTCATGATCTTGTAAGATATATATAAAATCTTGAGCAGAATGGAATGGCATTTTGAAATATCTATTACATGTGAATTGGTCATAAGAGTATGAGGGTGTTGAGCCTGATGTGCCCTTGAATGAGCATGTAGTCAACGTAATTGATAATCTTATTCCTTTTTTAGTATTACAATACTGAATCAAGAACAAACCCTGGTTTAATGAGGATTGTGGACAATCTATAAAAGATCAGATTTTACTTCAAATAACTATTCTCAGCTAAGACCAGTTGCTCAGAGGATTTATGCCTCAACCGAAAATGAATATAATGTTGCCATAAGTGTAACCCTTTTTATTACAACCAAATCATATAAATGATAGGAATTTTTGAATATGTACTTATTATTTGTAGACATAAAATTTTCTCCCATTCTTAAACGAGATAGTTTTTCACTCACTGTTCGAAGGAAAAGGCAGTCTTTTGGCTGAGGGGTTTGACACAAAGCATAGCAATGAGACGCTCAAATTTCCGCATTCTTACTCTTTTGAAACATAACTAACAATTTTAGCTTTTCAATCCCATGAATTGAAAATTCTTTTAAATCTCCTTGATGCTAATTGCGGTGTAAATGGTATTTTCTCGTATTTTTTGTTCTTTATTTTTTTATCTTTTTGGTAAAGACAAGTGATTTCTTAGTTCCTAATGTGTCTGCTATTTTCTCCTAATTTAGCAAGATGTTCGTTTTCCACTTGTTACTCCTTTGGGTAAAAATATTTGTGGTATCTCTAACATTCACGTCTGAAAAGGTTTAGATAAGCCTCTTGATCTCTCTGTGTATTCAAAACAGATTTTATATCCCAGTATATTTTTTTCAATACCGAAAATGGAAATTCTTCTCTATTTCTTTCTTTTAGTTTTCCTAGTTATGGAGTTGACCTACTTTCTATAGCACATTTATGGAATTTACAATTAACATCTCTCATTATTTCTTATCATTCTTGAAAAGTATATTTTTCTTATTTGCTTCACAAAATTATCAAATATATAATGACAGTTGAGGGAAAACTGTCTCTATATTTCCACCAAGTATATTAAAGGTTCCCACAAAGGATTGAAAGAATTTCTATCACCACAATTATTGGAATTTACTTGAATAAATTTGAAGTTATTCTGAAGACTTGAAGATCCATTACGGGTATTTAAATGTTCAATATTCTTGGTTATTTGACGTGATAGAATGAGGAGGAGTAGAGTTTAAACTGATTTTGAATTGGTAAACGAATTTGAATATATCATTAAGAAAATATTTTGTTGATATTATGAGATTAAATGGAATTCCAGATACTGAAGGATAAATGTTAATGCAGACAGAAGAATGATTACACTGTTTCACAGAGTATTTGGGAGAAATTTAGGGTTGGTTTTAAAAATCCTAATTCGACAAGGAAAGGCATCAAAAGTTCTGTGGCGTTTCTGGAGATAAAGGGAATATGCAAATGGATCATCTAATGAATTTGTCATTAGGAATCTTGGATTTGGCTATTTATTACAAACAAATAAGAAAACTCTAGATCAAGAGGCGAGCGTTGCATATATATATATATATATATATATATATATATATATATATATATATATATATATATATATATATATATATATATTATGTGTGTGTGTGGCGAAGTTAGCAAACAAGGTTAGCGCACTCCATAACAAATGGGAGCACTTTGAAGAAATTGGATAATGAAAAGGAAATGGAAGATGATGTGTTCTTGAAAAGTCTGTGCCTCTTATATATTTTGGGAAGAACGGTTATCTGACCTGGAAAGCATCGCGGTAAAGATGTTAACTGAAATAGTGGGCTCAGCCAATCAGGACAATAGTATCTGTTTTTTCTAGACCCGCCCCTTGTTGAACGTCATCTGGGTACTATCCAACCAGAAGCCTGACGCTCTCTTTGTTATGAGCTAAACCTTACAGCCTAAGGTCAATTGAAAACAAGGCGTACCCCTACTCACCTGAGTGCAATCGCTTTTCTCATAGGATAACATTACAGCAAGATGGACTAATATAAGGTGAGTTACTTGGTACCGGGAGCTCGGCTGTGCTCTGTGACGTCACCTTGAGAGTTCTGATTGTTTATTTGATAAGTGTCCTGTATAACCAGGCTTATTATTTGTGCCCCTGCTTGGATTCCGAACATTGCATCTATGAAAGTAGGCTAATAATAATGTCGTTATGATTATATTCCCAAAATTCATATTATGATTGGGACTATAATAGCAAAGGAAATAAAACTACATGTATGACAAAAGCTTTATTCTGAACATTTCATTGGAAATATTAATCCAATCTCTCTCTCTCTCTCTCTCTCTCTCTCTCTCTCTCTCTCTCTCTCTCTCTCTCTCTCTCTCTCTCTCTCTCTCTCTCGTTTCAATTGAATATACTTTCAATATTACTGTTTTTTTTTCTTTTCACAGCTTAGCTATAACATTTTTCTTGCTTAGATTTTAATATTGTTATTCTAAAATTTAGCCTACTTCTAATAAGAAAGCTTTTGTACCTCCTTGGGAACATCGATATTGGTGGCTTTGGATATATCAATAAGATATAAATTGGCTTTGTCTCGGGGTTTTAGAGCATCACCATGGGAAATCTAAAAAAAAAAAAAAAATATTCCATTTCATGTGGATTTTCTCTAAAATGATTACATGATTTTTATAATACCTTTCTCTTTATGAATGATATCGTGTTAACACCTGTTTCTCTACATCAGCTGAGCCTAATGATGTATATTTATTTCTAAATTTAAAAGCCACGAACCTTCCCATCAAAGAACTTAAGGTCTAATTTTTTACTTGATTCTCCTGTCTCGGTGACATTGTTAACAGGCAGGAGGTGCTTCTTGAGACATGTGTATATATATACACACACACACACACACACACACATACACGCTATATATATATATATATATATACACACACACACACACACACACACACACACACTATATATATATATATATATATATATATATATATATATATATATATATATATATATATATATATATATATATATATATTATTACAAACATTAGGACCGCAACTCGTTAACTTTTGTCTCTACCCATTATGTATACCCGTAGTCTATACTAAAATTCCAAAGGTGACAGATGACCATGGTAATGACCAATTTCTCGTAAAAGATATAGAGATGTTCGACTGTGTCGTGACTTAGCAATTTTATCAACAACAACTGTAATCCATACGGTCCATGCAACATGTTATCTGATAATCCTTTTACTGGAACGCAACTATCTTACCTTTCACTTTAGCATTAATAACAAAATATATATTCAACTTGACGTGAACAGTATGAGAAAGCACCTTTACCTTTCTTTACCACATACTTCATGCACGAGTTATTCAAGTCAAAGCAATTAACAATCAAAGATATACGATCAGATGTTTCACTAAAAAAATGACTTCAATAAGCCTTTGTTACGACAAAATTTGTTGGAATTGGCCACTGAGGAAGAGAGTAACTGAGCTACTGTTTTCACACATTGCCATTTATAACCTGTCACGTTTAAGTGACTCTAAGTATGCATAATCTTTGAGATCATTTACTGATGAAGGTACGTTTTTTGACAGGGATTTTGAGATTATGATTTTATCGCTAATCTGAGAACCATAGTCTATACGATCATTTGGAATTAAATTGATTAGATGGGGTGGATCTGCCAAGATGAAAACTTTTGAAACATTTCCAAGCAACCAGAATTTGTAATTAGAGTCTAAAGCTTAGAATTTTTTTTGTAAATCTCTCTCTCTCTCTCTCTCTCTCTCTCTCTCTCTCTCTCTCTCTCTCTCTCTCTCTCTCTCTCTCTCTCTCTCACACACACACACACACATCTTCGAAAACCTTCTTTTCATCGTAGCTAAAGGTTTACTTAAAAGAGAAATAAAATTAATTTATCCATATATTCTCGTAATTTTTTAAGTGAAACTATTCATATATAGTTCTCATAGTTAACCAAAATGCTACATAAAACTTTATGCCTAGTAAACGAAACTAAAGTGACGAGATATTAGTGATAGGCTTACCTGAATCACAACAGTAACTCCATTATTATAAAGATTTTGTGTCAGTATGGCATCTTCTTTTAGACTCCGGACAGTCTTAGGGCAGTAATTGATCAACTCGTGCCTAAGGGTTCTGGCAATATCATTGGGTGGAAATGTGACGAACAAATTCATGCAGATTTGCCATTGATACCATCATTTCTTTTGCATATATTCATTCACTTACATATTTCTGCATCTTTTGGGAAATGGTAAAATCTTTTTTTTTTTTTCTTTTTTTTTCACCACCAACAGTTATATTGGTCTTATAAGAATTGGTGCACCCATATATGACATATATAACCATGATGAATATGTCATCGCAAATTAAAACAAAAACGTCTGTGAAAGAAAGTGGCATATTTCAAACCTGGACACACTTAAAACAGGTCTGCCAGAATGAGGATTTAGGATGAGTCACCTGATCCATAGTCGGGCTCAGGGCCTACTAATCTTCTTAGGATCTGCTACCTTTCCGAACTTGCAGATACAATTTGTTAAAGTAAAACAACTTGAGGGAAACTTCTAATTTCATATCTCTGGTCAATGACTGGTTTGATATAATGAACGCTAATCATATGTATGGAGATATGCCATTGGGAAAAGCATTTGGCATAGATATTGAAAAACAAACTGGGGCTCTAAATGAAGTAGTGGAACTGATGAGTTCAATAAGGGTAAAGTCTCCAAAAGCAAGAAGTTTATACAAGTTTCAAAAGGGAGTAATTCTAACGAGCAAGTCAACAATAGGTATATTCAATATGTTGAAAGATATGCACGACCTATATTACTTAATAACACAAAAATTAAATCAGGACTGCATTGAGCATTTGTTGGGGTGCCTAAGACAAATGAATGGAGCCTACGATCATCCAACCCCAATAGAACTCAAATATAGACTTAGGACATTGTTACTAGGTAAGGGCGTGAGACTGATTAGTGAAAAAACAAATACTTAGCCACAGTGCAGTAAACAAGATTCAATGATCATTCAGTCAAACGTTAATAAGCATATTAGTACAGCAAGAGATAGAGAAATTGCATTGGAAATCTGCCTAACTAGTATCATGTTTAGGGATTTAGAGTTTGAATTTGAAGAAAACGAGAACATGAATTCACAAGATGATCTGGAACATTGCAAAGATAAAGACTTTGTTTAGGCAACAAAGTACGTGAAAATGGCAGCACTGAAAATACATGGGTAGAGGCAGTAAACCGAGGTGAACCATATGCTCCTTCTGATGATTTTTTTTCCCAATTAACACTGGTGAGAAAAGTGTTTAATGCAATACACGGTAGGTCTCTTAAAGAAGGAAAAGAATGTGTGAAAACTTTAGCTAATGAGCTGAAACAATCGGAAGTCAAAGTTCCAGTTGAAGTGATCGATTTTTTTTTTTTTTTTTGCCAAAATATCTGTTCTTTTTAGGATAAAACACCCCAACAACAAACTAGAATTTGCTGAAAATGATGGAAAAAGTGTAGATTCCGGGGGAGTGAAAAGGAAAAGGACGAAACCTGATGTGTAATTTTTTTTCGTACATAATTGGGTGTAACTCATACTTGTGAATATTTTATAGTCATTAAAGATAAAGATACAACAATATATATATATATATATATATATATATATATATATATATATATATATATATATATATATATATATATATATGTATGTATATATACATACATATATATATATATATATACATATATATATATATATATATACATATGTATGTATATATATATATATATATATATATATATATATATATATATATATATTTATATATATATGTATATATATATATATATATATATATATATATACATATATATAAATATATATATATATATATATATATATATATATATATATTTATATATATATATATATATATATATATATATATATTTATATGTATATATATATATGTATACATATATATATGTATATATATATATATATATATATATATATATATATATATATATATATATATATATATATATTATGTAGATCTGGGGCTCATGAATCCCTTAATAGGGATTTAGCTAAAATTAGTTCATGGTGCAAATTATGGGGTATGAAGTTGAATCTTAACAAAACTCAAAGTATGATTGTAAGTAGGTCAAGGACGGTGGCTCCTCAACATTCGGATCTCAGTATTGATAATGTTTCTTTAAATTTGTATGATTCTTTTAAAATTTTAGGTGTGATTTTCGACGGCAAATTTACTTTTGAGAAACATTAGATCTCTATCTTCTTCAATTTCACAAAAAATTGGGTTATTGAGAAAGTGTTACAATATTTTCTGTGATCAATCTACTCTGAAGAAGTGTTTCAATTCTTTCATTCTACCTTGTTTTGAGTATTGTTTCCCTGTCCGGTGTTCAGCTGCTGATTCTCATCTTAATTTGTTGGACAGAAACTTACTGCCTATTAAATTTTTTATTCCTGATTTAGATATTAATCTTTGACACCGTCGTTCAATTAGTTCATTATGCATGTTGCATAAGATTTTTCATAACTCTGACCATCCTTTACATTCAGATTTCCCTGGACAATTCTATCCTGTTCGTAATACTAGGCAGGCAGTTAATTCTAATAGCCAGGCCTTCTCCATCATGAGGCTCAATACTACACAGCACTCTAGAAATTCTATCCCAGCTATTACCAAGTTGTGGAATGATCTTCCTAATCGGTTAGTTGAATCAGTAGAACTTCAAAAGTTCAAAGTTGGAGCAGATGTTTTTATGTTGACCAGGCTGACATGAGTCTTTTTAGTTTATATATGACATATCTGTTTTTGACGTTGTTAATAGTTTATATAAGACAAATCTGTTTTGACGTTGTTACTGTTTTTAGAATGATTTATTGTTAATTTATTCTTATCATTTATTTATTTCCCTATTTCCTTTACTCACTAAGCTATTTTTCCATATTGGAGACCTTGGGCTTATAGCATCTTGATTTCCCAACTAGGGTTGTAGCCTGGCTAGTAATAATAATAATAATAATGATAATATATATATATATATATATATATATATATATATATATATATATATATATATATATATATATATATATATATATAGAGAGAGAGAGAGAGAGAGAGAGAGAGAGAGAGAGAGAGAGAGAGAGAGAGAGAGAGAGAGAGAGAGAGAGAGAGATTTTTTTTTTTTTGTTCCCCCAGGTCCCTCAGTGTGAGGCACCTCGTATATCCACCAGAGAGTTGCTAATGCATCTTCCGGTGTATTTTGCATCTTCCAGTCTTGGATGGTCTGGGATGCATCTTAGGTATTTATCGAGCTTATTCCTAAACACATCTACGCTCACTCCTGATATGTTTCTTAGATGAGCTGGCGGCACATTAAATAGTCGCTGCATTATCGATGCTGGTGCATAGTGGATTAATGTCCTGTGCGCCTTCCTTAGTTTTCCTGGTATATTTTTTGGCACTATTAATCTACCTCGGCTTGCTCTTTCTGATATTTTTAGCTCCATGATGTTTTCAGTAATTCCTTCTATTTGCTTCCATGCCTGTATTATCATGTAGCGTTCTCTTCTCCTTTCTAGACTGTATAGTTTTAAAATTTGCAGTCTTTCCCAGTAGTCAAGGTCCTTAACTTCTTCTATTCTAGCAGTATAGGACCTTTGTACACTCTCTATTTGTGCAATATCCTTTTGGTAGTGTGGGTACCATATCACATTGCATTACTCGAGTGTATTACGTACATAAGTTTTGTAAAGCATAATCATGTGTTCAGCTTTTCTTGTTTTAAAGTGTCTGAATAACATTCCCATTTTTGCTTTACATTTAGCCAACAGTGTTGCTATTTGGTCGTTGCATAACATATTCTTATTAAACATTACACCAAGGTCTTTAATTGCTTCCTTGTTTGTGATTGACTCGTTATTAGGTCCCTTGTAATCATATACCATTCCTTCTCTATTTCCATAATTCATTGATTCGAATTTCTCGGAGTTAAATACCATCCTATTTATCTCTTCCCATTCATATATTTTGTTTAGATCTCTTTGTAGTGAGTTCCTATCTTCATCACAAGTAATTTCTCTACTTATTCTTGTGTCATCGGCGAAACTTCTCACTACAGAGTTTTCAACATCACAGTCTATGTCTGAGATCATAATAACAAACAGCAGTGCAGCTAGAACCGTACCTTGTGGCACGCCAGATATTACCTGAGCTTCATACGATTTCTTGTCATTTGCAACCACTATCTGTTTTCTGTTTTGCAGGAATTCTTTTACCCATTTTCCTAGCTTTCCCACAATATTATGCTTTCTCATTTTATTCTCTAATATATTGTGATCTACCTTGTCAAAGGCTTTTGCAAAATCTAGATAGATCACATTTGTGTCTTTTTCACTTATCATATTTTTGTATATGTTTTCATTGTGTGCTATCAGTTGGGTTTGTGTA
The DNA here is from genome assembly GCF_036898095.1 of Palaemon carinicauda. Lineage (NCBI taxonomy): Eukaryota > Metazoa > Arthropoda > Malacostraca > Decapoda > Palaemonidae > Palaemon > Palaemon carinicauda. The sequence continues at coordinate 100,559,524 of NC_090731.1, read as the reverse complement.
CTTTTTCTGGGCACAAAACCGTGATGACCTATATTAAACAAATTATTTTTAACCAAATGATCCATTATTTTCTTTTTTATTACCCTCTCATACACTTTCATAATATGTGATGTTAGACTAACAGGTCTATAATTGCTTGCCTCTAGTCTTGATCCACTTTTGAAAATGGGGGTTATATAAGCTAATTTATGTTGAACATATATCTCGCTCATATCTACACTTTGTCTTAGCAGTATTGCAAGTGGCTTCGAGATAGTATTTGCATTTTTTTTAATAAAATCGCTGGAACTCCATCTGGTCCGGCTGCTGATCCATTTTTAATTTCGTTTATAGCCTTGACAATATCTGCTTCATTAATATCTATATCTGTTAGATATTCAACGTTTTCTTCTCTCATTTCGGTTTCATTATTCTCATTCGTAATTCTTAGCGTGAACTCACTCTTATATTTTTCTGCTAATATGTTGCATATTTCCTTTTTTTTCATTCGTTAGCCGTCCTTCAATTCTTAAAGGGCCTATTTCTAATCTCCCTTTATTCATCTTTTTTGCATAGGAGTAAAGTACTTTGGTTTTTTTTTCTATATTTTGAAGTGTCCTTTCTTCTAAGTCCCTTTTTTCATTTTCTTTTGACTGTATAATCATTTGTTCTGCATTTTCTATATTACATTTTATTTCCATCATTTTCCACAATTTTTTTTCTTTTGTAAGAATTTTCATTCGTTAGCCGTCCTTTAATTCTTAAAGGGCCTATTTCTAATCTCCCTTTATTCATCTTTTTTGCATAGGAGTAAAGTACTTTGGGTTTTTTTTTTTTCTATATTTTGAAGTGTCCTTTCTTCTAAGTCCTTTTTTTCATTTTCTTTTGACTGTATAATCTTTTGTTCTGCATTTTCTAAATTACATTTTATTTCCATCATTTTCCACACATTTTTTTCTTTTGTAAGAATTTTCTTCCACTTTCTAATTTTCTGAAATAAGATCCTTCTTTCTCTTGGTATGCATGTCTTTTGTTTATTGTTTTTCTTCGGTACATATTTTTCAACAATTTTCTCCAGTATTTTGTACAGTATGTCCGTATTTACCTGTATATTATCACTTACAAACACATTTTTCCATTCTTTATTCAGTTCTTCATTTATTTCTGACCATTTTATATTCTTACTATAAAAATTATATTTTTCATATCCTTCCCAATGTTTTGTGCTTTGATTAATTCTGTGATCACTTGCTTTGGAATGGACTATTAATTCTATGACATTATGGTCTGAAATTCCCGTGTTATACACTATTATTTCTTTAACTCAATTCACCTCATTCACAAATACTAGATCTAGGACATTTTCCTTTTTTGTTGGAATGTGGTTTATTTGTTAAATATTATGTTCTAATAGCATATCTTGAAGCTTTTTAAATTGTCTCTTATCTTCTGCGCTACTATTGCTCTCTTTTTTATATGTATACATACAACCACTTTCTTCTATCCGTTCTTTCCAATCCACGAAAGGAAAGTTAAAATCTCCGGATAGGAGTATATTCCAGTCTTTATGGTTTCTACATATATCATCTATTTTTTCTATTATTATGTCAAACTCCTTAGTATTTGGGGGTCTGTAAACTACAATATTCACTAGTTTTTCAGATTCAAATTCTACCGCAATCAATTCACATTGTGTGTTGCTGTATTTTTCACAGACTTTTCCTTGATTTATGTCTCTTCCATATATTGCGGTTCCCCCTTAATTCCTATTTATTCTGTCAGATCTATAAGTTTTGAAACCCTTTATCTGGTCATCACTGCCAGTCTCTTGGGAATAGCATGTTTCACTTGTATTTGATATATCTATTTTCTCAATTTGTGTTAGATCTTCTAAGAACTCTATTTTCCTTTTAGAGTTACTCGTGACTAAACCCTGTGCATTCATCACTATTATGGTTTGTGTTTCATCCCCATTATTTAATATTCGTAATAATATGGATTCTCCCATGCTTCCTTCCTGTTCTGATATGATGTTCATTTCTTCATTTTCCGGAATTCTGCCATTAAAAAATCCAACTTTTCTATTATATTTGTTCTTTCGCCTTCATATTTATTTTTGTATGTATACCTGCACTTATCCCCATATCTGCACCAACCCCTGGCATTATACATGCATTCTTTGAAGTTGGGCTCTATATGTGCAGATTTGGGTTGAAAGGCCTCATATCTTGGGTTTTTTGGTGCATAGCGCGGTATATACGCGGCCTGCTTTTTTGTTTCTTTTTTTTTGTTTAATTTTTGCTTATATTTTTCTTTTCAGTTTGCTGAGTTTTCTTATTCTCATTCATAGTTGCAGGATGCATATATCGACATTTTTTGTTGAAACTGCATCCTTTTCCTTCTTTTAGGTTTTTGCATATTTTTTGGATGGAGATCTCTGCATTCGTCTCCATATCCGTCTAAATACGCACATTTACCATATATTTCATGATTATGGCATATCTTTGGATGCTTGTAGTAGCATCTTTCGCCAAATCTGCAATTCCCTCTTTTCAGCATATTGCAGACTAGGCTATATCTTTCTTTTCTTTTTTTTTTTGTTCTTGCTCTTCCCTAAAAGTATGTAGGTCCGGGTAGAGTCTCTTGGGTCTATTATTTGTTTCCATCTGGTAATTTATTTTTTCATAAGTATGTTGTTGGATGGCATCATAAGTTATATCAATGATTTCCTCTGCATCCTTACACATATCCTGTTCATTTTTCTCTTCTTCTTCTTCTTCTTCTTCTTCTTTATATTCAACTATTTGCAGATTTAGTCTCGACTTAATTATATTTTCTATCCAGGCTAAGCATGTTGAGCAGAATACCTTTGTGTCTCTATTTTTCATTTTTTGCTGTATTTCAGCAGATGTAGGGTGTGTTGGAACATGGCAGAGAGAGAGAGAGAGAGAGAGAGAGAGAGAGAGAGAGAGAGAGAGAGAGAGAGAGAGAGAGAGAGAGCTGGATAAGTGTAATATCACAATTTATAATTTTTGAGTAATATGTGATATTATTTTATAAGAACTTTATATGTAATAATTTTTAAATTCTAATACAATAAAAGTTATTATTGATTAATTTGTATTTCTAACCCATCTTATAATAGAAAAACGTACCTTCTTTGAATCCTATTGTTGTAATTTACAACAAAATGATGAATAATATATGGTAGTATATAAGAAATATACTATATTAATCATGAGTGAATATTGTGCTAAAAATAAGCGCGAATTTTATCTGGCAGACCTGTTCTGAGTGGGTCCTGGGCGTAACTCTGCAGGTGAATGTTATGCCCGTGAATGTAGAAAACGGAACCTCTAGGTAACTCGCCTTATCTTATTCCATTTTGCCTAACAGGAATATGAAATAAAGATATCCATCTTGCCTACAGGTAACTGGTCTAGGTATTAGGTGGGAAACCCTTTCAGTGCTGACCTCAGGGTCACATGACTGTTACCAAGATATACTAATGTAAACATCTCCATTTTATTTAAGAATATCTTGTGACTGAGTTCAGACTTGAGAATACGACAATAATTAATGAGCTTTATATGTGTGCATAATGCCATATGTGTGTTGCGTTAATGGCACCAAACATAGGTATTTGAAAAATACGAAGGAAAATTTGTAATTCTCCATTGTCTCCCTGCAAAAGGAGGAATATCGAAATAAGTGGGCAATGTTATGTACAGGTTAATATCAAAACTTGTATCACATAGGCTACATCTTAGGATTGTATATATATCATTTTGGAACAGAAGCATATGAAAGCAGATGGTACCATGAAATTTTGTAAATACCACAGCTTCCAAACCGGAAGACTCGAGGGTGGGGAAGGGGTAAACCTCTTATTTACCAACATTTCAATGTAGAACCAAAATTTGGTTCCTAATTTAGAAAAAAAAGACAACATAAAAAGAAAAGTCATAGCTGCATTGCCCCAAAATACAAATCTAATGTTAGTTGTCATTGTAGATACAAAGGATCCTCTACTGAGTGCAGACCAATCAAAAATACTCGCAGCAGCAACTTATCCTTTTGAGCAAATCTTGACCTCCACTTCTAAAAGTAAAAATTTTAAAAATATTTGTTGGCGTGTGTATTTTGTTTTTACATATGCCTGAAACGCTTTGTGAGATTTATTCAAGTACACTACTTGTTACTTGTTTGCCCAAGTCCAGTCTCTCTCTCTCTCTCTCTCTCTCTCTCTCTCTCTCTCTCTCTCTCTCTCTCTCTCTCTCTCTCTCTCTCTCTCTCTCTCTCCATATGCAGTTTTTAAACCAAAAGATATAAAGACATTTGGAATTTACCTGTGAATGAATATAATACAATATTTGTATAATTTTTTTTAACTTCCCTTGTACATCCAGTTCTCCAGACAGGATGATGGTATTTAGGTCTTATAATTTGAAATCTCTCTCTCTCTCTCTCTCTCTCTCTCTCTCTCTCTCTCTCTCTCTCTCTCTCTCTCTCTCTCTCGATATTTTTTTTCGTCATCTTTATGGAAATCATTCCAACTGACAAAACAGGTAACTGATCCATAGACTGAACGTATTCAGTTGAAAAGGAACCGGGAAATCGTAAGAAAGATAAAGAGAAGTGTATACAAAATGCAGTTGGATGTCTGAAAGGCTTATTTCAAGGATATTTGGTGACAGGCCAGGTGGATTCATTAACTTTCGTCCAACCTATAGTGCGATGTAATGAAGACGATATTAGGATTGCTATTACAATTCGTTGCCTAAGCACAAGTATATATAATTCCTTGCGTAAAGCAATATTGATACTTCTGCCTTCTATCTCCACTATCAATAAATGAGTAAAATGATATACCGTTAATGGATTATGTTTAAGGTCTACTGAAACATCACTCTAAGAGTTTAACTGGAACTGAAGGACTCTTCATCTTCTCACTAGATTAGACCTCAGTAAGCAGAGATTGGACGTAAGGTAAGGCCACGAATACCATTAATGATCCAAAGTGTCTTAATATGTATGTCATGACAAGGGGACTTATTAGACCTTTTCAATTAAATAAAGTGATCGTATATAGAACAGCACAGAAGTATCTTTGGTTTAAATTTCGACAAGCAGACTGATTCTTTGAAAAGAATGAAAGAAACTACAAAAACAATGAGAGTTTGTTCTAGAAAAACACTTTCTTACCTTTCCAAAACGATTTTATTATTTCTTCAACGTCTTTGCCCCAGCTCTGTGAGCTTCTAAAAGAGCAACATGTAATCACATATATACTGATGGACATGTCATATCAAGACGTGATCGAACATTCTTTTGGTTCATACGGCAGATAAGAGTCTACACCTACCAGCCTCCATCTCTTCTAGAGATGAAATACGGGTTAGAATCTAATCTACTTGGTAAAGACATATATACCTTTAGATACAATGTAAGTACACATACCAGGGAAACATAAATTTCTGAGGTCTCAGGATCAGAACTGGAGATCAACGTTTGACTGCCATGGCTTTCTCTATAGGAGATTTGTTTGATAGTGAAGGCTAAATGAGCTACCAAACTGATGACATAACGTTTAAGAAACACACGATTTGATATGAAATGAAAAAAGGGCCAGCTGTACTTTGAAAAATATATTGTAAAAAATATACTCACACCACACATTTCGTAACAATGATGTAGAAATTGACGATGTTCGTAGATTGGAGAAATATGCAAGATAAAAGGTAGAATAAATAAAGTAAGTGAGGACTTTTTCATGAAATGGACAAAGATGTAATCGTAGGGAAAAGTCACTGAAAGAAGGTTACCAATTTATCAAAAGTTTTCTATTTATATACCTCCTATAATAATCTGATCAGATGATAAGAGAAAAAAAAATGATAATAATAAAAAAAAATTCTCCTTGACTTGTGGATATAACGAGTAATGAAGTGTCAGCCAGCGCCACTAGATTTTTGTGCTCCCCGTTCTGATCCATACCCTCTCTCCGTTATGAATAATCCTAACCAACTCATGCGAATATGTACAACCCATTTAATACGGGCTGCCAACACAAGAACCCGTGTCCCCAAAGTCAATACAGATAGAGTTTTCCCAGTGGAAAAATAATGAAAGTATCCCACTGGATACCAAGATTTTCAAAAAAAGTATCCATGTCCGTTAAAAATGTATTCATAAAGTATAGGTTGTATAATTCATCCTAATACAGGTTTACAAAGATTAATAAACTGCTTTTCTCAATATGCCGCTTGTATAGACACATTATCTTTACAATCATTAGGCTTTTGCAATTCCTTTATCGAAATATTCAAAGAAAATAAAAACTTATTTCATGCTACTATTTATATTTAATCATTCAATTAATCTAAATAAATTCAACACACCATGAATTTACACTTTTACTAATCATAAATAATATTTGGTACAAACAAAATACATAGACACATACGACAGTTAATATGTACTGAGACTCAAATGCAGCTTTTGCAGAATTTAGCATTGTTACACTTGGTTGCCAGTCAAAACAATGAATGTCACCACCATTTTCTTTTGCTAGAAGAAAGCCATTCGAAGACTTTATATTTAGCCTGTTACGAGTATCGGTCTTAATCAGCTTTACCTGGGAAAAAATCATTTCCACTGCTGCTGAGGAATGGGGGAGTACTAGTAAGTCTAACATTAACCCAGATAATTTTGGGAACATTAACTCTCCGTTACTACGCTTAGCTTTTGCAACAGAGCACCATTGATCCGTTTGGTGTCTGGGTTGCTGGTCTGGATGGGTGGTTATCATCTCCTGCAGGTGACTAGGTATATTATTTATTGAGTCTTTTATATAGTTATATAGTTGTGTGTAATAAGTCTTTTTTAAGGTTTTATGTTCCTTGATTGGTTGATTTTAGAGCTAGTTGATCAGTTCATGAAAGTGTATCTTCCTAACTATGTAATTAGGATGATTTATTAATTTTATTAATTTTACATATGATAATTGCAGATTGGCTGAAGATGACATAAGTTATGTCGAAAGCTCCCGAATAAAGAAGATGATAGTAGCATTGACGATCTTATTCATATATATATATATATATATATATATATATATATATATATATATATATATATATATATATATATATATATATATATATATATATATATATATATATATATATATATATATATATATATATATATATATATATATATATATATATATATATATATATATATATATATATATATATATATATGTGTGTGTGTGTGTGTGTGTATATAAATACATATATGAATATTCATATATATATATATATATATATATATATATATATATATATATATATATATATATATGTTTGTGTGTATACATATATATATATATATATATATATATATATATATATATATATATATATATATATATATGTGTGTGTATATATATATATATATATATATATATATATATATATATATTATGTACGTTATATATACATATATATATATATATATATATATATATATATATATATATATATATATATATATATATATATCATACAGAACTTTACATATGACACATACTATATAAATTTCAAAATAGATATAAATAATACATACATCAAATGACTGGGATAGTTTCCGGGAAAATGCTGTAAGTTATTTGCAGTTGTTTGGAATCTTAAACTATATTACATATGATGGTATGTTTTATGTAAAATTTAAAATCCAACAAATAAAACACAGCTCTGGATAGTCTCTACTTAAGCAAATATTTTTGGACAAAACGTCTTTACTTGAATAAATATTTTTTGACAAAACGTCTTTACTTGAACAAATATTTTATAAAAAAAATACTTACAAAATATGTTCTTTTTAATATCTTTGTTAGTATCCGCTTTTTGCTGGTCTCTGTATTTCATCTGTAAATTATTTTTGTTTTGTTTTTTAAATCAAGGACTCTGAAGAAAATACTAATTTTAGAAAAGGTTTTTTAATAGCTTAAGCATATGAGGTGCATCTGCAAAAACTAATATTTCTCTATTTACTGTTGTGTTTTTTAAATGAAATTCTATTCGAGTTGACTGGGTATATACAAAAATGCTTCCATATACTCATATTAGAAGGTCGTAGGTCATGAACAATAGCAACAATGAATTGATAGCACAACTGTACTCTTTAAGCATTTTGGAGGAACTCCAAGTATCTGGGACTTTACATCATCTTCAATATCCTCCTGTTGGAAATGGGGGGGGGGGGGGGGAGGGGGGAACAAAACCGGGCATGTTTTACGTTACTTTCGTCCTGGCGTCTGCAGCAAATTACCCAGCCTTTCTGTGTTGATTTGTCTCGAGGAAACCGGAAATATCTTGAGCCTTTACATTTTGAGTTAGTTCTGATAGTATTGCAACCAAAAACATCGCAATAAAAAGGTTACTTCCATAAATAATGTGCATGTAGGTTTAACAGTGTAGCTCATGATAATGAAAGCGTATGGCTTCAGGTGGCAGTTGGCTACACTAGACACCGAATGACGTTGCATAAGGGGCAAAGCTATGTTTAAAGCCCGCCTCTCTAACAGACCCTATCTATATTGACTCTGCGTGTCCCAACCATGTGTGGAGCGATCTCAACCGACCGACCAACCGAATCAATGATTATTTACTAAGAATTAGTTTTCCATTCCCTCTAATTAACAGAAAAGTCATCTATTAATATAATTTTCGCAAAAAAAAGAACATGCACACTTCTAATATAGTAGTTGAGTGGTGATATTTTCATGTAAGCCAGTGCTCCAAAAGAAAATTACTTGTATGAGTTACCGTAGCCGTGTGTATTTTTCTTAACAAGTAATATATACATCACAGGAGGGTTGTCCAATCTACCATACATGCGAGATGAAAGTGACGCACCTCCAGAAAACAGCACACACACGCACGCACACACACACATATATATATATATATATATATATATATATATATATATATATATATATATATATATATATATATATATATATATATATATATATATATATATATATATATAGTGTGCGCATGTGTCTGTATGTCTGTGTTATATTCCTAAGGCGGGTTACTTTTATCTCGCGTGTATGGGGGATTCGAGAACCTACCTTATTCTTTATTATATATTTAAAAACTACACACGACACGGCTACAGTAGGACTGGTTCCAGATGTTGCAATATTGATAAAAACCCGTGAAAGACAAAAGGAAAATTATTTGCTTAACGAATATTTTAGAGAAAAAAAAACCTGGATACCCTCTTTACAAAGAAAACCAAATGTGTTATATTCCTGAAAATAGGGTCATGGGTAAGACTTATGCAGTCTTCATAAACGAGTGTTCCGATTCACAAGAAATGCACGTAAAATCCTATTCCAGAACCTATATCTAAAATAATTAATTATAAGAAAATAGTGCATCACTTTGCACAAGGTTTAATTACATAATTCATGGGGCATTAAAGTCTCCCATTTTTATAAACTTTGTACGGTAGAAAAAGAAAATTACATTGAATTAGTCGAAACAGAATTGTATGTTGATATGAACAAGGAAACACACACGTAAAATGATATTATGGTAGTGATAGTTCCCCAACTTATGCCCATTTTCTTATTTCTTTTTTCCTGTTTGCGTTTTATTTATGGCAATTCATCTGCTGAAGGGAAAAAAGAGAGAGAGAAAAAACAAAAACAGGTAGGCAAAGCACCACCTAATTATGTGATTTGGGCGACATGAGCAGACTTTGTAATTCTTGGACTTGATCCAGAATATGAGCATAATAGGTGGTATATTTTAGCAATCCATCTTTTCCAACGGGTATACGAGTATAAGTGAATAAGCAACCTAGTGGAGTTACGAGAACTTTTGGTGTGGAGGAAATGCCCCCTAAATGTCGATGAAGTCACGTGCAGCAGGGTGACATATTGGATTTAAAGTGATAGACAAAATGTCTCTTCAGCTTCTACTCTTGATGACTGGAGGATGATCTGACTGGAATCCATGTGGACCAGCAGGGATCACTAGGCTTAGCTAGATAGGCACTGCCCACCAAAAAGAACTGGCTATCCTTTGAGGAATATAGCCAATGAATTGTGAGGGGCCGAGAGAAGGTTGTGACTCAAAGACAAGATGAAAGTATCTGAGTGAGTTTATTATAGAACAGTCTCCTTTATATACAAAAGCTCAATGAAACAGGAAATTTCATGTTCAAAACCGACACCGTTAACAGTGAGATTAAACAGGCATGTTTATTCAGGTTCTTTTTAGTATGAGGGATGAGCGAAGATACAAGCATAATATATATACCAAATGAACTATGTACGATCGTGTGACAAACAGTTGGTACATGGCTCCCCCCCTAAAAATTACATACTGTAAATGTTAAAGAGGGCACCCTGATCTACAAAGGCGAACTGTAGGCGGGTCATCTGGCCGGAGATAAGAAGGTTTTCAGACGATCAATGGAGACCCATCTTCTTTGCCACGAATGTTTAGTAGGAATGCTTTCGGACTGTGTCGGATCACAAGGAAAGGGCCCGTGTAAGGGGGCATTAGCAGTGGCTTGCTAGTGTCGCTGCGCAGGAAGAAGTGCGTTGCAGAGTGCAAGTCTGTCGGTATGTGATGCTTCGCTGGGGGCGTTCTAAGTCTGGTGGCATGGAGTAAATTTTCCCACGTCGTGACATAGGCACTGAAGATCGGAGGAAAAAATTCGGCAGGGATGACCAACGGGTCGCCATACACCATTTCAGCTGCCAAGACGTCGAGGGCGTCTTTAGGAGTGGTCCTTAGTCCTAGGAGGAACCAGGGAAGCTGAGTAAACCTGTTGGAATCCTTGCAGCGGACCATCAAAGCTGCTTTGAGGGTGCGATGAAAACGTTCAACCATTCCATGTGCAACGGGGTTGTAGGCCGTTGTCTGATGTAGGGTGATGCCCAGGAGATTAGCTAATGATGTCCACAATTGAGAGGTGAAAGTGGTACCCCTGTCAGAAGTAATATGCTCAGGGATACCAAATCTTACAATCCATCCTGAGAGTAACGCAGATGTACATGAGGCGGAAGTTGCAGTTTCCATGGGAATGGCTTCAGGCTAACGAGTGGAGCGGTCAATGACGGTAAACAGGTAATGATGTCCTTGTAATGTGGGTAGGGAGCCTACAACATCGACGTGAATGTGTGCGAAACGACGCTGAGGTTGAGGAAAGGTGCCCACTCCTGAATCCATGTTTCGATGTACTTTGTAAGTTTGGCAAGAAGTACAGGCGCGGACCAAATCATTAGCATCCTTAGAAATGCTGTGTAGTAGAACAGCATTAGGGATGTGAAAGGCCGTGAATGAAATCAAACACCTGCCGGCGCATGGGAGCAGGAATCCAAGGTTGCGGTTTACCAGTACTAACGACACAGAGGAGGGTGGTGTTGGAGTCTTTGAGGGGGAAGTCTTCTCAATGGAGGGACGTGCAGGATGTCCTACATGCTTGATACTCTGGATCCTGTCATTGGGCTTCAGCCAGGCCGTTGTAATCCAATCCTAGTTGAACGGCAGCCAACGTGTTTCTTGACAGGGCATTGGCAACGGGATTCATTTTCCCAGGGACGTATTGGAGTGTGCAATTGTATTCAGCCACGGCGGAGAGATGTCGGCGTTGACGGGCGGACCAGGTGTCAGACTGTCGAGTGAAGGCGTGCACCAGAGGCATGTGGTCTGTGCGAATGACGATGGGCGTACCTTCTAAGAAATGGCGAAAGTGACGGACAGCCAAGTGCACCGCCAGCAATTCGCGATCGAAGGTAGAATAACCCGATTCTGCCTTGGACACTTTTTGCTGAAGAGGACCAATGGGCGGGGCGAGCCGTTGACCACCTGTTCGATTACAGTACCAATAGCGACGTCGCTGGCATCGGTGGAGAGAAGGAGAGGGCCATGTGGGATAGGAAAAGTGAGAGCCGCAGCGATTGATAGGGTCTTCTTTGCATTGCAGAAAGCCGCTTCTTGAAGGGGACCCCACTTCAGGTCTTTTGGCTTGCCCTTGAGGGAGGCATAGAGGGGAGCAAGAGTGGCAGCAATGGCTGGCAGAAAACGGTGATAATAGCTGATCATGCCCAAGAATTCCTGCAGAGCTTTGACGGTCGAGGGCGGGGGGAAGTCCTGAACGGCTGCTAACTTCTCAGGGAGGGGATGGACTCCTTCTGGAGTGATGCAGTGCCCTTAGACAGACACTTCATTGGCACCAAAGGTACATTTGTCATACCAGACTACAAGGCCGTTTTGTTGCAGGTGGTTGAGCATGATGCGCAGGTGACGGAGGTGTTCCTCTTTTGAGGAGGAGAACACAAGTATGTCGTCCACATAACATACACAGAAGGGGAGGTCCCCTAAGTTGCCATCCATGAAACATTGAAAAGTGGCCCCAGCATTACGAAGGCCAAAACATGAGTAATTAAAGGTGTATGTACCAAACGGAGTGGTGATGGCGGTCTTGGGATGTCTTCTGGGTTCATAGGCACCTGATGATACCCATTCAAGAGGTCGAGCGTAGAGAAAACCTTCGCTTTGTGCAGGTAGGAGGTCACGTCGGCAATGTTTGGAAGGGGGTAGTGATCTGGTTCTGTTTGCATGTTCAGGCTCCTGCAATTCCCCCACGGACGGAGGGAGCCGTCTTTCTTCAGAACGATGTGTAAGGGTGACAACCATGGGCTGGAGGCCTTTTGGCAAAGGCCCATTTCCTCAATTTAGGCGAACGTCTGTTTGGCGGCTGCTAATCGTTCCGGTGCCAGACGTCTGAATTTTGCGAAGACTGGGGGTCCAGTCGTCTTAATATGGTGATAAATACCATGCTTGGCAGGAGCCGTGGGCGTTTGGTGAAGTTCTGGACGAAAAACTTCCGGGTACGACGCGAGGAGGTGGGCGTAGGCATCCGTGGGTGCGCTGACGTGGAGAGCGAGGTTAGAGGGGGCGGGTTGAAGAGGTGTTGACATGTACGAGTCTGCATTGACCAATCGTCGGTGAGCGACATCGACCAGAAGGTGGAAATGAGAGAGGAAATCCGCACTGAGTATTGGCAATGTGACGTCAGCAACGAGAAACTTCCAATTGAATTTACCGTTTCCGAACGATAATGTGAGGTTCTCGTAACCATAGGTGGGTATCGCAGATCCATTGGCCGCTACCAAGCGGACGTCGGCAGACATACACAGACTACGTTGTGTCGTGAAGAGTTCTCTTGGCAAAAGAGAACGACAAGCACCTGTGTCTACCACACATCGCAGACCCATTCCTGCATCATATAAAACGAAAAGATTAGAAACACAGGAGGCCACTGCCATGAGCAATGGCCTACTTACACGTTTTTTGGCAACTGACAATCCTTGGCACATTTCTTCGCGGTTGCCCCGAATCTGAAGTGGTAGTATCAAAACTGCAGCGGATGGGAGGTAGTAAGTGGCTGTAGAAGTCGTTGGTTGGGGCACGAGTGAGTGGTGGGTGGTGGGTGGCTTTGTCGCCGCTTCGGCACGTCACAGGGTAGGCGTGTATGTCCTATGGCATTCACGTCAGCTTCGGTTGACGTTGAATAGGCATCCTCTTCGTCAGGGGTGAAGGCGTCGATGGAGGTCTTGAAGTGGCTGTCCATAAGGTTGTCGGCTTTGGTCATCAAGTCCTTTATGTGGTCCCCAACAGTTGTTGCGAGAGCTGAAAAAGCTTTGCTATACGGGTGGCCGGCAACAGCGAGTACTGCTGCAGAAGGTATGTTTTGAGGGGGTCATACGCTATTAGAGTGTCTCCTTGTTCCTAAAGCCAGTCAGATATTCCTGGGAAGGTGTCCTCGGGTATCGCTGCGAGAACATAATCTTCTTTGGTAGTCGAGCGCGTCATGCCCTTGATGCGAAACTGGACTTCTGCGCGCTGAAACCAAGCAAACGCCTCTCCACTGGTGAATGACGAAAGTTTCAATGAGTGAGTCGCAGCATTAACTTCCGTAGAGTCCGCCATAGTACCAACGACGGAGGGGCCATGGCTGGTTGAAGGTGGGAGGAGCGAGTCTACTTCCGGGGTCACCAATGTGACGGGCCGAGAGAAGGTTGTGACTCAAAGACAGGATGAAAGCAACTGAGTGAGTTTATTATCGAACACTCTCCTTTAAATACAAAAGCTCAATGCAACAGGAAATTTCATATTCAAAACCGACACGGCTAATGGTGAGAAAAACAGGCATGTTTATTCAGGTTCTTTTTAGTGTGAGGGAAGAGCGAAGATACAAGCATAATATACACACAAAATGAACTATGTATGATCGTGTGACACACGGTTGGTACAGAGTCCGCTATGGATTTATTCAGTCTATGGATAGAGAAAATGTCAGAATGGTTCACGGTCCCATGCGTAGCAGGGAGCTAAGAATCCCCTGGTTTATAAACACTAAAGAAAAATAGAATATTGGTAATTTGTATATCAGAGCCATGAATCAGATTGTAAAGTTACATTAAGTGGAGAGTGAATTTATGAAATATAGTCTGGATATCTTGGCCATAAGTGAAACACGTTTGTAATAGGATTGGTAAATAAATATTATACCATGGAAATATATATATATATATATATATATATATATATATATATATATATATATATATATATATATATATATATATATATATATATATATATATATATATATATGCTTAAAAATCACAGGAAAACGTGATACTCAGATGCAAAAGAACCACAGGGAAAATGAAAATACGAAATATACGATTAAGTCCGGACTAGTTTCGCGATACTTCTTCAGAGGACTGAAGAAGTATCAAGAAACTAGTCAGGACTTAATTGTATATTTCGTATTTTCATTTTCCCTGTGGTTCTTCTGCATATATATATATATATATATATATATATATATATATATATATATATATATATATATATATATATAAATATATATATATATATATATATATATATATATATATATATATATATATATATATATATTTGAATATATATATATATATATATATATATATATATATATATATATATATATATATATATATATATATATATATATAACCTATATATATATATATAACCTATATATATATATATAACCTATATATATATATATATATATATATATATATATATATATATATATATATATATATATATATATATATATATATATATATAAATATATGCAGAAGAAACACAGAGAAAATGAAAATACGAAATATACAATTAAGTCCTGACTAGTTTCTTGATACTTCTTCAGTCCTCTGAAGAAGTATCGCGAAACTAGTCCGGACTTAATCATATATTTCGTATTTTCATTTTCCCTGTGGTTCTTCTGCATATATTTATATATATATATATATATATATATATATATATATATATATATATATATAAATATATATATATATATATATATATATATATATATATATATATTCAGAAAGAAAAGATGGATTTGGAAGAGAGAGGGTAGAAAGGATGATGACACCGAGAGCAGAAAAGACATTAGTGGAATAGAGAGCTGTAAATAGTACATTATTACTTGCAAAGTTTAAATCAAAGCAGTGCAATATGAGTATTATACTTTGCTATGTACCAGCAAATGTTTCCACTGAAGAAATGAAAGATGGATACTATGAAGAACTGCAAATTGTAATATATGAGATCCTAGGGAGAGATATGAAAATTGTAATTGATGTCTTCCATAATAAAGTTGGAATAAATAATCAAGGTATAGAAAATATGATGGGTGTTCAGGGCCTTGATGAAGTGGCAAATGATAATGGAGCACATTTTATAAGTTTTTGTTTAACAAACAATCTTGTTATTGAAGGTGCTCTTTTCCAGCACAAGGACATCCACAAATATA
>NC_090731.1:100508624-100528624 GCF_036898095.1 Palaemon carinicauda | reverse complement strand
CCTTCTCATTCTTGCTTTCATTAATGGCAGCCATTATTCATTTCTTTGATGATGTTTCCTCTAGCAGGTTTGAATAACAACTGAGGTTCGATGCTCGACACCCGTTCACACGTTCACACCGCTCGTCAAACAATGTAGCTCCACCCACAAAAGTCAAGATGACCCTGACTTTCATCGAGCCGTTCGGCGAGCGCGCTCGACAACCAAATAGCCCGTTTACACGCTCGAACATCAATTCAAACACAGGGTTGTCGATCCAGGCTCGACGAGCTGCTCGCCCGTGTAAACCCCGCTTTACTTTACGTCAACTGGACTATTGAACAGAGGGAACAGTAATACATATAATACCCTTGCAACTATATTTCTTAATCCTGATACATTGGGGAAAAAATGCAGCCCTACTTAACATTAATACATGAAATAAATACACACAACTATCAAAAAAACAGATATCGACAAATATATGATGATTGGGTATATGTGGACACTGGCACCACGTGGCCAAACTCTAGACTGAACCGTCCAAACAACAGTTCACAGGGCTCTTGGGCAAATGAGGAGACTACAGTGCAGTTTGAATCATGGAGCAATCAAATCTATAATCAGTATCCGGTCCTTGTCATGGCCATAAACTTCATCAATTCTTCAAAAATAATTCAAATCAATAATCACTATGAGAGCAAGGGTCGTTATTAATTGTGTCAATCTGCCAGCACAAGGCTTTTCATATTTATAATCGTGTTTGTTCCGGTTCGGATACTTTCACAGCATATGGAAGAATAACTGCTCTCACTCGGATATTAGATCAATGAAAAAGGAAGAAGTATAATCTGCCAATATATATAAAAAAGAAAACGCTTATGAACACTCCTAGCTAACAAACCGATCGCACTGAATATAAATAAGTAATAACCTTTCTATCATTCAGAATCACTCCTAGCAAAGATAAATGAAATTGAACTTTCTGTTGATACAGGTAATCACTTCGACGCTGGTAAAAAGCATAAATAAATCCCAGCACTCACACACACATAACTGCCTCTGGCTGCAGTCAACTAAATAAAAAAGACATTCATCACGGTCCTAAGCTAGCTAAAAAATAAACAAACCCTCAATTATACCCAAATGTCTTTCTCTCAACAAGGACTCATCAACATTAAACTACTCTCTCTCTCTCTCTCTCTCTCTCTCTCTCTCTCTCTCTCTCTCTCTCTCTCTCTCTCTCTCTCTCTCTCAATTTGGCAAACAACAGAATACAGATAAAAATAAAACACAGACGCCCCCAGTTATGTAGTCCTATGGCCGATAGTGCAACTAAGCTAAATCCTGTAGGCAGCAGATGAAATAACTTTTACATGACTTATTAACTGTTTTAGAATACAATGGGTAAATTACAGATTTTTTTTCTTGTTACATAGGCCTAGCCAGACCCCTGTAGGCCTAGTATGTTATGTTTGAACCAGTTTTAGAACCTTACGTTCGAGCGTATGAGAGGTATTGTCTAGCCCACACTCACCCACCTATGCATTATTGTAATTCTGTAGGTGCAGGTAACATCTCTCCACTGACAAGTCTCAATAATTGTACAATTTACTTATATGTGGAAGTGACTTGTGGTAAAATGTTAAATGGTTTATTAAAGCATTGTGAAAGTTTATTTTTGATACCTTGTAAAAAGTCATTGTGATTATTGTTACATTAAGTGTTAATGTATGAAATTATGTTATGCTGTATCTATGAGTTTGTTATTCTTCGGTCCAATTATTATCAATGCATTACTGGTACTTCGTATTTATGGATATGCATACTCTTAGTAAAACCTTGTTTAACAAATATACGTTAGTTTATTTATCTCATTTGGCCAACCTAGAAAGAATCAGAAACTCTTTCAGACTGTCTTACTCTTGATAGTTCTAGAAAACATTATGGCTTCCGCTCATCACTCCACTAATGATCGTATAAAAGTTTTAGTTGACATGGATCTCCTGGGTAAGAGGGCACAGTTTCATAAGTCATGCTATTCTTGGGTAGTGCCGAGGCCTCTGTACCATGGTCTTACACTGTCCTATGTTAGAGATCTCTGTCTTGAGGGCCCACGGGAGCACACTATTCTATCTAGTTTCTCGTCCTCTTGTTATTTTTAAGTTTTTCTCCTCTTGTTATTTTCAAGTTTTTATAGTTTATATATGAAAGATTTATTATAATGGTATTATTCTTCAGAAACATCTTGTAGTTTTTCCTTGTTTCCTTTCCTCAGTAAACTATTTTTCCTGTTGGAGCCCTGGGCATATAACATCCTGCTTTTCAAACTACAGTTGTAGAATAATAATAATAATAATAATAATAATAATAATAATAATAATAATAATAATAATAATAATAATAATAATAATAATAATATCGAAGTTATTCGGAAGATGAAAATCGGCAATCAATCCATATTCCAAATGAAGCAACAACTAGACAGCTGCATGCTGACACCTGTCCAATTGGTTTGTTTATGGAATCGGAGGTTACTAGCAATGCTTAGACAGTACTGATGTCATCTTTAATTGAGATGTACAAGTCCGAATTTATTGCAAATGGAGGACTTTGCAAGCTTTGATTAGGAAGGTGCAGTATAGATTTAAAGATGGAATACTGACTGTACTTCTTGATTCCCTCAGAGGCAATTTCCTGTTTAGCTCTTGTATAACTGAGGATGTAGCAAGACATCACCTATAGGATTATACCGAGAAATGCAAAACTACCATTCAAAGTGCTGTTTTGTACCTCTGGAATCAGATACTAGAAATGCCAAAATGGCAGACACCAACTCCAACTACAGTCGAGATGACTTTGAAAACCTGTTCTCCAGATCTCCCTGAGGACCTAGAGATGTTTTTAGGATCCTTTTCTGTGGCATTCATAAGCCAACTGGTGATTAAAAAAATGAGAGTATGGAGAGGATAGTGGTGGTTATGTCATCTGAAGCAGTATATAATGTGTCTCAAAGATCAGTTTGCAATGGAATCCGACAGTCCTTGGCATAGGGATTAGGACACTTAGAGAATCCAACTTCATCCTTCGTATTCTTAATCGTTCGGGATGTACCCTAAGCTATGATGAGGTTAAAGCTTGAGAAACAGAGTTTGGTTTCACAGTTGAGGACTCTAATCGGCATGCACATGATGTCATAGAGTTGAATCCAGATCTTGCAACAGCACTGGAGTGGGACACCTACGATGTAAACATGGACATTTTGAATGGCGAAGATATCCAACATGAAACTGTTGATGTTTGCTATCACAACAAGGGTAAGTATGATAGCCTTCAGCAGTTCGATACTCAAAGTGGTAGAAACTGTGGACATTTTGAAGGACAAGTATGTCATATTCCCCAATGCTCCATCAGCTCAGCAAGGCTACATTTGATGTCCCAGCACATTTTCCAAAGAAGTGAAAGAAGACTTATCCCTCCTCTCGAAAGAGTTAATTTAAGAAGCAATGACAGAAGTATTCCAGAAGTCCAGTGTCAAATTGACAGAACACCTTGTATATTATGAGAGGTTCTTTAGTAAAGCTTTGGAAGGGGCCATGTACCCAAAAGTTCAGTACTGATGTTGCTATATCTACATTATAGATAGGGTTCTTCGTGATCTGATGCATGCTCAAGAACAAACATTATTATTATTATTATTATTTATATTATTATTATTATTATTATTATTACTTGCTAAGCTACAACCCTTGCTGGAAAAACAGCATGCTATAAGCCCAAGGTCTCCAACAAGGGAAGTAGCCATTGCGGAAAGGAAAAAAAAGAAAACTACAAGGGAAGTAATGAACATTCAAAATTAAATATTAAAAAAAAAAACAGTAACATTAAAATAAATTTTTCATATATAAACTATAAGGGCTAAAAACAATAGGATGATAATTATGATAGAAGAGTGCACCCAATTGTACACTTAAGCAAGGGAACTCTACCCCAAGGCAGTGGGAGATCATGATACAGAAGCTATAGTATTACCCAAGGCTAGAGAACAATGGTTTGATTTTGGAGCGTCCTTCTCCTAGAACTGCTTATCAAAGCTGAAGAGTCTCTTCTGCCCTTACCAAGAGGAAAGTAGCCACTGAACAGTTACAGTGCATTAGGTAAAACCCTGAACGAAGAAGAATTGTTTGGTAATCTCAGTGTTGTTAGGTGTATTAGGAACAGGAAAATATAGAAAAAATAGGCAAGACTATTCGGTGTATTTGTAGGCAAAGGAAAAATTAGCCAAAACCAGAGAAAAGTATCCAATGTAGTACTGTCTAGTCAGTCAATGTACCCCATAATTCTCTAGTGGTAGTATCTCAATGGGTGGCTGGTACTATGACCAACCTACTACCTATATAGAGGCCTACCTCCAAATTCTTCGATCCATGACTGATATTTTCTTTAACTTTAACCGGCCAAATTATGTACGCTAGGGAGGTCTGTTTCTAGCAAGGCTGAAGATAGCAGATCCAAGAATTCGGTTAATATTAGAGAAAGAGGCCTCTTTCATCTGCCAATGGAAAAGGACTGCAATAGACGCACACTGGGGTAGACAGTTAACAAAGAAGCTGCCTCACCTTTGAAAGGGACTGTTGCATTCAACAACTCACTTAAATGAAATAGGATGCTAGTACATAACATCGACTCACAGAGTAATGTCTGTGACAGAAATGCGCCGTATGACAGGACTGCTGCCAGAAAAACAGCCAAAGTCACAGCTCCAATCCTCCAAGCTCAGAAAGGATAACTTTCATTTACAAGTTTTGTTAAGGGAAATAGCTGAGTCCTGTAATCCATTCTCAGAGCCAGCCATCTCATCATCATGTCTGCTATGCAACAGGAAAAGCAGCAACATCGACAACATCGGAAACCATATGAATCAGCCATGAATTTCACCTGAAGTTTAGAGGAGAATGCACCTAAAACAGCTCTAGTTTGTTAAAGCCAATTGAAAAAAGGAAGGTCAGCAACTTTGCCACGGAGAACTCTAAAGTCAATTTAGTATCATAAACTAGTAATCCTGTAGTGACAAGTTAGCGTTATAAAGTTTGTCCTTATGCTAGTGGTAATATCAAAGAACACAAACTTTTACCTGAAGTATGTTTACATCTTACCAATCACTGATGTTTCCTTGTACATCCAACATCCAGAAGAGTCACGATAAGGAACCAAAAAGAATCTTCTCTAGAGAAAACTGGAAACAATGCAAGATGGGTAGGAAATCGGCCTTCTATTGATGCATGTATAATTGATGGTGGACTGCTGATAATTTCCTACCAGGCAGGTCTGGGCAACATATCATCATACAGAAATGTTACAAGAGGTCTATTGAGCCATATCTGAAAACACTGTAGGATAGCAAATGAGATACATATTTTGTATGACATATATCTACCCCATTTTCTTAAAAAAGAGCAAACGAGTTTAATGTGGAGTTCATAGCTGGTAGTGAGCAACAACCAAAACAGAGATGTAAAACTCTGGTACAGAATGGTATGTTCATAGAAGAACCGGTGAAATTTTTGATGAAGGAATGGAAGAAATACAACTATGGAGCTATCATTGGTGCAAGAACAATTGTCCTACCACATGGGGTTAACTGTGGAAGACTAATCTTCCGTCAGACAAAAGAAAATGGTAATAAAACTACTAGATTTTCTCCAAGGAGACCATGAAGCAGCAGCCTTTCTTGCTTTTCATATCTATGAAAACCTTACCATCCGAGCCTCTGACAACGATGTACTCATCATCTTCTTAGGGATACTTGAGAGAAATAATAAGGGTAGTATCCCCATGAAGAACATAGTCATGGATGGTTGGTACCTGAATATAACAAGCATAACTGTAGCTCTAGAGGCAAAACAAGATAGCTTGGCTGCAGCATTGCCTGGCCTATATGCATTCACAGGCAGTAATTTCAGTGCTTCATTCTTCCGTAAAGGGAAAGTAAAACCACATGAAATAATTGAAAAATATGCTACTGGGATTTTCATAAGTTTCTTCCAAAGCAAGACATTGAGACCTGTACCAGATCAGAAGATAACTGAGGCCTATGTCAAGAATGTAGATGAAATGAAGTAAAAAAAAAAAAAATGTTCGAAGTACTGGAACAATTATTAAGGTGACAATTATACACAGTGTTATATACATTTCTTGTGAAATATGTTTCTAAATGCTTCGTAAAAAAAAAGGTTACTAAATGTTGCATGGAATACTAATTTTCTCAATGTTTCAAACTTAAACATTGCAAGCTCTTTTGTGGAACAGCAACATTTTACATGTATTTAGAAATACATTTAATAATCAATTTCCCATTACAAGAGACTCTAATGTCCAACAAACAAAGTTGACTGTGCACTTCTTCCTCCTTGTGGCTAGACCTGAAAAATATCCAGCGAGCTCATTATATGAGCATTATCTGGGGGAAATGCTGACAGCACTCAACCAAGTGCTTAGACTCACAGCATTATGGATGGACGACAAATAAAAAAGGCTAGTATGTACCAGAATCGTTTCCTGGTCCTGTTGAACCACAAAATATATTCAGGGATGCTGAAACTTCAGAGCATCGAGATAAGGATGTTGATGACGCTGCTGATAACATTGACAATGGCTCCCACTCTGAACCAGAATGGAGTGATGGGTCTGATTGTTAAAGTAAAGGCTCCAACTTCTAACTAAATAAGTATTCTTATTTACCTATGTAATGCAAGGGGAGAGGTTGCAGCATTTTCTTATAAGATAGGTTTCAGTTGATATATCTAGGTAATCTATATTTTGCTACACTCATCAAACGTCTGTTGATAAAACTGTTGATAGGTCATGTGAAGTTCATTTCAGTTGGTACATACAGGATTTAGCCTAGCCTAGTTGTCCTATCGGCCATAGGACTACATAACTGGGGGGTGTCTGGCATCGCATATACAATGGACAAAATTTGTGATACCAAGTGTTTTGTGTCCCTAGGCATATAACCGGTTGATTGGAACCAGTTTTGCCTGGTATCGATCTCGTCCATCCTAGCTCTAAATTTCAGGCCTTTTAGAGTAGTCTGGCAGACCTAGAGCAATGGCAAAAATGTCTTTATTTAGTATTTTTTATAAAAATTTGGTTGAAAATACTCTGTGGTGTTAGCAGTATTTAGTATCTTATTCATCTACTTCAGAAACATTTTAAGGCCTGTTCAGGGGGCCACCCTTAATACACACAACGGGGGATACCCGGCAGACTAGCATTACTGGTGGTTCTAGGTGATCCTCCATGTGCTTCAAGTGGGAAATTATTAGTACCTGTTTCATCTACCCTCAAGTTTCTGGGTGAAGAGTATATATATATATATATATATATATATATATATATATATATATATATATATATATATATATATATATATATATATATATATATATATATATATATATATATATATATATATATATATATATATATATATATATATATATATATATATATATATGTGTGTGTGTGTGTGTGTGTGTGTGTGTGTGTGTGTGTGTGCATTGTACTTGCATATTTGAGAGATGTATAGCCAGCTCATATGGTGGGTTCTACTCAAGTAAGATTAAGTAATGTATATAAATTACATAAGACTATCGTCATTCCTTTAATTGTATTTTCATTCAGTTCCCTATATGAAAATTTATGTTATTTTAAAGAATTAAATTTTCATTTCATGTAGTTTTGTTACGAAGTCATATGTAATTTTGTTAAAACGTATGATATATGACACACACGCTTGGGATTGCATCATGTTTCCATGTGATTGGGAGTTCCATGAAGGTTCTCGACTGAGGGGAAAATAAATTTGCGATAATGACGATTCTAAGAATTGCGAAAACACATTGCTTACCAAGCAGTGACTTATTTATTTCAATAAATAAGGATGCAATATGATTAATAACACATACTTCTTTTGAAAATATTGAATTTCACCAAGAATGAATAATAAAGGATTGAAAGGAAATTCGGAGAGCATTGAGGGTGTATACGGTATATAGGGAAGAGGTTTCTGTGAAACACATGTGTTCTCAAAGGGGAAGCTAAGAATTAAATAGAAATCTATCGATAGTAAAAGGACCAATTATGTGTAAACTAAGTCTTATATTTAAAATATCTATTGTGTATAAATTATATCTAATATATCTATGCATGAATATAAGAAGTCAAATGAAGTAGGCCAAACAACGGTATGATGGAGGATTAGGAAATGGGTTATTTGTTGAGTGTGTGTTAACTGTTTACGAATAAGGAAAAGAAGCTGTCGACCCCTTCTATACATGCATACATATATGTATATATATATATATATATATATATATATATATATATATATATATATATATATATATATATATATATATATATATATATATATATATATATATATATACACTACCGCTAGAGAGTTATGGGGTCTTTTGACTGGCCAGACAGTAGTATATTGGATCCTTCGCGCTGGTTATGGTTCCTTTTCCCTTTGCCTGCACACATAAAACTAATTGTCTGCCCTATTCTTTACACATTCTCTTCTTCTGTCCACATACACATGACAACACTGAGATTAACATAAAATTAATCTTTCTACACTATAATTGTTCGGTGGCTACTTTTCTCTTTGTAACGGTAGAAGAGGCTTTTTAGCTATGTTAAGCAGCTCTTCTAGGACAAGGACACTCCAAAATGAAACCATTGTTTTCTAACCTTGGGTAGTGCCATATCCTCTGTACCATGGTCTTCCACTGTCTTGGGTTTGAGTTCTCTTGCTTGAGGGTACACTCGGGCACACTCTTCTATCTTATTTAACTTTTTCTTGTTTTATTAAAGTTTTAATAGTTTATATAAGAGATATTTATTTTAATCCTGTTGTGCCTCTTAAAATGTTTTATTTTTCTTGGTTTCCTTTCTTCACTGAGCTATTTACCCTGGTGGAGCCCCTGGGCTTATAGCATCCTGCTTTTCCAATTAGGGTTGTAGCTTAAAAAGTAATGATAATAATAATATGTATATATATATATATATATATATATATATATATATATATATATATATATATATATATATATATATATATATATATATATATATATATATATATATATATATATAGGGAAATAGTAAAAAGAGAAAGACGACACTGAGAATTGTAAGAAGCTATAGAGGTGCAGAAATTGATAGAGATCACCAGCTCCTAATTGTCGCACTGAAATTAAAACTAAAAACACCCAACAGAAATGTATATAGAATTCCTAGGTTTGATGCAACATAGCTACTAGAAGATGAGCAAAGAGAAACATTTGCAATCGAATATAGATATGGTTTTGCAGTTTATAAGACCTCAATAGACGAAGATCAGAACAATTATGAGTCAGTTGGTAGTAGAATTTTGGGACATCCAGTGGCAAGGAAAATGTTACGGATATCAAATGATACTTTGGATACTATTAAAATAGAGACAAAGACAAAAATTGTTTGTTGAAAGTTCTGGAGGAGGTAATGAAAATTACAAGGCAAAGTATGCTAAATATTCAAATATTGATAGTTTGGTCAAAAGAAAAGTCAGGAATAGCTGGAGAGATTTCGAAAGAAAAGCTGTAAAGGCTGACAAAGTTATGAATTCAGGAAAGATGCTACGTCATAAGAATTACTCATAGAATTTATCATAAAATCACTGGAGCAAAAATGAAGGAGCATATACCCATCAAAAAGAGATGGATCTGTAAAAATAACAGAGGTTAAAGATAGATAACAGATGGAACACTTTAGTGAGGTGATGAATAGAAGATATGAAGGGAATGATTTGCTTAATATACTTAAAGCTGAGGAAGACCTTAATGTGCCCATGAATGAATTCACTGTGTTTGAAGTCGAAGCAATCATTAAGAATTCAAGAGATGGAAAGTCCCTGGACGCTATGAAATAACATACGGAAGTATATTGGCCAAAAAAAAAGTGACTCCCAAAATACTTACAAGACTGTTTTATAGAATGTGGCATGAAGAGGCAAAACCTGATGAGTGGGAGTAGGAGTGTTGGTGAAAATGGCAAATAAAGGAGATCTGACAGATTACAAAAAATTAAAGAGGCATCACACCTACATCAGTTGTCATAAAGATATATATCATGCTTATTCTGAAGACACTAGAGAGAAACATTAATGAATAGCTGAAGGATGAAAAAGCAGGATTATGAAAAGGTAAAAGTTGCACTGACCAAATTTTCATTCTGAGACATATACAGCGTTGTGTAGAATAGAGAAATCCCTTTGTGATGGTAGTTGTGGGCTATGAAGAAGTCTTTGATAGTGTGTACCGGGCAAAGTTAATGTAAGTGTAGCCCTATCAAATGAATTTCCAGTGAACAGTGGAGTACTCCAAGGGAATGTATTGTCACCTAATGTTGTTTATCCTCCTCAAGGATTTTGTAATGCATAGAACAGTTGGGGATGACGAAGAAGGATTGGACTGGATTGGTAATAAGAAATTAGATGACACTGAGTATGCTGATGATGCAGTCCCTATTAGCTGAACACAATGGGATTTGCAATGCTTATTTACCAGAATG
The DNA here is from genome assembly GCF_036898095.1 of Palaemon carinicauda. Lineage (NCBI taxonomy): Eukaryota > Metazoa > Arthropoda > Malacostraca > Decapoda > Palaemonidae > Palaemon > Palaemon carinicauda. The sequence continues at coordinate 100,518,022 of NC_090731.1, read as the reverse complement.
CATGAAGTATCACTTGACATTGGGCTCAAGATTAATAGAAGAAAGACAAAGATGAAGAGATCAGAATATGCAATGGAACATGAAATATCATTGGAAGGAGATAAGATTAATGATTAAGTAATTAAATTAAATAATCAGGAACTATGATCTCTAATACAAGGTGTTTAGAATTAGAATTCAATGAAAGATTAAAAAAAAAGAATCCTACAATGGCTAGGTTGAGTAAAATTATAAAATAAAATTGCCTGTTACATGTAAAGGTCAGGCTATATAAATATTTAGTGAAATTAATGTTACTGTATGAACATGAATCATGGTAGGACAATAAACAATATCCAACATATTTTGAAGATTTTAGAACAAAGCCCTCGAAGAATATTGGGAGTTAATGGCAGGACAGGATTAGAAATGAAACTATAAGAGAGATTACTCGAGTGCCATATGTAGATGAGATCATAGTAAGGGGTAGATGAAGATGGTTTGGGCATGCGCTTCGCTCTCCTCAAGAGAGATTAGTTCACCAAATTTTAAAATGGGTTCCTCAAAGCACTAGAAAAGTTTGAAGGGCCAGGAGTGCATGACTGAAGACTATGATACGTGACTTGGGAGATGATAATTGGAGAGGTATTGAATTAAATGCTCAAGATAGAGATGACAGGCGAATTCTAACAGAGGCCTTTTGCTTCAATGGCCGTAGGAGGTAATGATGATGATGATGAAAATTATATATCTTTATTGATATATGTCATTTAGAGAATAGCATATAAATCATTTCACTCTAGTAGAGACTGGGTTACCAGTAGAGAGAAGAAAAGAAGAAAAATGATGTATACACTAAATCGACATCGTATGATACTATTACTCCAAAAGCACTTGCAATTATCGGCGGAGGATTGGAGGACATAGCCACACTGCATCACTTGAGTATTAGATCGAAAATACTAAAGAAACATACCAGCCCTAATCACGGCCGAGTGCTTATACCCCACGCCAAGGAAGGGTTTGTTAATTTGCCATATAATATTTTGACATACAACGATATTCTAAAAATTTTATACTCAGCTACTATATAACATAACAAGACCTACAGTCAGCCCTCCTTATTCATGTTGGTTACGCTACAGAGACAGACATGTGTAAAGATTGAGAATCCATCAATGTTTCCTCTCCTAGGTATGGCCAACTTACAACTTACCAACTAACTGACCATTGCGTAGCCTACCTATGATTGACTAACATACTTTTGCAGGTAACCCTCAGGACTACACAACATTGTTTTCACGTAGACTCTATCAGAGCATTTTAGTTCAAAATACTTTTTAGAGGTAATTGTACTTTATTAACACAGCTTCAGTACAAGGTAAGACGAAGCATAACACTAAAACGAAATTCATCACCACACCATGCTATGTATGAGTACAGTAGCAATAAATAACCTAACCCTAATAGATAGATATATACAGTGTGCATTTTTGCTTGTATCATACTTTGATTGATATTAATGTAAAGATGATAATAAAAGAGAGAAAATGTTTTTAAACAAGTAGGATAAATTTCATTAACGAAAATATAAATTTCCTAAGGAATGGAGTTTAATACATGCTCAAACTGGCGGGGCATTCAGTAGAGAGCGTGCCTTCACCACAGTAATCATTCTTATTTTGAGCCTTAACTCCCCTGTGTATTTGTACTAATGTTGCCTTCTTGTACTTTGATGTACTTTATAGAAAATATTACAAATCCATTATTGGATCATAATCAACTCGCCTACCAAGAGAGGGGTGAAAACACCCTTCGCAATATCTTTGACTTTGGCGAAAACTTTGTGAAGGGTATGTATTCCTCCCTTTCTGTGTGTGTGTTGTTTGATAGCAACTTTACGCAATAACTTGTGTACCATTTTGACCAAACTTGGTAATCATAGTGTGTATAACTCATGTAAGAATTTGTAACATTTAGCATTAAGTACATCAAAGTAAAAATATGCAGCAGTACTTTGAGAATAATCGCAATGTTAATTATTTTTCTGTGAACAACCTCACCCAAAGACTACTGAGTCAATTTCAGAGAAAGTTAGTGGACATGTGGGGTATATCCCAAAGACAAATTGCTGAGATCTTGAATAAGATGCTTCGAAGTACAATTACGATGTGGAGTTACGAGCAAAATAAGGTTGCTCGGCGTGGCAAAGGATTGCTCTTTACTACATACTAGTACATTGATGATGTACTTTATCCAAAATCTTATAGATTCATCCTTCGGTCATACCCAACATAACTAATAAGTTTAGTCAAAACTGGCTCTGTAGGTTTTGTGTAAAGTTGCTCCCAAACAAACAAACGGACAGTGGTGAATATATAATCTTCTGAAAATCTTCGATTTTGGCGAAGGTAGATATTGTATTCAACAACATCAAAACCCTTCCGGAAAAATAAGACTGTTGGTCCTCTAATGATTATATTTGTATTAATTCTAATTTAACCTTCTGGAAATAGTGGTACTAGACGGAATATGAACAGAATTTAGTATCCGAAAGATTGGCTGCATAAAAGGTCTTGTTGTACTGTTGAATGATGTGCATGTATGAATATACTTAGATTGACTATTCCTGAAAATCTACCCTAATGATACGGTGTTAAGGATCTATATAAGCGTATTGGTTCGTGCTTTATGAATAAAAGCCCTATAAAAATGCTAACCAGTAGATACATGACAAATAATCCCTGTAATGTGTGTCTATAGTAAGAATTATTCAATTATTATATACAGTAAACACCAGTAACATGTATCTATTACGATTCTTTTGAGAATTGAAGTGATCCAATTTTCTCTCTCTCTCTCTGGAACATAAACGCTTAATAAAGTAGACCTGTAGTTCCCTTACGAAAAGCAGAAAAACAAATTATACTGTAAAAAGATGTGTAAATATTACGTTTATCTTCATAGCTATGGTATCATTTGGATTTTCAAATGCACGAGAAAACATATATGAAATAGCAAGTATTTATTATCGTTTGAGATTGTTCTCAGAAACAGTTATTTTCCAACATCCGGATCTCAACACTAATAATGTTCCCTTAGAATGGCTCTTGAAATTTTGCAAGTGATTCTTGACAGCAAGTTTTCTTTTGAGAAACACATTAGGTCTGTGTATTCATCAATTGCAAACAAATGGTATATTTAGAAAAATCTGGAAGATTTTCTGTGATCATTCTATTCTGAATATTTTTTTTTTTCAATTCCTTCATTGTACTTTGTTTCGAATATTATTCTCTGTGTGGTCTTCAGCGGCTAATTCTCATGTTCATTTATTGGACAGCAACTCACGGTCTATTAAATTTCTTATTTCTAATATAATATAGATATTAATCTCCGGCTCCGTCGTTCAATTAGTTCGTTATGCATGTTCCATAAGAGTTTTGAGAATTTTGACCATCCTTTACATTCAGAGCTTCCCAGACAGTACCACCTTTTTTGTTAGACTAGGTATGTAGTTAATTCTAAAAGTCAAGTCTACACCTTCAAGAGGCTCGAAACTATACAGCACTAGTGGATCTATAGTCTATTTTTTTAGCGGTTCATATTTGCACCGACTCACAGGGTGCCCTATTAGCTCGGAAAGGTTCCTGATACCTGATTGGTCGAAAGTATTTATGACCGAACACCTTCATTGTTCTCAAATAATTACAAAGTAATGTGAATCGAAACTTATTTATTAACCTATATTTCTCCATCAGATATATGTTTTGTCAATAAACAATGTGAAAGAATAGTTATATTATAAAGTATCGTCATAGTAAGTCTAAATTTAATAACACAATCCGCCGAAGTCAACGACAGCAGTTTATTTTTGGATGCACGCTTCATAATTTTGTAATTTTTCTCATATTTTAACACAAATTGGGATAAATTAAACTCAGCATAAGTTAAACATGTTATTATAAACTTTCTTTGAATAACAAAATTTACCAAAAACATGGAATTAATAAAATCCGATATTTTTGAAAACTTATGGGAAGGTAAAAAAAACAGCCTGCAGCAACCTGGCGGGAAAACAATCCCTTCTGGCTGTCATAGGCACATTTCTTTTTCTTTGTAATATAGTTCGGCCTATTCCTTTCAGATTAAATAGTCTTGAATTGTCTCTCTTCATAATATTTTGCTTAGAATTTCCAATATTCCTGTTCTTCACCTAATATCTATCTATTTTACCCGGTATCCCTTTTTTCATATATGGGATATCCGCAATAGTTTATTCATGGTTTATCTATATATTTTATTTGGTGATTGAAGAGATGACTAGCCAGCCTGTGAGATGAGTTCCTCTCAGGCAGATTTAAGTTTGATATTTAAATTACATAAGACTTTCGTCGTTAATCTCATTGTATACTTCATTCAAGTCAGTAAATGTAAATTTATTTTATTTTTAATAATTAACTTTTTATTTCACGTAATTTTGTTACGAAGTTTTACATATGTTTGAGAGTGTTATGTGACCACATAAGATATAAACAAAGCCTTATGTAATGTTCTTTTATATTTTTATGAGGTATTGCGTCATGCTGGAGATAAAATACACAATTATTGTGGTTTGGAATTTTCTGAAAACCCTAGTATTAGGATGTTATCTTTTTTTCATTTCGGGGACAAAGGGTGGATGAAGCTAGCTGGAAGAGTCGTCTCGAGGGTGCATTGGTATGCATCTGAGAGTTGCCTGAAAACCCAGGATTCGTCTCTTGACATTTTTGTCTAGTTGACATCTCTGGCATTGCTGTCAGCCCAACCCCCCACGCTTCCAGATCTCTTAGAAACTTCTGGAAGTAGCTATGTTTCATGGAATGATGACCCTAGGTTTGCATAGATCAGATAGAGAATCCCAGCCTTAAGACATAGCCATCTCCCCCTCTCCTCTCTCTCATACGTATCTCAGAGTATTGTTTTAAAAGTGTTCAGTGAAATATCAAAGTTTTAGTGTGAAGGGTTTTTGTAAACATAGTGAGTACTTATAAAAATTATCTTATAGTATTTTTAAACGGCCCTGTTGGAAGGCGATCCCTTTATCTATTTTCATTAAGTAACAAATTTGAATATTGTATTCAGATTTGATTTCAAGTGAAACAAGTCATTGTATAATTTTTATGTCTTTTTTTTTCTTTTGTCTTAGTCTAAGGTTAATTCAAATTTGATACTTCAAGTCAAGTTACTATAACTTTCAGATCGGGAAATTTTTTCTCAATCTAAGTTTGATGGAGACTTGATATTTTGAGTGATTTATTTCGTTTCTATGTAAATTTTTCTCAAAGTGTTGTAATTTATATTGGATATATTTATTTTGGTAAAGAGTGTATTGTTTCAATCATCAGTGTTTATTGCAACCTCGCTCGTATCCTGTAAAAATAAGAGAGATATTTTGAAAAATAAGACTTAAGAAAAATTACCCTTTGCAGTTATAGTCAACTGAAGAGACCTTTGGATATTCAGTGTTTTATATATTGCAGTCTGGGAGTTATATAACTGTCTAATACTTTGGGTACAAATATTTCCAAGTACAACAGATTTAATGTAAAAGCAAAGAGTTGATATTGGAGTTCGAGTGGTGGTTTAGCTTGCCAGCTGTAATATATATAATATTATATGTTTAGTTACCAGACACGAGCCATCGTATAATATATATATATATATATATATATATATATATATATATATATACATATATATATATATATATATATATATATATATATATATATATATATATATATATATGTATGTATATATATATATATATATATATATATATATATATATATATATATATATATATATATATATATGACGACTAATATCTTCCTATTATAATGCAATCGATAAATGCAAATTATTCTCGATTAAATGTTGCAGTAAATTTCTACCTTCCCTCTCTCCCCCCTTGTATAGAGTTTGTATGTACCAGCGTCAGGTAGAGATGTCAGTATATATATACATATACATATATATATATATATATATATATATATATATATATATATATATATGCAGTATATATGTGTATATACATATGTATATGTATATAATATATATATATATATATATATCAATATATCTATCTATCTATATATATATATATATATATATATATATATATATATATATATATATATGCAGTATATATTTATATATACATATGTATATATATATATATATATATATATATATATATATATATATATATATATATATATATATATATATATATATATATATATATATATATATATATATATATATATATAAATAGATAGATATATAATATATATATGTATATATATATGTATATATATATATATATATATATATATATATATATATATATATATATATATATATATATATATATATATATATATATATATATATATATATATATATATATATATATATATATATATATATATATATATATATATATATATATATATATATATATATATATATATATATATATATATATATATATTTACATATATATACAAATATATACATATATATATCTATATCTATATATATATATATATATATATATATATATATATATATATATATATATATATATATATATATTACGCCTAATATCTTAGTATTGTAATATAATCGATAAATGTAAATTATTTTCGATTTAATGCTGCAGTAAATTTGTACCGTCCCTGTCTCCCCCTTAGGATACAGTATGTATGTACCAGCGTCAGATATAGATGTCAGAATCGTTCGGTGTTTCAAGTTTATATGTGATCTTTTGGTGTGCATATTCCTGTTACTGAATTAAGTGAGTTTTGTTTACATTCTTGAATTTAATTCGATATGGCTTTTTTAAAGGAGAATAAACCATGTGTTGGAACACCTGTGACGCGACAATAAGTTCAATTCTCAGAAATTTTTTGTAATATCAATTAGCTTTATTTCCGTTAAGTTTTTGAGTAAAAAATCCTATGTATTGAAAGTGGAAAGTTAATAGGGATTATATCATAATTTGGCTGTTACGATTTTTATTCGATATAATTTCTATATTGAAATGTGATATGATTAGCAAATATACGTGGTATCATAACTCCATAATTCTATAATTGTTAAAAAAGTTCACCGGTTCTCTATGTAATATATGTTGCAAACGAAGGTGAGTTTTTAATTTGGGAGGTAACTTGCTTCTATAAAAAGAAAGTCCAGTAGATAATATAAAAACGAATAAATGGAAACTCTTTTAAGGCATAAAAATCAGGTTTTTCTTCGGAGAAATGAATATGAAGACACTGAAAAGGTTTCAATATATAAAGCTTAGAATTAAAAAAAAAGAAAAAAAAAACAACCTTTTAAATTTGTTTTAACTAAAACAAAAATCAACATCTTCCGTTAGATAGTTGCAACTAGAAGAAATTTAGTCGAAGAGATGTGGAAGATTAAAATCACCTTTTCTTTTCTCTCTCTCTCTCTCTCTCTCTCTCTCTCTCTCTCTCTCTCTCTCTCTCTCTCTCTCTCTCTCTCTCTCAGAGACACAGACCCATAAAAATTAATTATAAGTTAGCTGTAATTATAAGACTGTGTTTGTGATATAAATCAAGTTAGAAGAAGTGGAGAGAATAAATAAAATTCAACAGTTTAAGAATAGCTATTTGTTTATAGTTGAAAGGAAGGATGCAGGCGCTCCAATAATTACAAACGTAACTCTGAGGCAATCAAGTGATGACGTTTTCCGGGAATGCATAGACCTGTACTACAAGTAAATGTAAAGATTACTGCTGTAATATTTTATATATTTTATCAGGATGTTATCACATAATGCGTATTCACGTTGAAAATACAATTATACAGGGAAAATGTTTTCAAATACATGAAAAATAGCTCTGAAATGGCTTAAAATAGCGTCAGCTGCTTTGGTTATGTTATCCGAGCCCCCCTTTTTGAACTTGCTGGATCCACGCAAGCATAGTATTCTAGAAGTTTTTTTTCAGCTGTGACAAAGTTGTGGAATGATCTTCCTAACTGGATATTTGAATCAGTAGAACTTTAAAAGTTGAACCTTGTTGCAAATGTTTTCATGTTGAACAGCAGACATAAGTGTTCTTATAGTTTATATATCAAAGATAGGTTCTAATGTTGCTACTGTTCTTAAATTATTTAATTTCAATGGTTTAATATTTTTCATGTTGTTTATTTCCTTATTTTCCTTATTCACTGTGCTATTTTTCCTTGTTGGAGCCCTTGGGCTTATAGCATCCTGCTTTCTCAACAAATGTTGTAGTTTAGCTACTACTACTACTACTACTACTACTACTACTACTACTACTACTACTACTACTACCAATAATAATAATAATAATAATAATAATAATAATAATAATAATAATAATAATGATAGTTATAATAATAATAATAATAAAAAAAAATAATAATAATAATAATAATAATAATAATTACTTGGAAATGGAAAGATTAAAAATATTACTATTACAGGTGGTTAGGTTGTGATTGGGTGGGTAGCTATTGTTTGTAATGCTTACCTGAAAAATTACAATGTTCGGAAGGAAGGGGATAACCAATTAATTGTTCTTCCACACAAGGACGAGTTGGTAAAAAAGGCTATGACCATTAAAAGACCTTCAAATTACTATGGATTAAGAGGAAAGTTGTATTGAAGGAATTTTTATAAAAGTGCAAGACATGCGATACAGGATTGGTTATTATGTATATATATATATATATATATATATATATATATATATATATATATATATATATATATATATATATATATATATATATATATATATATATATACTTTTTAATAAGATTACATAAGACTTCGTAACAAAACTGCGTAAAATGGAAATTTCCTTCTTTAAAATGACGTAAAATTAAATATATGGAACTGGATGAAAATATAACTAAAATAAGGATGACAGCCTAATGTAATTTACATATATTTACTTAATCCTACATGAGTGGAACCCACTTTACGAGCTGGCTATACAACTCTTAAATACAAAAATTAATTATGTGAATAAAATAATCTACTTTCATGTACACCAGACTTGTGAGATATATATATATATATATATATATATATATATATATATATATATATATATATATATATATATATATATATATATATATATTTATATATATATACATATATATGTATGTATATTCAAATAAGCCATATATATTTTTTGATACATTAATGTCTGGATTCTCTTAACTTGGCCAAGTGGCTTAGTCACTGTCTATACAAGCTTGCCGACCAGGGTTCGATTCCCAGCCGGACCCAAGCTCTTGTCTTTGTGTGATTTCGCCTGGGGCCCTGATCCCGAGGTCGTTAAGAGAATCCAAACATTAATGTATCA
>NC_090731.1:100486124-100506124 GCF_036898095.1 Palaemon carinicauda | reverse complement strand
CAGTAGTATACTTTCGCACATCCCCAATTGTTCTTTTCTCCTCCGAAGGCTAAGTTCAATCCTTCTCTCCCTCTGTAAGCCTTCGGCTTAATTCTAGTGGTTCTATCTGTATAATAATTCAGGTATACTATTCTAGGATATGTCTGTCCTGACCTGATAACCAGAGTGACTGGTTTTTTAGGTTAGGGCAGAACATCAGAGTTTCTAGTCTGTGGTCTGCTTCTTCCTAGCATAGAGAATGAGTCTGCTTTGCTAGGTTAGGGACGGACACAGGAAGCTTTGCTTCCCTAGTCTATGCTGTAAGAGATAATTCCTTCCTCTAGTGACCAAGCACACTATCCTGTGTTGTTTTTCTCGGGCTGGAGAATGAGTTTTCTCTGTTGCCCGGCGAAATAACTTCACCTAACTTTGTTCTGGTGTGGAGGAGGATAGTAAGTATTGCCAGTCTTCCTCCCTAATATACAACTCTTGGTTAGGATGAGCTTCCCTAATGGCCGAGTGTGTCTCCTGCTAGAACGAAGTCTATAAGACCCTTATCCCTTCCCCACCTCTCTTTTATTTTCTTTTGGCCGCAGTCCTACTTCCGTACCTAGTATAGGTTAGGATGGAGGACGGGCTCAGCTCTCTGCCGGCTGGCACTACATGTCGGCCGGCAGAGACCCTTTATTCTTTGCAGAGTGAACCCCAGACCTCCCTTGGTCTCCCTTCTATGTCTGCCGGTAGAGCCCGGCAGGCTATGGATTTTTTGGAAGCCTGAATGCTATATTCTCCCCTTCCATAAGTTCACTCTTTCTGGATGGAAGGTCGTACGGCAATGCCGCCTTATAACCTTACAACCTTACTGTTTCTCTGACTATTGTGTTGCACCCCTAACCCGGCTGCTGGCTTAACAGCCGACAGCCGGGCAGGTAAAGGTTCTCTGGTTCTTGGCTACTGTCGGCGGGCATGGGTTTTATTACCTTTGCCTGCCTGCAGTGGAAACACAGCCCGAATCTGCTGGCCACTACGATTAGCGGCCGGCAGCCGGGTATGTGTTTTCAGCCGTCGGCTGGCATTGATTGTCGGCCAGCACACAGTCGCGAATCAGTGGGCTGCCGTCTATTAGTTAAAGTTAGTATATCTTTGAACTATACAGGGGTAGATGCCTGCCGGCACGTGCAGGCACACTCCGGCAGGTACCGGCGCGTGCTAGCCGGCACAACAGCATGCGATGTACAGTAGTTGCTGTATTTGTAGTGTAGTACACACTGCATTAACAGAAACTGCTGTACAGAGCTTGTGATAACACTAAAGTTCTTCATCATACTTAATGTTATCTTGTACAGCATTTTGTTGAGACCGTACAATAAATAGAAAGTAAGTTCTTTCTGTATTCTTTTTATCCTGTATATTAAAACTTTATCTCAAGGTGTGAACTACACCTTAAATTTCCGTTTAGGAAATTACATAAGGTATTCTAGAATAGAATTAACCTTAGTTTTAATATCTCGGGAGGTTTCAGCAATTGACTGGACAGGAAATACAAGTATTTGTCTTTCCTTCTTTCTTTTATAGCTTTTCTATATAAGTTAAATGTCTCAATATAAGTGAAAGCCATCACTTGATACTCATGGATTCTTCTTCTCTTTACAGGAGGACCATCCGAAGTGCGGGAGTGTGTTCTGTAATGTCTGCAGTAAGAACTTCTGTAGACATCAATATTGCAGGAGGCACGCAGCATGCGCAGCCTCCAGAGGTGATCTCTGCTATTGGGATCCTCAGGTTTGTACAGTTAGTTCTAACCTGATTACCGAGGCTTTTGATGACCCAAGTCAACGGAGTCAAGGGATGCTGCCAGGGAAACGTCACGATCCTGGGTGAGGGGTTTTCAAAAAAACACCGTCCAAATGAGAAGATCAGAGCCTACCTTTTCCCTAAAGCATTGGCTAATGCAATCATCCCCCAGCCTCAGGTGGAGATACCAACTGCCCAGAATCCGGTAGATTCTGATGTCTCCGCCGCCTTTCAAGACATCCAATTGGACGATAGGATGTCGGAGGTGTCGGATTCTACTGAGAAGGACCTTTTAGGAAAAGGTCAGGAGGAGGAGCAGTTCCAGGCTCCTCAAGTAGAAGAGGAAGAAATCGACGAAGTGTCGGTTACATCGGGTATTGACCCAGAACCTATTTTGTCTACATCGTCTGCTCTCCCAAATGAACTGGGAAGGACTCTTTCTTCCATTGTTGAGATGATCCAACAAATTCAAAGGAAGAATGATGAGAAGGAAGCTGCAATGAAACTGGAGATACGTAGACTTGCAGCATCACGTGGGCCCCAGAAGCGTCTCAGCGTGAAGGATCTTCCTTTGTGCTCGGATACCAATCCTTGGAGTTATGCCGAACACATGCCAATGACAACCGGGAAGATAGTGATTTCAGAAAAGTTGGGAGCAATTCCCCTGGAAAAAGTGGAATTTTGGCCCAACAAAGATTCTTATCCGGACTGCTATGTCCGTCTTAGGAAGGAGCCAGTCTCAAAGGAGGAGACAGAGCCGAAGGAGGTCATAGTTTTTTAGCATAGTGAAGCTCATACGTTACTAGCGAGCTCGATGAAAGAGAGGGGCTTCACTAAATCAAAGATGCCCGCCTTGAGTAAGAAGCTTCCCTCCTTTGTGGCCTTTCGCTTTTCCCTTCTTGGAAAAGGGATATAAGGCAGCCTTAAAGGCAGTGGAGGCAGGGAAACCATGCCCTCCATGGAGGAGTGTAAGCCGTTATCTCTGACCTTGCCCTTGGACCAAGAAGACTGGAAGGATGTACACCTTACCTTTTCAGTCGGGAAGCTGAAGCTGATATTGCTGAACGCCAGTTCAGTGACGCACTTCCAAAACTGTCGGAGGTTCTCTTGCGTAGAGAGCAAGAGACAAAGGAAAGACTTGCGGTATCGATGTCGTTGCAAATGACACTAGAAACAATGGCAAGTGACCCCAAGATCTAGGACATGTTCATTGTTTTGGCCAAAACCCATCTGGCCACAGTTACGAAGGATCTCTATAGCTTTATTAAAGCTAGGAGAGCCTGTAGAGAGTTCGTGTTCGTCTCGGCTGCAGTGAGGCACGAACCAAGGAAACTGATCTCCTCTCGTATTTGGGGTAAAGACCTCTTTCCCAATGAAGTGGTTAAAGAGGTAGTAGACAAGGCCGCCAGAGAGAATAGGAACCTTCTTAAAAAGTGGGGCTTAGATCTCAAGAGAAAGTCTTCTCTGGATGAGGGTCCCCAACCCAAGAGGAAGACAAAAAGGCCTAGGCAATCCTCTCAGCCAGCTAAACCCTGCCGACAGCAACAACAACAACTTCCTGTGACCGTGGTGCCTCAGACAGTGGCACAACCTCCAACTACGTACCAGCTGGTACCTCAACAAGTGGCGACACAGTCGCCAGTTTTTAACCCAGCCTTCGAAAGGCAGACTTCTTCCTTTCGTTCGAGAGCTAGAGGAACAGCCAGAGGTTCTTCTAGACACCCTTCAAGAGGAAGGGGATACAGGGGAGGACGCGGTAGAGGAGTCAAGGCCTCAGGTCCACATCAGCAGAAGTAAGATACATCCAGTAGGAGGGAGACTACAGCTATTTAGGGATCGCTAGACCTTCGATCCCTGGGCCCAAGGCCTAATTAAAAATGGACTAGGTTGGAGCTGGAGCAGTCCTCCACCTCAATTTCCTGAATTCTTCCAACACTCATCCCCCGTTCTGGAAGAATATATCCGAGAACTCTTAGACAAAAGAGTAATCCGGAAAGTTAAGTCCATAAAATTCCAAGAAAGGCTGTTTTGTGTTCCAAAGAAGGACTCAGAAAAACTCAGAGTTATTCTAGACTTGTCGCCACTCAACAAGTTCATAGTGAACTACAAGTTCAGAATGCTCACGCTTCAGCACATAAGGACCCTACTGCCCAGAAGGGCATATACTGTCTCTATAGACTTGTCTGACGCTTATTGGCACGTTCCAATTCATCGTCACCTCTCCTCCTACCTAGGCTTCAAGTTACATAGAAAACTTTACACCTTCAGAGCTATGCCTTTCGGGCTAACCATAGCCCCATGGATTTTCACGAAGCTCCCGAACACAGCCGTCCATCAATTACACCTAAAGGGGGTCCAAGTAGTAGTCTACTTGGACGACTGGTTGGTGTGGGCAGCATCCAGGACAGAATGCATGCAAGCTTCTAAGATAGTGTCCAGTTCCTGGAACATCTGAGATTCAAGATCAACATCAAAAAGTCTCGTTTTTCTCCAGCTCAGAAATTTCAGTGGTTGGGAATCCACTGGAATTTGCAGTCACATCGGCTTTCCATTCCTAGTAAGAAGAGGAAAGAAATAGCAGGATCTGTCAAGAGACTATTGTAATCCAGACAAATATCAAGACGCGAACAGGAGAGAGTGCTGGGCTCTCTACAGTTTGCTTCGATAACAGATCCAGTGCTAAGAGCACAGCTTAAGGATGCAATAGGAGTCTGGAGAAAATATGCATCAAACGCGCGAAGGGATCTAATAAGACCACTACCGACTGACTGCGAACGCTTCTCAAGCCATGGTCCAATGCCAAGTAATTGAAGAAATCATTACTTCTTCAAGCTCCTCCCTCGTCAGTAACTATCCACACAGACGCTTCAAAGGAAGGCTGGGGAGGCCACTCTCATCAGATGAAAGTCCAAGGAGCTTGGTCCAATCTTTTCAAGTCATTTCACATGAACTTTCTAGAAGCCATGGCAGTACTTCTGACACTGAAGAAAGTTTCTCCTCGCCACTCGACCCACATAAGACTGGTTCTGGACAGTGAGGTGGTAGTGAGATGCCTGTATCGACAAGGGTCGAGGTCACCTCAAATCAACCAAGTGTTGCTGGCCATATTCCGTTTGGCGGAAAGGAAGAAATGGCACCTGTCAGCAGTTCACATTCAAGGGTTCCGCATTGTGACAGCGGACACTTTATCTAGGTTTACATCTATAGAGTCAGAATGGTCCCTTGACGCAGGATCGTTCTCCTTCATCTCGAGTCAAGTCCCAGAGCTGCAGATAGACCTTTTTGCGATGAAAGACAATAAGAATATATATCGTTACGTGTCCCCTTACGAGGATCCGTTAGCGGAGGCAGTGGACATTATGTCCCTGGACTGGAACAGATGGTCCAGTATCTATCTGTTCCCTCTGCACAACCTCCTTTTGAAGGTCCTCGATAAGCTGAGATCCTTCAAAGGGAAAGCAGCAATAGTGGCCCACAAGTGGCCAAATAGCGTGTGGTTCCCTCTGGCATTGGAACTGCGACTAAAATTCGTACCGCTACCTGATCCATCCCCGTCTCAGCAAGTACAGAATTCGACTGTCTTCGCTCCATCACAGAAAACACGGAACCTACTTCTCATGATTTTCTCTCCTTAACGATGAGAAAAAGATTCGGTGTTTAAAAGTCAGTTTAGACTTTTGGAGGAAACCAGAAGATATTATGAGGCTTCAGGGAAGAAATAGCTATCCTTTTTCAAGGCGAAGAAACCGAAAGAAATCCTGACAGATTCCTATTTATCATTCTTCATTCATCTTCATGAGCAAGGTTTAGCAGCCAACACAATTCTATTATTCAAGCCGGCCTTGACAAGTCAGATACCATATGCCTTACAGGTCGACCTTTCTAACGGCGTTCTTAATGAACTAGCCCTTCAGCGCTTCCAAAGACCCTTTGCTTGGTCATTAGATATGATTCCTCATTGTGTATAAATAATGAACAATGAGGAATATGCTTAGAAGGTTTTGAATTTAAGTCATATTTCTTTTTGTAATCGCTTTGGGGGCCAGAGTTAGTGAAATAGTGGCTCTCTCTAGAGAGAAAGGCCACGTCCAGTTCTTGGAGGGAGAACTGAATCTATTTCCAGACCCAACGTTTCTTACCAGGAACAAGCTACCCACCATTAGGTGGGGTCCCTAGAGAATCTGCCCTCTGAAGTAAGATGCATCTCTGTCCAGTGGAGTGCCTAAAGGTCTATCTTCATAGAACTTCAGACTTTATGGGAGGGCAGCTGTTCAGAAGAGAAACCCTGGATTCAAAGTTATCTATAACTAAGGGCGAAATTCACCCATGTTATTCGCAGAACGGATCCAGACAGTACACCCGTTAGTCATGATCCGAGGAAAGTTGCCGCTTCTATAAAATTTCTTTAATTATATGGACTTTGAACATCCTTGTTTGCACACCGGCTGGTAGTCATTCAAGGCGTTCTTAATGCACTATGCGAAGCAAGTGGAGCAACTTATGATATCTGTGGTAGCAGCAGGTAGAATTCTTTAACCTTCTGTTTTAGGCCTGCGAGGAACAGCGTAATTAATTTGGGACGATTAATCAAGAGGGTGCGCTTGTAGTCATTGTCTGTTACTACACGCTGTGCGATAGGCCACGAAAGTGTCCTTACGAACTGTTCCATTGACGTCGGTAATCTATAGCATATTACGGACACTTGTGCCAAGCATTTTTTACGCTAGTGTATATAAACAGTATACACTCTATATCATCATTATCAATAATTCAATTGAAGTGCAAATCTGTTTCCTAGTAGATGAAACAATATTTTCTTTTGACTGTTTTTCTTTATGCCTTAACGCATATCATCCACATTTTATAAATTCTATAAATGTTGATCTGATATGTACGTTTATTAAATTTTAATAAACTAGTTCATAGTGAACCCTGCGTCTTATTCGCCCACACTCTTTTTATTAGAAATGTACTGAGTTTTAAGATTAAAATATGGATATATTTATCATGGTATGTCTTTCAAGACTGTTCCCTGATTCAAGCAAAAGTCCACTCACTCTGACCCTTCCTTGGAAGGGTTGACGTGGTACCCTAACGGGTTGGTGGCAAAGAGGCAAAATTTGTTCCTATGTGGATACAACCATTATCCAATAGGTTATAAGAGTAGTCACATTGGGAAGGTGTCACAAATTCATACTGACATTGGTGACTCTTATACAAACTTTGCTTTATATTGTATAGGGCGAGACTACTATACAAGCTTGTCATTTTGTCATCCATAAATTTCTATGTACTCCTCGAGACTTTTTCCAGTCTAGTACGACTTCCCTGTAGGGGGCAGGACGCACTAACATAGTTCATGCTTAGATGAAATGATGTATGATGGTAACATCATAGTTCTCTAGGTCTAGACGGACCAGGAAAATACTTTCTTGAGAGTACGGCACTGATTGAGAATCCACAGATACAGTAATGCTCTGGTAAACTTCCATCAGGACGACATAGCCTGAGCTCAAAAAACGGATTTTGAGCGAAGCGAAAAATCTATTTTTGGGTAAGATGGCCATGTCGTCCTGATGGAAGTTCCTTAAAGGCAGCTTCCTAGGGTATATTACAACTACGGCGATATTCCCAGAGAATTTACCTTAAGGTACCCAGAATTCTAACTACTGGAGCGAGTATCCCTAAAAAAGACCTTAGGGATATCGTAAATATCAGTGGACGTATTCTTGACACGCCTCATAGCAATCTATACCCCGAATAGAGTTAACACTTCGTAGGGGTCAAATGGCAAGAAAACGAAAACGATAAGAAAGGGGGGAGCCGTTCGTAAGGCATCTCTCCTCCTCGTTTCGTAAGCGTGCCCTGCGCCGCTCGCGGCGCCATCTGTATTCCTTGTAGCGATACACGAGGTGCTACAGATACTGTATGTAGGGAGGGGTCCTACAACCCTTTTCTCTTTTTTTTTTTTTTTTTTTTTTGAAAAGGGACAGGGCGGGTCCATCAGGACGACATGGCCATCTTACCCAAAAATAGATTTTTCGCTTCGCTCAAAATTCGTTTTTTGGGCTCAAGCCATGTCGTCCTGATGGAAGTATACCAGAGCATTACTGTATCTGTGGATTCTCAATACGTGCCGTACTCCTCAGGAATGTTTCTTAGTCAACTCGACTGAAAGACCTAAGATGTTACCGTTATACATCTTTTCACTAATCATAAGCCATGAAAGCGCTTCCTGCCCCCTACAGGGAGGAGTCCTACTAGACTCTAGAAACGAACGAAGAGTACATAAACCTATTTATGAATCACTCGCCAGCCAGTACAATATAGTGGTCTCACTCTATATGAAGTAAAGCATAGTCCTTACGGAACTACAGCATCCAAGGGAAAAAATCCCGACCAGCACCCTGGTCGAAGTAAAAATAGACAAAAAGGTTATATCTGCGTAGGATTAAACTTGCTGCCGCCACCGTCCTCAGAGAGGGGTGGAGCCCTTTATGCTAAGGAAAGTATAAACCTAGTGCAACAAGGCTTGCATTAAGGAATAGGCTATTATAGATATCCCCGATTAATATACATAGGCTAAATGCTCAATAATTAACATGAAATCAATATAGGTGAAGGAGACGCAAGGTTCCCGAGAACAAGTTTATTGAGTAACAATAAATAGACATGGTTACCACAAATATATACATATGATAGGTGGATGACCAACAATTTACACAAGTACCGTAGTGCATGGATGTATGGTTATCTGAAAGAAAACAATCAGGTCACTTGTCGCATACCAAGGTATCAAAGTTAACGTCCATGTTACTATCCACTGACATTAGCGTCAGCAACGCTCGGCACACCTGTCTGTACTTGTGCTACCATCACCATAACGCTGGAACAGTCACTGTGGGCTCCCAGAGCCTTCACTACTAGTTATACCAACGCATATAACTATACACTCACCCAAGAATCAAAGTCCCAAATAATTCCACTGTTCCTCGCAGAGTTAAACAGCAGGGTTAACGACGCAACCAACTGCTACCGCAGACCTCTTTAGTTGCTCCACTTGCTTAGCATAGTGGCGAAAGAATACCCTGGAAGACTTCCAGCCAGTGTATGAACGAAGGTGTTCAAAATCCATAAAGTTAAAGAAGTTTAAGGATGAAGCAACTTTCCTCGGATCATGACCTGCGGGTGAACTGTCAGGATCCGCTCTGCGAATAAAATATGTAATTTTCGCCCTAAGCTGATTTAAAGATAAATTCGAGCTCGATGTTTCTCCTCTGAATAGTTGGCCCCCATGGAAGTCTGAAGTTCTACGAAGATAGACCTTTAGGCATTCTACGGGACATAGAGATGCATCTTCTTTCAGAGGGCAGATTCTCCAGGGACCCCACCTGTTGGTGGGCAACTCGTTCTTAGCGAGAAACGTAGGGTCCGGAAACAGGTTCAGTTCTCCCGCATCCAGGAACTGAACCCGGCCCTCCTCTCTCGAGAGGGCCACAATCTCACTAACTCTGGCCCCAGAAGCAAGGGCAAAAAGGAAGATCACTTTTTGAGTCAGGTCCTTCAATGCGCACTCCTCATTATCCAGTAATGAGGCAAAATGAAGGACTTTGTCTAACGACCACGAAATAGGCTTTGGAGGAGCTGAAGGTCTAAGCCTAGCACAGGCCTTCGGGATCTTATTAAACATCTCGTTAGCGAGGTCTACCTGGAAGGCATATAGAATGGGTCTTGTCAGAGCTGACTTACATGTAGAAATCGTGTTAGCCGCCAGCCCCTGTCCGTGGAGGTGGATGAAGAAGGATAGGCAGAACTCCGTAGAGATCTCGTGCGGATTCTTGTCTTTGACAAAGGCTACCCATTTCTTCCATGCTGATTCGTACTGCCTTCTAGTAGACTTACACTTATATTCTTCCAGGAAGTCGATGCTATCTTTCGAGATTCCGAACCGTTTCTTCACCGCTAGGGAGAGAAAATCATGAGCTGCAGGGTCCGGGTTTTCTTTAATGAAGCGTAGACAGTCGACTTCTGGACTTGCTGGGACAGAACTGGGTCCGGGAGTGGTAGAAACTCTAGTCGTAGTTCCTGAGCCAGAGGGAACCAAACACTGTTCGGCCACTTGTGGGCCACTATTGCTGCTACTCCCTTGAAGGATCTCAGTTTGTTGAGGACACTCAACATCAGATTGTGAGGGGGAAACAGGTAGATCCTGGACCATCTGTTCCAATCGAGGGACATCGCATCTACTGCTTCCGCCAAGGGGTCCTCGTATGGGGACACATATCTCGGCAGCTTCTTGTTGTCCTTCGTCGCGAAGAGGTCTATCTGCAGTTCTGGGACTTGTCTCAAGATGAAGGAGAATGATCTTGCGTCTAGGGACCATTCCGACTCTATCGGTGTAACCCTGGATAGAGCGTCCGCGGTCACATTCCGGACTCCTTGAAGGTGAACTGCTGACAGGTGCCACTTCTTCTTCTCCGCCAGTCGAAATATGGCTAACATTACCTGGTTGAGAGGTGGAGATCTCGATCCCCGCCGATTCAGACATTTCACTACCACCTCGCTGTCCAGTACCAACCTTACATGGATCGACTGACGTGGGGATACTTTCTTCAGGGTAAGAAGCACTGCCATAGCTTCTAGAAAGTTTATGTGAAAAGTCCCAAATAGCTTGGACCAGGTCCCTTGCACTTTTTTCCGATGGGAGTGACCCCCCCACCCTACCTTTGAGGCGTCTGTGTGGATTGTCACTGACGAGGGGGGGGGGGTGGTTCAAGAGGTACTGACCTCTTTAGACGACTGGCTTGAGACCACGGTCTGAGAAGAGAACGTAGCCGAAGTGGGACCGGTCTCTTCAAGTCCCTTCGCTCTTTCGATGCAAAGGTTCTCCAGACTCCCGCTGCATCTTTTAGCTGTGCTCTTAGCACTGGGTCTGTTACTGATGCGAATTAAAGAGAGCCCAAAACCCTCTCTTGTTCGCGTCTTGATATCCTCTCGGAACCTAGAAGTCTCCTGACCGACCCCGCTATTTCCTTCCTTTTCGACATCGGAATGGAAAAACGGTGTGACACTAGATCTCAGTGAATTCCCAACCACTGGAACCTCTGAGCTGGAGAAAGACGAGACTTCTTTCTGTTGATCATGAAACCTAGATATTCCAGGAACTGGATCACTTGTAGGGAAGCCTGCAAGCATTCCGCTCTGGATGCTGCCCACACCAACCAATCGTCCAGGTAGGCTACTACCTGGAACCCTTTTAGGCGTAACTGTTTGAGCGCTGCGCTCGCAAGCTTCGTAAAGATCCTTGGGGCTATGTTTAGCCCGAAGGGCATCGCTCTGAAAGCATAAAGTTTTTGTTGTATCTTGAATCCTAGGTAGGGGGAGAGACGGCGACTTATTGGAACGTGCCAATATGCGTCTGACAAATCGATGGAGACGGTATATGCCCTCTTGGGCAGTAAGGCCCTTATGTGTTGTAACGTTAACATCTTGAACTTGTGGTTCACTATGAACTTGTTGAGTGGTGACAAGTCCAGAATGACTCTGAGTTTCCCCGAGTCTTTCTTGGGAACACAAAACAGCCTCCCTTGAAACTTGATGGACTTTACCCTCCGGATCACCTTTTTCTCCAACAGATCTTGAATGTACTCCTCCAAAACGGGGGTGGAGTGTTGGAAAAATTTAGGGCACTGGGGCGGAGTACTGTACCAACTCCAACCCAGTCCATTTTTGAGCAGGCTGTGGGCCCAGGGATCGAAGGTCCAGCGATCCCGGAAATACTGTAGTCTCCCACCTACCGGCGACACTTCACTTTGACTGCCCTGCAGTCTTGCCTCCCTGGCCGCGACCACCTCTGAATCCTCTTCCCCTAGAGGGGCGTCTCGCCGAACCTCTGGCTGCACCTCTGGGCTTTGCTCGAAACGTGGTCGATTGCCCTTCGAACACTGGATTGAATGCCGGGGATGCTGATGACACGGCTTGGGGTACCCATTGGGAGGTGGTCGGGGTCTGGGCTACCAGTTGTGGTACCGGAGGCAAAGCTGGCTGCTGCTGCTGCTGTCGTTGTGGTCTGAAAGGCTTGGCTGGACGGGAAGAAAACCTCGATTTCTTTGCCTTTCCTTTCGGCTGAGGGCCCTCATCAGGGGAAGACTTCCTCTTAAGGGACAGGCCCCACTTAAGGAGAAGATTACGGTTCTCAGTGGCTGCCTTGTCCACCACCTCTTTGACCACTTCGTTGGGAAAGAGATCTTTACCCCAGCTGCTAGATGAAATGAGCCTCTTGGGTTCATGCCTCACTGTGGCCGAGGCGAAAACAAACTCTCTACAGGCCCTCCTCGCTTTGACAAAGCCATAGAGGTCCTTAGTCACCGTGGCCAGATGTATCTTGGCCATTACCATGAACATCTCAGGCATCTTGGGGTCGCTAGCCATTGTCTCCATGTTAGTCTGGAGAGACATCGAGGCTGCCAGGCTCTCCTTTGTGTCCAATTCCCTCCGTAGGAGGAATTCCGACAACTTGGGAAGGTTTTCGCCGAACTGCTGACCTGCAATGTCGGCGTCCAACTTCCCAACCGAGAAAGTGAGGTGTACCTCCTTCCAGTCCTTATTATCCAGCGGCAAGGCCAACGACAGTGGTTTGCATTCCTCCAGAGATGGACACGGTTTGCCAGCTTCAACCGCCTTCAAGACGGCCGCGAACCCTTTCTGCATAAAAGGGAAGGCCCTAGCCGGGGAGGATACAAAGGAGGGGTGCTTCTTACTCAAAGCAGCAACTTTAGAGTTTGAGAACCCCCTCTCCTTCAATGCAGATGTTAGGGTAGCTTGAGCCTTGGAGTGATCCAGGATGATCACCTCCTTCGGTTCCGTCTCCTCCTTCGAGGCCGGCTCCTTCTTCAGACGGACATAACAGTCCAGGTAGGCCCCTCTACTGGGCCAGAATTCCACCTCCTCAAGGGGAACTGAGCCCAGTTTCTCCGACATGACGATCTTCCCGATCGTCATCGGCATGTGCTCGGCATATCTCCACGGGTTGGCATCCGAGCACAGAGGAAGGTCCTTCACGTTGAGCTTCTTTGGAGGTCCACGTGATGCTGTGATCTTCTGCATCTGGAGCTCCATAGTAGCGGCCTTCTGATTATTCTCCCTCTGCATCTGTTGGATCATACCAACGATGGAAGAGAGAGCCTGTCCCAGCTCTGCTGGAAGAGCGGACGAAGTAGAGGGGATAGGTTCAGGGGTCTGAGCCGGAACGTCTGAAGGTACGGGAACCTCTTCCTCCACGGCAATAGGATCTTGATCCTCCTCCTCACCCTCTGCGAGGAGATCCTGTTCCGCACGATCGGACAAGTCAGACATCTTGTCATCCAGCTGGATGTCCTGCATGGCATCCGTAACATCCTCCTCCACTGGGATCTGGACGAGAGGGATCTCCGGCCGAGGCTGGGGAACAACAGCGTCAGTGGAAGCTTTGGGAAAAGGTATGCCCTCATCTTCTCATTAGGAAGATAAGGTCCAGTGGTGTTCTTCTGAAAACCCCTTACCCATAAACGGAGCTTCTCCCTCGCTGCATCCCTTGACTCCGCCGACCTAGGGGATTCAAAAGCCTCTGATAGCAGGTTAGTACATACTGCACATACCTGCGGATCCCAGTAGCGATGGTCATCATTGGAGGCTGCGCAAGCCGCGTGCCTCCTACACGAGACATGTCCGCAAAAGTTCTTGCTGCGGACATTGCAGAAGACACTATCACATTTCGGATGCTCCTCCTGTAAAAGAAGAAAATTTCCATGAATATCAAGTGAATTTCAATTCACATGTAAATATGAGTATTCACAAAGAATAAGGGAAAGACACCTACTTGTGAAACCCACACAATCACCTGTGGAAGCCCACCAGCCAAAAATCACGTAGTTAGTCTTTACTAGAATAACCAGAGATCATATTTCCCAAGGAAATTAGGTGTAGTTCACACCTAAGGTAAAATTTTACCATTCTGGCCAGGGATGAAAAGAATTCTCTTTTTTATCCTTGTAAGGCGACACCAAGTGATTGCACAAAGTAACACAAGTAAGTTAGAAAAGACAGTGTTGTAACCTACTATATCATGGTCTCCCTTGGTTGAATACATCACCCAAGAAAGAACTGATACAGTACATGAGGGTGGTGTGACGGCCGGCTATTGCCGGTCAGTACCCCCCCCCCCTTTTTCCAAAGGTAGATCTCAAGTACACAACTCCAGATCACCCCTATTGGGGAGAACTCCAGATCTCATGCCTGAACCGGCCGGCAGTGGTTGCCGGTCCGCAGCCACCCGGGTAGCACTGTGTTGCCGGCCATCACTCTTAGTGGCCGGCTAACCGGGCAGTGTAGCAGGCCGGCCGGCAGCGGTAAGCAAACCCTGCCGGCTGGCCTCCACACCAGGTAGCGCTCGGCTGCCGGCCGCCACTCATAGTGGCCGGCAGATGAGCAAGAGACCGGCCGGCAAAGGTATATAACCACCGCCGACCGACAGCAAGAGAACTGGAGAACACCCCCCCCACCGGCGGCCGGCCTATAGGCCGGCAGACGGCAAGGACAACACATAAGAAGACAACAGAATGAGTGCCGGGCTAAGAGGCTATGAGCCTCTGTGCCCGGCACCCGAAAGAGTGCCGAGAGGAAGGGGAGACACTAAGTCAGGCTTCCTAACCGCTGCTTACTGAATCTACAGACGGCAGCGGTGGAGGGACCAAGAAAGGACCGGGCAGCACTCAAAAGAAAGGGTCTCTGCCGGTCGGCACACTCTGCCGGCCGACAGGGGACCACGTCAGTTCCCCATCCTAACCTAAGCTAGGTACGGATGCGGACGACTGACACAAAGGAAACGGAAAAATAGAAGGGAAGGACAGAGGGTCCTATCCAACCTTGCCTTGGTTAAGGGTCATTCCCAACTAAGAGAGCTCATCTCAGCCAGAGAAATCCCGGGAGGGTGGCCGGCACTACTGGCTGCCTCCCTAAAACCAAGGCAAGGAAGGAATTGCTATTCCAGAAAGGGAACATATCCCGAATCCAGAACGGCAAAGAGGACAAGTCTGAGGGGTCACCGAGCGAAGGGATCACTACAGGAACCCAACAAGGTGATCCAAGGGGGATAAACCCCTTATGCCCGTGTCAGTCAGCAAGGGAGACTCTGCCCCACGCTAGACCAACACGGACTCAGACTAATACACTGCTGTACTGTCCCCCTCTGAACCAATTCAGTTGGAACAGGAAGGTACAGTACTACTCCAGCATAGATATATTTGAAATTTAATTCAAACAAACCACTAGAGTTAAGCCTAAGGCTTAAACAGAGGGAAAGGGTTTGCCCCTTCCCCGAAGAGAAGGGAGCAAACGGGGGAAACAGATAATATTATAATGACCTAAGACAACCTAGCCTAGGCACTAAGAGAATCGATTACCTAAATCACCGAAACTCACTCCAATACTATATTGGAAAGTACTCGAAAAAAGCTTATATGTATAACGTTGCCTAACGCTTTAAGCAATATAAAATCACACTTGGAAGACTAATTATCATGCAGGAAGTACAAGGGCCAACAGCTAGCCTACGAAGACTAGTGTTGGTCAGCCTAGGCAAAACTTTCGCCAGGCACACTACTATCGCATCATAACAGAATTCCTAATTAAGCTAAGCAGCTAATTATTAAAGCGCAAAGGGGCTGGGAACGTCGCTCTTGCTAACAAATAAATCCTATTCTAGCGAGCGACAGCGTCCATGACGCCTCCAGCAGGCAACAGCTCTTGTATCAAAGATAACTCTTTTAATTACTTTAATTTTAAACAAGAGCCTACATTTATACATAAAAGAAATAGTACTCAACTTATCCGAGGCAGAAGAAGTTGGAGAAAGCATTATAAACAAATAAATCCAAGATTTTGGTAGTAACACAGGGAAAAACACCGAGTCGTATAGCTACGCAAAAAGGAATACAGATGGCGCCGCGAGCGGCGCAGGGCACGCTTACGAAACGGGGAGGAGAGATGCCTTACGAACGGCTCCCCCCTTTCTTATCGTTTTCGTTTTCTTGCCATTTGACCCCTACGAAGTGTTAACTCTATTCGGGGTATAGATTGCTATGAGGCGTGTCAAGAATACGTCCACTGATATTTACGATATCCCTAAGGTCTTTTTTAGGGATACTCGCTCCAGGAGTTAGAATTCTGGGTACCTTAAGGTAAATTCTCTGGGAATATCGCCGTAGTTGTAATATACCCTAGGAAGCTGCCTTTAAGGAACTTCCATCAGGACGACATGGCTTGAGCCCAAAAAACGAATTTTGAGCGAAGCGAAAAATTTATTTTTGTGTGAGGTAGCAATGTTGTCCTGATGGACCCGCCCTTCCTTTTATTGTAAAAGGGCCTTCATCAGATACACACTGGAAACGGAATAGGAGAGTGGCCTTATGAGCGGCTCTCTTTTCATTCTCGTATCATATTCTTGTCACTATACCCCCTCGAAGTGTTAACCCTGGAACGGTACGGTGGGTCGTCCGCGACTCCGAGCGTCAAAAAAAAAGAGGTTTTTCTCAGGTGACTCACCCCCGTGACTGAATTTGTGGGTGATCGACCTGCAGTAGGTGTCTCGCCTACATGCTCTAGTAGTGTCCAGATGTGCATTGCTGTAGCTGTACTCCTTCCCCGATTTCTGAGACGCGTCGGGGTCGAGCGCGACCGAGTTTACCCTTCTAAGGTAATTTGCATAATTATCAAAGTTATTACGTATTATGAAATTGTCGTAGAATGGTGCAACTTGTATAGGTTATCAGTTGTGGAAAGTCTTGGTGGATTGTTTGGCTACCATGTGCATGATTTTTTTTTTTTAGTTAAAATGTCGTTCATTACCACGAGGACCATTTTACCGCGAGTGCCCCTTTTTCATTTTTTTTCATTTTTTTGCCAAGTCATTTTTCCGTAAGATATTGCCAAATAGTGTCGTAAAACCTTTGCTTTTTTAGTGTTGGAAAGTGTGTCTAGATGATCTGGCTACCCATGCGTGACTTTGTTTTTGTCAGATACGACGTAGTTATTGGTATATTGGGTATTTAACTGCGGTTGCCAATTTCTGTTTTTTTTTCAGTATTTGTAAAAATTTACTACGTAGTAAGGAATTGCCGTATATTATTGATTTTTTTTTCATGTTTATGTGTTAGAAAGTGTGCCTTGATGGTTGGGCTAACACGTGCATGTCTTTTTTTTATCTGAGATGCCGTATATTAGAATGTTGGTCATTTTACCGCGAGTGCCCCTTTTTCATTTTTTTTCATTTTTTTGCCAAGTCATTTTTCCGTAAGATATTGCCAAATAGTATCGTAAAACTTTTGCTTTTTTAGTGTTGGAAAGTGTGTCTAGATGATCTGGCTACCCATGCGTGACTTTGTTTTTGTCAGATACGACGTAGTTATTGGTATATTGGGTATTTAACTGCAGTTGCCAATTTCTGTTTTTTTTCAATATTTGTAAAAATTTACTACGTAGTAAAGAATTGCCGTATATTATTGATTTTTTTTTCATGTTTATGTGTTAGAAAGTGTGCCTTGATGGTTGGGCTAACACGTGCATGTCTTTTTTTTTTATCTGAGATGCCGTATATTAGAATGTTGGGCATCTTTCCGCGAGTGCCCCTTTTTATTTGTTTTGCATTTTTTTGCTTAGTCATGTTACCGTAAGGAATTGGCAAGTAGTGTCGCAAAACTTATATTTTTATAGTGTTGGAAAGTGTTTCTCGATGATCTGGCTACCCATGCCTATTTTTTTTTAGCCAGATGACTGGAATGGGATTTTGCATGATCTTTTGTGCTTGAATTGGTCACAATTATATGATAGTGCAGATCCTGTTGTCCCTTTGAATGAGAATCTAGTCAACATAATTGATAGGCGTATCCCTTCTCGTGTGCTAAGGTACCGAGTGAAGGACAAACCGTGGTTCAATGATGATTGTAGACGTGCTTATTTGGAGAAACAGGAGGCCTATCATCTTTGGAAGGGTAACAGATCAGATTTGACCTGGAGCAACTATACTCAGCTTCGAGCTTTTGCTCAGAGAGTTTATGCCTCAACTGAAAAGGAGTACAATTTAACCATAAAAGAAACACTTTCTGGTACAACTCAGGAACATAAATGGTGGTCTACCCTTAAATCTGCACTCTTTGGTGTAGATGCAACAGTTCCTCCTTTACTCAAACCAGATGGCTCAGTCACTCACTGTCCAAAGGAAAAGGCAACCCTTTTGGCTGATGTTTTCGACAGTAAACAGAGTAATGAAAAACTTGAACTTCCTCATTCCTGTTTTCCTGAGGCTAAACTAACTAGTTTAGCTTTTCGATCTCGTGAGATTAAAGCTCTGTTGATGGACCTTGATGCCTATGGAGGTGTAGACCCAAATGGTATTTTTCCTTTGTTTTTTATAAAGACAGCAGATTTCTTAGCTCCAAAGTTATCTGTTATTTTGCGCAAGTTAGCAAGAAGAGGAGCTTTTAGCACTAGTTGGAGAATTGGTAATGTTACTCCTCTATGTAAATGTGTTTGTGGTAGCTCAAGTCCCACTGATTACCGCCCAATTTCCATAACTCCCATATTATCTAAAGTTTTTGAACGTCTTCTGGCAAAACGTCTTAACAGGTTTGCTGAAGGTAATCATCTACTCCCTAGTTTGCAATTTGGTTTTCGTAAAGGCCTTGGAGCATGTGATGCCCTTCTTACAATCTCCAATGCTGTACAGAAATCCCTTGATTGTGGTCGGGAAGTTCGTATGATTGGCCTTGATTTTAGTGCTGCCTTTGACCGTGTTAATCATGAGGCCCTTGTTTTCAAACTGAAACAGTTGGGAGTGGGTGGGTCGTTTCTTAGCATTATTATTGATTTTTTAAGTAATAGATCTCAAAGAGTTGTTGTTGATGGGCACCATAGTGATTATAGGAATGTGATATCCGGTGTTCCACAGGGTAGTGTTCTTGGCCCATTACTTTTCATACTATATACACATGACATGTGGTTTGGCCTTGAAAACAAGCTTGTTGCATATGCAGATGATGCTACTCTCTTTGCATCAATTCCATCCCCTGAATGTAGATCTAGGGTTGGTGAATCCCTTAATAGAGATTTAGCTAGAATTAGTGCATGGTGCAAATTATGGGGTATGAAGTTGAATCCTAACAAAACTCAAAGTATGATTGTAAGTAGGTCAAGGACGGTGGCTCCTCAACATCCGGATCTCAGTATTGATAATGTTTCTTTAAATATGTATGACTCTTTCAAAATTTTAGGTGTGATTCTCGACAGTAAATTTACTTTTGAGAAACATATAAGGTCTGTGTCTTCTTCAATTGCACAAAAAATAGGCTTATTGAGAAAGTCTTTCAAGATTTTCGGTGATCAATCTATTCTGAAGAAGTGTTTTAATTCTTTCATTCTACCTTGTTTTGAGTATTGTTCTCCTGTCTGGTCTTCAGCTGCTGATTCTCATCTTAATTTGTTGGACAGAAACTTACGGTCGATTAAATTTCTTATTCCCGATCTAGATATTAATCTCTGGCACCGTCGTTCAATTAGTTCATTATGCATGTTGCATAAGATTTTTCATAACTCTGACCATCCTTTACATTCAGATCTCCCTGGACAATTCTATCCTGTTCGTAATACTAGGCAGGCAGTTATTTCTAATAGCCAGGCCTTCTTCATCACGAGACTCAATACTACGCAGTATTCTAGAAGTTTTATTCCAGCTGTTACCAAGTTGTGGAATGATCTTCCTAATCGGGTGGTTGAATCAGTAGAACTTCAAAAGTTCAAAGTTGGAGCAAATGCTTTTTTGTTGACCAGGCGGACATGAGTCTTTTTATAGTTTATTTATAACATATTTGTTTTTGATGTTGTTAATAGTTTGTATATGACATGTCTGTTTTGACGTTGTTACTTGTTTTAGAATGATTTATTGTTAATTTGTTCTCTTCATTTATTTATTTCCTTATTTCCTTTCCTCACTGGGCTATTTTTCCCTGTTGGAGCCCCTGGGCTTATAGCATCTTGCTTTTCCAACTAGGGTTGTAGCTTGGATAGTAATAATAATAATAATAATAATAATAGCGTATATATAGGTATGTGTTCGATTTTCCTGTGATTGCCATTTTTTCGTTTTTTTCCCATTTCTTTCAAAATTACTACGTACTGAGGAACTATCACAGAGTAAT
>NC_090731.1:100476124-100481124 GCF_036898095.1 Palaemon carinicauda | reverse complement strand
CAACCATGACGTGAGCCCCTGACGTTTACACCTGCCACGCCCCCCCTTTCTGTATGGTTATTAAAAGATATATAAGTTGTAGTGAATTATACTGCTCTTTGATGGAATCTAAAGATACTGATTAGTTATTATATTTAAAAAATCTAATTTTTAGACTCACTTG
Organism: Palaemon carinicauda; assembly: GCF_036898095.1. Taxonomy (NCBI): domain Eukaryota; kingdom Metazoa; phylum Arthropoda; class Malacostraca; order Decapoda; family Palaemonidae; genus Palaemon; species Palaemon carinicauda. Next base: position 100,480,961 of record NC_090731.1, on the reverse strand, counting down.
TGTTTATTATTTAATCAATAGTTAATTTTACGAAAAAAAACCTAAAAATTAAAATCTCGGAAGGCAGTCAGAGAGGTGATCGCGCTAGGGAAGGTACACGCCTGTTACATACGGTCATTGACAAGGCTCCTGCTGACACTTTGCTCACTGACTACTATTGACATTTTATATCATGTCTAGAATGCTTCACCATTGTCCACAAGGTTGTCGTAATGCTTTTGTGTTGCGACTCTTAACATACTTCAAGAGGGAACAACACAACAATAAACTGAAAATTGGATTGAATAGGTTGGTATCATGTTGTCATGTTTAATGCCGTACCATCACGGACCTATATAGTTGAATATGATGCATTATCAGATCTCTCTCTCTCTCTCTCTCTCTCTCTCTCTCTCTCTCTCTCTCTCTCTCTCACACACATACACTGTATATATATATACATATATATATATATATATATATATATATATATATATATATATATATATATATATATATATATATATATATATATATATATATTTATATATATATATATATATATATATATATATATATATATATATATATATATATATATATATTCTATTTCAGTCTTGTAACTTTATTCATTATAATGTTAGCTGTTATATTACTAATTATGTACAATTAATTTATTGTTAATAAAGTATTACTATTCTTCCACATCCATCCAATCCTCAGCCATATTAAATATTTATAATGACCATGTTATGTGCGCATCCTCAACAATCATTCCATAACTTCAACACAATAATGACTGCATTCCTGTATTGAAAAATAAAAACACATTATCTCTATCAAAGATATAATTATATATAATTTCTTGTACTGATATAATGAGGGGGCGTGGCAGGTGTAAACGTCACGGGCCTCACGTCATAGTTAACATACGTCATTCTGCTCCTAGTTGCCAGGTCTTAATTTCCGTTCTCGCCATAACCACAGAATTTAGATGACATTTCTCTATATAAAGTAAGACAATAATGCGGAGTAGATGCTTGAATCCATTTTTCTTAATTAGGTCGGTGTCTCAAACTCTGGTGGTTTCAGTTTCACATTAATCAGAAGCCTAGTTCATTAGTTATATTAAAAAAAGAGGGTGTCATGGTCCGTGAAATACACAGTAGAACATAAAAACTATCATATTTTATTTTCTATTATAAAACTATTCATAAATGATACAAATATTGTATAGCACTTTTATTACACTTTGGTTGAACCGTCTGAAGGTCGAATATTGGTAATATGACATTTTAAATAAAACGTCTTTTGACATTGTATATTTGGATGATGATCATGTGACTCCTGATTAATTACTTCCTGCTTCATCAATGACAAGTTTTGGTGAGATGAAAGTAATCAATGAGATGTGTCTTGGACTTCTTTGAGAAAGACTTCTCTCTTCATTCAGTAATCTCGATAAATATTGAGTGTTACATTAACTTTCCTCATGAAAAGAAATAGAATGCAAAACAAGACTGGGAATGAAAGACACTTTTTTCTAATTATCTATATCATGTTAATATCTTAACTTCAATGTAAATAAGTAAACGGAATGGAGGACTATACTTCAAAATCGAGTGGAATGAAGCAAAAAAAAAAAAAGAATTATCTCTAAAGACTGGAAGAAGATTTTGGAGAGTCTCAATGACATGGGATATTTTGACGTCTGTCACCACAATATTTAAAACTGGGAGTGTGATCAAAGTTGTAGTTTTCTTGCCCATTGAAAGTCTGCAAATTTTTTCATATACCTTTTGATAAAACATATTTTTAAAAGTAATATCTCAATTGAGCTTGATTTCAGTTTAATGGGAGAGTTATTTACCGAAAAACTTCGGAAGTTAATTTGCAGAGGCTACACCAGTCCAGATAGAATCAAAAGAACGCAGACATTCAAGGGAAATCGTTTGTCACGCGTGTCTATGCATATCAGACCCTATGACATACTGTTTTTTGCAAATATCTTTGAACCAAAGAATGGGATCAGCATGGTGCTCTGGCAAAGATTGTTTCACACACTCCGCTAATTTTTGACACTACTGTGCATTGTCAAATGCTGCTAATTATGGCGTTTACTCTTGACTGTGAAGTCAAAAACCTGCGTGAGCCATTTACACATTCGAAGAGGTGAGGCGTGACGTAGTAGTGATGTCCATTCATCCACTTACTCCGCCCCTGCCTTCCCCTACTACCACTATCCCTCCCTTTCCCTCCCTCCTACCCCACTCCTTCTCTCTCCTCCCACCCTCTTTCTCCTCTATACCTCCCTTTCCTCTCCCTCAATTCCCCCTTCTCTCTCTCTCTCTCTCTCTCTCTCTCTCTCTCTCTGTACACGAAGAAATGAAGCTATGCACACATATGACTTATTTATAATGGCGGATAACTCGAATGTATATATGTTAAGTATGGTAGGGTGTTTTATGCACGATCCTGATTCCTGCACACATATGACTTATTTATAATGGCGGATAACTCGAATGTATATATGTTGAGTATGGTAGGGTGTTTTATGCACGATCCTGATTCCTGTTTCAGCGCAACTTGCTGTTGCTTAATTATTGTATGAGGTTTGTTTGACAATTATACAACCATTGAAAGTTATACGAGTATACAACCCTAATACCCATAAGTTACGTTGAACGTATGATGGGATGAAGTATGTAAATGACGCTTGGTCATTCATAGGAAATCGTGTAAGAGATGGAAAGGAAAAGGGTGGAACTGAATTGGGAATCCGATGCAGAGTAAAAACTTAAAACGAGATTGAAGTGATAAATATATGAATAATTTATTCTAATGTTAGGAAAAGGCTGCCATATGTTAAAAAGTCATTGCAGACATAAATAGACAGAGAGTATATGATGGATGGATTAATACTATAAATAACTGACCACACATTTTACTTTTAACATTCATCACTCGACAAACAGGTCATCTTTTTCATCACTGTTGAGGTTGATGCAGACGGGATCAACACCTTCTCGTATGTTGTCAGAGGACCAATACTCGTCCTCGAAGGCTCTGGCTTGTCGCACCGCTCCTGCCCACACCTCCTTTGTTGCGCACAGCTTGGCTTCTTGCAGCCTTACTTGTAGATCTGCTCGGGTAAATCACTGCAAGGTGGAGCGCACAAACCGCTTCATGGCGCCCCACACCTGTTCGATGGCGTTAAGCTTGGGATGTGCAGGTGGTAATCGGACGACTTCATGTCCACATTCACGGATGACATTGTCAACTGTGTACCTTGGTTCTGGTCGGTTCTTCCTGCAGAGTTGAAGAAGCTCGAGGCGTGTGGCGTTGTGCGGAAAGGGGATTCTACGGCTCGCCAGCCAATTCACCAACTCTGCTTTCTTGGTGGCGGTGGTGGGGCAGGGACTTTCCTCCATCAACTGGCTGTGGTAGGGCAAGTTGTCCAACACCAAAACTGATGGTTCATCCAAGGCCGGTAGAAGTTGCAATGTGAGCCAGCGGAGGAATAGGGTGGCGGTCATTTCCCTGTGGTAGTCACCGGTTTTGCTTTTTGCAGGGAAGCACAGAAATGAGTAATTTACAAAACAGTGTTCTGTGCCACCTGCTACTACCACAAATCGCTCTCCTTCTCCAGGTGGCACCTGACGGCTGTAGGTGGCACTAGTAGCAGGCTGGGATGTGTCTACCCACTCCCTGTTGTGCTGTATTCGATTGGTGAACCATGTCTCATCCACGTATACTACTTGTCTTCCCTCCTTTCGATGTCGTTGGAGTGCTCGGAGAGCCCCAACATGGCGACAAACAACATCTAGCGACTCCATCCTTAGATTCATTTTCCTCTGTGAAATCCTGTAGAGGAATCCCATGTTGTGCAGCACTCGCCACATCGTCATTTTTGAGGTTTCCCCTGGAATAATACTTGCCGTCTTCAAACTTTCAGTTAGGGTGCCAATAGTAAAGGTTTCCTTTGTTGCAAACTTGGCATGTACATGGCGGCGAATTGCACCAACAGTGAAACTGTCAAAAACGGGTGGTGTGGAAGGGGCGGCGGTGAATGTGGCGGTGTCACAGGGGGAGTGGCTGTCTGACATGGTGAATTTGGCCGAGAACGTGTGCTTCGCTGAACCAGCAACTGCACAGCATTTGTGGTCATTCCCATGACCTCTGCAACACGATCATAGGGCCTGTTGGGGAAAGGAAATCGGATAAGATAACATGTTCAAAACTATCATGTCGAGATTTTTTTTTTTTACCAAGCAACAATCAAAATAATGTTCCCTTTTATTATCATAGGTAGCTGTGAAACACAGTGACTGGTTCATCTATAACTACGGAATACAACTTTGATTCATTACTTACCTATTCAAACTTATCCTCAGTTTCCTTTCAATATGCTCTTGGTTGAAGATATGGAAGAGTCAGAGTGCTATGACTCCTTTGCACCCACGCGGACATCGCTGCATGTTGGCCATGGATGAGAGCGATGAAATACTTCCTCCACAGAACTTTGTCGTCAGCCGTCTATCGGCCGCACGCCCGTTACTTACCATGTTACCTTCTGCACTTACCAAATACAGTATAGCCGTCAAAGAAGCTAGAACATCGATTACGATTGTTTGCATGATTGATCAAACCTTACTCGGCATATAATTTTTATTAATCTGTCATTAATTCGTAATACTTGTGTCTGGCTTCACATACTGTTTAGCCTCAAGAAAGAGAGAGAGAGAGAGAGAGAGAGAGAGAGAGAGAGAGAGAGAGAGAGAGAGAGAGAGAGAGAGAGGTAACAGCCATTCCCTTATGAGAGAGAGAGAGAGAGAGAGAGAGAGAGAGAGAGAGAGAG
>NC_090731.1:100466124-100471124 GCF_036898095.1 Palaemon carinicauda | reverse complement strand
TATATTAAGGTAAATGACGCTATTAAATATTTGCAAAATATATTTTTTTTTTTTAATTGACAAACCATACATACAAAAAAACTATTTAGTCTCAGAATGACGGAATTTTCCGAAATTTAGTCATGAAACATTGATATACTTATTTTCTTGAGAAATTACCCAGCTTAGAGATCAAACTGGATTATTGTTAATTCCTTGATTCAAATAGGCTTAAGTCATTATGATAAAGTCCCTATTTACAACGTCCTTTCTAAGTGATCAAGTGGTCAAGTTAGCATATCTGTGTGGGGCTGGATCCGGGCCTTTGGTCTGGATGAAATACTCCAGGCAGATGGGGGTTGCTTAACAAGCGAAAAATTCATTGCTATCCTTGGAGCTCTAGTTCGGGGAGTGTCCGAGCAATAGCCATACCAGCTTCTCAGCCTATCAAGGTAGTACCTAACCATAATTTTTAAAGCTAATGTAGTAAATAGGGAGCGGGGAAAACAAAATATTAAAATATCTTGAAAATGAAAGTTTGATTGTCCTTTTAATCACTAAATCACACAGCTGAGGAGCGATACCCTTGGATTCCTAAGTATTTTTTTCTCACTCTAGATTTCATTTTCTGAGCTCCTTCCTCTATCCCCTGACATGTCTCGTTGTGTCTTTATTCTTTAACAATTGTGTTCCTGCCTTTCATTCTTTAGGCATTTATTCTTCAACATTTGTGTTTCTCTCTTTCATTTTTTAACATTTGTATTCATTTCTTTCATTCCTCAACCATATATCTATTAAAAATTCTCATTATTTTTTTTTTTTTTTTCGAAATGAATGGCCTTCCGCTCCGGTACTTGACTTCGGCCATCAATATTAGTTCCTATCTTCTCACTATCCTTCCAGAAAAGAAATCTCTGCCAAGCGACAGCATAAAATACCTTCACTAGACCATTCCAACCACGAACTGTTTGATATATGTGTGAAGCCAAGACAAGATATTCATTGCTGAATTGAGAAATAAGGATTTTGGAGCATTGTATTTCATTTCTCCTAATCTTCGCTTTTACAATCTCCATCAAAAAAAAAAAAGAAAAAAAAACTTGCTTCGTGAAACACGCTTCCAGGAAAAAGTGCTGTAACTCATGCTTTTATACAATATGTATCCCATTCCTTTAACATTATTCCAGTTAAGGAAAATATCTTGGTTGATTTGAAAGCAATCGGGTAAATTTTCCAAAAGACCGCTTAAGGTATATGGAGGACTACAAAATATAATGATCTAATTATATCGAGCCAGACAAATGTTGGTATACGGATCCTTAAGGGAACAAATCCTCCGAACACTCAAAAGAAAACGACTCAATAATTACAGCTATATTTTCCCTAAAATCACCCATCATTTGGATAAACATTTAAATCTAACAAAACAATCTCCATACGGCCTCTGTAATTATCGAGCGAATAAAGCTGTTGTGATAAAGATTTATTTAGCAATGTAACAAAGATTTTACATTATATGTTTAAAATTTCAGTTCAAATGCCAGTTCGAACCATCCTTGGCCACGATCACCGATAGTGAGACGGCAAACCTCCACTAATATGGAATTTTAAAAAATTACATTAAAGGACACGTGGTTTAAGGTCTAAAAACTGAAAGGGCGTATCCCTATGAATCTGATTGATTTTGGAAATATTTTACCGAAAAGTATCCTTACGTATTACAAAATGCTGCAATCTATGAATATCTAAAGGCTATAAAAAAAAGTAGTTAGTGGTCCATCTAGCATTTGAAAAATAACGACGAGCTTTTGAAAGCATAATAGAATAATTTCTATTTTTCTATTTGAAACATTGCATAATAATGCTAAATAAAATTTTGATATATATAATTGTCTAGAAAGGAGTTTATATGCTAGTAGATTACTTCATTAACTACATAAGCTCAAAATTCTCTCTCTCTCTCTCTCTCTCTCTCTCTCTCTCTCTCTCTCTCTCTCTCTCTCTCTCTCTCTCTCTCTCTCTCTCCGAATGTCTCGTTTAGGCCGGTATAACTAGTACATGGTGATTTTTATCAATATTTTGCAACATCAAACCATAACTGAAATTAAATTTTTATTATCAGTGACTTGAACAAGAATAATATCGAAATAATGTAGTGTAGCTGTTAACGGAAGGAATTGTTAAGCTACGACACTCCATTAATTTTTACATGATTTAATGCATTTATTGATATATATATATATATATATATATATATATATATATATATATATATATATATATATATATATATATATGTATATATATAAATGTATGTATGTATATATATATATATATATATATATATATATATATATATATATATATATATATATATATAAATGTGTGTGTGTATGTGCGTGTGTTTGTATTCAGTATTTGTATTGGATATTCTAGACATCAAACGATAACACAGAATGAAAAAGGGCAACTTGATTTCTAATATGTGTATGCTTTTGCTAACAAAAAAAGCCTTTCACTGTCTTTGATTCACTAAGATTGGAGAAAGCTCCGTCCAATTTCGTAGAAGTATTAAAAAGAGGAACCAATTATCTGTTTTGTCATCGGAACATTAGAGACATCTGACGAACGATTTCCCTTGAGTATATATGTTCTTTTGATTCTAACTGTACATAAGATTTTTCTATGCAATATTATTATTATTATTTTTTTTAAGTCATAACGAAAATATTTTTCAAACACAATGTATATATATTTTCTGATGCCAGAGTTCTATTTCGTCTCAACGGTGAACTAAAGACTGTGTTATCAGACTGAATAGTATAAACAATTCTAAATATTTTATGAACTTAGATGCTCATTTATACATACGAATAATGAGTATATATTCCATCATTTTAATAATATCAAAGTATTATTTTTCTATAGAAAATACTTCTGCATTAATGAGATCACCAAAAGAAACTTCTTTCTACTCTAATTTATTTTCTTGTAAATGTAGCTTTACTTGAGGCGCTTTCTTGCATATCCGTTTTACTCGATGGAAGCTATTGTAAGAGTGTGCTCCCACGAGTCCGGGCCCTTTCTCTTTCTTTCTCCTTTGCTTGGAAATTGTCTTGCAGAAGTTAGGGAAGCAATCTGCTAAAATGCAAAAAAACTACATCGAGAAAGTTTCTCACTGGTCCTCCCTTTTTTCCGACTTCCCGAGAACTGGTCGGCAGTGGAGCGATAACGGAGCTCTTCACAACTTATGGAATCGAGTGCCTTTGCCAATGTAAAATCGTTTCGCCTTAATGGAAGCGGAAATTATTGTCTGGATCAGCACTCGTTTCTGCCCAAGAAATACTCAAGCAAATTTTCACGTTACTGGCCACTGAGATAGGGCAATTACTGCATGTAGAAAATGGAAAATTCCTTTCTTCCATTTTAAAGTGAATGAAATGGAAGAATTATAGCACCAAGCTTCTGGGGTTTAATCCAAAATGCGGTTTCATGAGTTTCACTCAAGTTCGAGAGACAGAGGCCATCCCATTCCCTCAGGAGGATTTTGTAGGGCCGATTCAATAAGCGTTTTCTAACTTGGAATTTAGGGTGACTTCCTTTGGAAATTTTCTAAACAAATAACATAATTGACATGATAGACATACTTACCGCACAGTAGTGACTGTATATGAGAAAATATGTTATATAATTATATATTGTAAGTAGTAAAAGCATATACTAACGCACGATATTCTAATAAATCGTACACACACACGCATATATATATATATATATATATATATATATATATATATATATATATATATATATATATATATATATATATATACTTACATACATATATCTATATATATATATATATATATATATATATATATATATATATATATATATATATATATATATATAAATATATATATATATATATATATATATATATATATATATATATATATATATATATATATTAAAGTCTAGCTATCTTTCTATTCGGCTTTACATGCTCTTTGTAAATATAAACATATCTGAAGATAATCCTACTGGGAGATAATAAATATTCAGGTTTTTATGTGTCGCTTTTTGTGAATTAGTATAATGATAAAAAAATTCAAAGCCGTAGGTATAGAACATTCTTGCAGACATTTGATATAAAGTTTAGCGAGTGTGGTTTCTACAATAAAACATCTTCCATATATCATTAAATGAATGCTTAGACCATCTTCTCCTGTTGCTTTGCTCCTTGCCATGTTTTTTTCATACTTTCCTTATTTCTCCTACTGTCACATTTGGTAACGGGTCAGTTGTTTCATTATTTCTATTGACAAAGTTATATCTTATATCAGTATTGCATTGCATTGCATAAGAATCTTCTGCATTTGTTATCACTCTCTATTTTTTGTTGATAATATTTCCATTTTCAACCTTTAAAACATACATATATTAGCACCCTGTTCCATGTCATCTTTTCATCAATTTGAGCTTTTCCTTTCTTTAGTGTTTCCTAAATTTTGGTTTGATTCTGCTGTTCACGTATGTCTTGGGTTTTTAGTTTTTTTAATGATTTAGATAGTTCTGCTAATTCTATTTCATCTCTCTTGGATTTAACCCTCTTTTACAATATTTTATTTATTAGGTTTGTGGTTTTTTCTGATACTTTTTCTTCATCTTGTCTAGGTACTTTTCCACCTACTTTCCGTTCCTATTTCAATAACAATTTTGTCAAATTACTGTTCATGTCTTCATTACCTGCTTTCATTTCATCACGTAGCTGGGATTACCTGTTTTGTACTGCTAAACCAAACTCATGTAATTTTCAAAATTGTTATATCTTTGACTAAATGAAAGGAAAACCTATTTCGATTTTCATTTCTGCGGAAGAGCTTGATACAGCACATCTAGTGAAGAAAATGGTGGATTCCTAAGGAAGGTAGATTTAACCCGGAACCCCACTATATGAACCACCAGTCTCTTGACTGTTATCAACAAATATTATTAATAATAATAATAATAATAATAAT
>NC_090731.1:100458624-100461124 GCF_036898095.1 Palaemon carinicauda | reverse complement strand
TACATATAATATCATATGTTTGGTTCCCACTCACGAGTCATAGTATAATAAATTTTTCTAGTGCCCAGACCAGAGAGCCATATCATATAATATATTTTGGTGCCCAGACCCGGGACCCATTAATATAATCGTATATTTTTTGGTGCTCAGACCTGGGAACCATATCATACCATATAACATTAACTTTGCACTTGCAATGGTCACAAAGAGAAGTAATTAAATTTACATATTTAAGAGGAATTCCATACTAATGCAGGACTCTCCACAAAACTGGGCGGTGCACACTATCAAAGTCTTTTTCTTAGTCGACAAATGCCATCAAACGTGGATTTCTATATTCCACATAATGCTGTACGACTTATGTCAAAATTAAATATTTTTTTCTAATACAACTTCTACCCTTTTTAAATCATGGTTTTTCATCTCTCAGTTTTTCATCAATCTTTCTTTCTACTTCTTTTTGAATGTGTATACTATATATGTTCATATATTACTGATGTAAGTATGATGGCTCTGTAATTATTGTAATTAATCAGATATATTTTTTTTGCTATTTTAACCAACATTCATAACTCCTTTTATCAGGTTTTACCTCTTTGTGATACATTCTACAAAATAATCCTGTAAGTATTCTGAGGGGGGGGGGGTGTCACCTCATTTTCGGCCTGTATCGTCTAAGCAGGTATTCCATCAAAACCATGAACGTTCCATTTCCTGAGTTTTTTAATGATAGCTTCGAATTCAAACGCAATGAATTCATTCATGTTCGCAGCAAGGTCTTCATCAACTTGATGGATATCAATCAAATTATTCCCTTTGTATATCCTATTCATGTCGTCACTAAATCTTTCAATCCATTGTTGCCTTTCCTCATCTACTGGTGTTATAGCAGATCTATATATATCTTTTTGATGAGTATATGTTTTTTTCTTCTTTGCTCTCGCAGACATTTCATTGATAATTCGATGAGCGATTCTTCCACCATAGCCACTCGCTGAATTCATAGTTTCGTTAGCCTCATCTGCTTTTCTGTCTAAATATTCCCTCCAGTCATTCCTGGCTTTTCTTTTGACCTCATTATCAATGCTAGAATACTTTGTATGCTCTACCTTGCAATTTTAATCTATTCCTCGAAAACTTTCAACAATCAATTTCTGCCTTTATTGCCTTTCTATAGTATCCCACGTACCATTTGATATCCATTGGGTTCTCCTTGTAACTGCTTGTTCCCAAACTTATCTACCAACTGACTGATATGATTGTATTCTTAATATCCCAACAAATCATAATTCATTTATCCTCTGCTCTTCGTCTTTCAAAGTCTCTACGACTGCAAATTGCTACCTGCATTTAATGGAAAGGTTTTTCTGTGCTCATCTTCTAGAAGCTTAGTTGTATTAAACTTAGGTATTCTATCTACATTTTTGTTGGGTGCTTTCAGTTTTAATTCAGTGTCGCAATGAAGAGCTTGTGATCACTACCAATATCTATACCTATATATCTTCTTACATTCCTCAAAGTCCCCCTTCTCTTTATTAGTAGCTATGTGGACTATTTGAGGTTTGTAATTTCCATATGGTGAAGTCCATGTATATTTGAAGAGGTCCTTGTGTTTGAAAAGAGTATCTGCAATGACAAGATTGTTTGTTGAACATTAAGTTATAGAATATGCTTCATTTTCATTTGCAACTTCGCCAAGAACCAAAACACTCGTCACATTCTCTATACCTTGATTATTCCTTCCAACTTTAGCACTGAAACCACCAATCACAATTTTCGTATCTCTCTTTGTGATCTTTTCTATTAAACACTGTAGTTCTTCGTAGTATTCATCTTTCCTTTCTCCAAACGAATAATTTATTGGTGCATAGCAAACTATAATGCTCTTATTGCACTTCTTTGAATTAAACTTTGAAAGTAACAATATACTATTTACAGCTCTCCGCTCAGTTGATACTTTTTCTGCTTTAGGTGTCATCATCCTTCTAACCCCTTCTCTTCCAACCCCATCTGTTCTTCCTTAATAATGGCTTGATCTAAGGTTTCCTTATCAATCCCCCTACACCGTATTTCACTTAGGGCCATGATATCCAACCTATATTTCATAAATTCATTCTCCACTTTCTGTAACATAATTTGATACATTGTTCTAAAATTCCAATTCCCACTTTTAAATTTTTCTTTAGTATCTGTAAACCAGGAGACATTTAGCTGAGAATCTCCAAGCCAATGTCAAGCAAATATTGTAGACATCTCATAACATCTATGCATTTATAGAGAAGTGATATTCCATCTTCACATCATTTCAGGTGGACAGTAGAGGAAGAGGTAGAGTTATATTACGGTCTCTCTCTCTCTCTCTCTCTCTCTCTCTCTCTCTCTCTCTCTCTCTCTCTCTCTCTCTCTCATAAGGGAATCAGAGGGGATCTGACTAAAAGATTCTGGTTCTTGGTGTCATCAAGCAGACTCAGCGGGCCCAGATGATACACATCGTGCAATT
>NC_090731.1:100438624-100453624 GCF_036898095.1 Palaemon carinicauda | reverse complement strand
GGTCACCAAGAGTGTGGCCGGCAGCTGGGTACTACCTTGTGTAGTTGCTGGCCGGCAACCATTGCCGGCCAACACTGGCTGTTACCGGCCGGCAGTTGCTGCCGACCGGCACAGGCATTTGAACCAGAGTGCTGCCGCCCTATAGCTGTTAAGTAGTATACTTTCAAGCTAGTTGTGGTGTGTGCCGGCCGGCAAAGGCAGGCCGGCACACATCCCCCTATACTGTACTAGTATTCTTCTGTATAGCATATACAGTAAGAAGAAAACTATAGTAAAGGTTTTGGTACAGCACTGTATCTTCTAACACTATTGTGTTTTCTTGCACATCCCTTTGCTGTTGCCCTCAGATAGGAAGCTGAGTTCTTCCCTGTCTATTATCCAGGATTTTAAAATCATTGCTTAGGTGTGAGCTCCACCTGTGTCCTCTGGAAACCTTGCATTGGTTACTCTAGAAGAGATAAACCATTTTTGATTTTATTATCTGGAAGGCTGCAACAATGGGTTGTGAGGGAAACACAAGTGTGTGTCTTTCCTTTCTGAATTGTTATGCTATACTATGCATATCCAGTGATACATAGTTCACTTGATACTCATGGAAATTTCTTCTCTTTACAGAAGGACACTCCGAAGTGGGGAAGTGCTTTCTGCAATGTCAGCAGCAAGAACCTCTGCGGACATGAGTTTTGTAGGAGACACGCAGCATACGCTGTCTCCAAGGATGATCTCCGGTATTGGGACCCTCAGGTATGTACTGTGTGCACTAACCTGATTAATGAGACATTTAAATAGCTAGGAAGAAGCTTCGTACCTGGGTAAGGGGCTTCCAAAAGAACACTTCTGGCCCTTATCTTCCAAGTGAGAAGATGAGGGCGTATCTTTTCCCTAAGGCATCAGCTGATGCAGTGATTCCCCAGCCTCAAGAGGAGATCCCCTAAGTTCAGATCCAGGTGGATGCTGAAGTCGCGGTCGCGATGCAAGACATCCAGCTAAATGACAGGATATCTGATGTGGACGGGTGTCAGGAGGAAGACCTCCTGGCAGAAGCCCAGGATGAAGTTCAAGCCCCTCTACATCGGCCGGTCTCCCAGTAGAGCTGGGACAGGCCCTCTCTTCTATTGTTGGAATGATCCAACAAATGCAGAAGGAGAATCAGGAGAAGGCGGCTGCAATGGAACTGCGAATGCAGTGCCTTGCAGAATCACATGGGCCCCAGAAAAAGCTCAATATGAAAGACCTTCCCTTGTGCTCAGATGCTAACCCATGGAGGTATGCTGAGCACATGCCGATGACGACTGGAAAGATCGTCATCTCGGATAAGCTGGGCTCAGTTCCCCTGGAGGGTGGAATTCTGGCCCAGCAAGGCATCATATCCGGACTGTTATGTCCGGCTGAGGAAGGAACCAGCTTCAAAGGAGGAGACAGAGCCGAAGGAGGTCATAGTGATGGACCATGCTAAGGCTCAAGCTCTACTTTCATCCTCGATGAAAGAGAGGGGCTTCTCTAACTCAAAGGTAGCTGCATTGAATAGGAAGCTCCCTTCCTTTGTGTCCTCGCCTACTAGAGCCTTCCCCCTTTTACAGAAAGGGTTTCTGGCTGTACTAAAAGCAATCGAGGCCGGCAAGTCTTGCCCCTCCCTAGAGGAGTGTAAACCCTTGTCGCTGGCCCTGCCTATGGACCACAAAGTCTGGAAGGACGTCCATCTTACGTTCTCAGTGGGAAAGTTGGAGGCTGATATTGCCGGACGTCAGTTCGGCAAGGACCTCCCTAAGCTGTCTGACTTTCTTTTGCGAAGTGAGTTCGATACAAAAGAAAGACTGACTGCCTCAATGTCTCTTCAGACTACTCTCGAGACGATGGCAAGTGACCCCAAGGTCCATGAAATGTTCATGGTAGTGGCCAAGCCTCATCTGGCCACAGTGACGAAGGACCTTTATGGCTTCGTCAAGGCAAGGAGAGCTTGTAGGGAGTTCGTGTTTACCTCGGCTACGGTGAGGCACGAGCTAAAGAAACTAATCTCCTCCAACATTTGGGGAAAAGACCTTTTTCCCTACTGACTTGGTCAAAGAAGTTTTTGATAAAGCCGCCTTGGAGAATAGAAACCTTCTCCAGAAGTTGGGCCTGGCTATCAAAAGAAAGTCTTCCCCGGATGAGGGTCCTCAACCAAAGAGGAAGACTATGAGGACTAGGCTACCGTCTCGGCCAGCCAAGCCTCTTAGACAGCAACAGCAACTGCAATTGCCATTGCCCCCAGTGCCCCAGATCGTGGCACAAACCCCGACCACCTTTCAGTGGGTACCCCAGGCCGTGTCGACACAGTCCACGGCATTCACCCCAGCGTTCGAAGGGCAGTCTACCTCCTTTCGAGCAAAGCCTAGAGGAGCAGCCAGAGGCTCGTCTAGACGCCCCTCAAGGGGAAGGGGATTCTGGGGTGGTCGTGGTCAGGAGGGCAAGACCTCAGGACGGCAGTCCAAGTGAGGTGATACCGGTAGGAGGGAGACTTCTGAAATTTCGGGATCGGTGGACCTTCGATCCCTGGGCCCACAGCCTACTCAAGAATGGACTGGGCGGGAGCTGGTACAGCACTCCACCCCCGTACCTTCGGTTTTTCCAACACTCCACCCCCGTTATGGAGGAGTACGTTCAAGAACGGTTGGAGAAAAAGGGTGAAGCCCATCAATTTCTAAGGGAGGCTGTTTTGTGTTCCCAAGAAAGACTCGGAAAAGCTCAGAGTCATTCTGGACTTGTCGCCACTTAACAAGTTCATAGTGAATTGCAAATTCAAAATGCTAACACTGCAACACATAAGGACCTTACTGCCCAAGAGGGCATATTCCGTCTCTATAGACTTGTCAGACGCCTACTGGCACATTCCAATTAGCCATCGCCTCTCCCCCTACCTAGGGTTCAGGCTACAACGAAGACTATACGCCTTCGGAGCCATGCTATTCGGGCTAAACATAGCCCCAAGGATTTTTACGAAGCTTGCGAGCGTAGCTCTCAAACAATTTCGCCTAAAGGGAATTCAGGTAGTAGCCTACCTGGACGACTGGTTGGTGTGGGCAGCATCCGAGACAGAATGCTTGCAAGCTTCCAGTCAAGTGATCCAGTTCCTAGAGTACATAGGCTTCAAGATCAACAGAAAAAGTCTCGACTTTCTCCATCTCAAAAGTTCCAGTGGCTAAGATCCACTGGGACCTTTTGTCACACCGTTTCTCCACCCCGGCGAAGAAAAGGAAGGAGATAGCGGGTTCTGTCAAGAGACTTCAAGATTCCGAAAGGATATCAAGACACGAGCAGGTGAGAGTACTGCGCTCTCTCCAGTTTGCTTCGGTGACAGACCCAGTGCTAAGAGCACAGCTAAAGGATGCAATCGGAGTTTGGAGAAGTTATGCATCAAACGCGTGAAGAGATCTGAGAAGACCAGCCGCTTCGGCTAAAGAAGTCAGGTTCTTCTTCAGCCACCTCCCCCGTCGGTGACGATTCACTCAGACGCCTCAAAGGAGGGATGGGGAGGTCACTCTCATCGGAAAAAAGTCCAGGGGACTTGGTCCAGGCTATTCAAGACCTTTCTCATAAAACTTTCTAGAAGCTAGGGCAGTGCTCCTTACCTTAAAGAAAGTCTCCCCGCGTCATTCGTTCCACATAAAGTGGTAATAGACAGCGAGGTAGTTGTAAGATACTTGAATCGACAAGGATCGAGGTCACCACCTCTCAACCAGGTGATGTTGGCCGTCTTCCGATTGGCGGAAAAGAAGAAGTGGTACCTGTCGGCAGTTCACCTTCAAGGAGTCCGCAATGTGACAGCGGACGCTCTATCCAGGTTCACACCGATAGAGTCGGAATGGTCCTTAGACGCAGGATTATTCTCCTTCATTCTGAATCAGTCCCAGAACTGCAGATAGACCTCTTTGCGACGAAAGACAACAAGAAGTTGCCCCTGTACGTGCCTCGTACGAGGACCCCTTAGCGGAAGCAGTGGACGCGATGTCCCTCGACTGGAACAGATGGTCCAAGATTTATCTGTTCCCTCCTCACAACCTTCTGTTGAGGGTCCTCAAAAACTGAGATCCTTCAAAGGGTAGCGGCAATAGTGGCCCACAAGTGGCCGAACAGCGTGTGGTTCCTCCTGGCATTGGAACTGTAGCTGAAGTTTGTACCACTACCAGATCCAGTTCTGACCCAGCGAGTCCAGAAGTCAACTGTCTGCGCTTCATTACAGAAAACCCGGACCCTGCAGTTCATGATTTTCTCTCCCTAGCGGTGAGAAAGCGTTTCGGGATTTCGAAAGCCAGTATAGACTTCCTTGAGGAATATAAATGCAAATCTACTAGAAGGCAATATGAGTCATCTTGGAGAAAATGGGTGGCCTTTTGTCAAGGCGAAGATTCCGCAGGAGATCTTGACAGACTTCTGCTTATCTTTTTTCCCCACCTCCATGGTCAAGGGTTGGCAGCGAACACGATTTCAGCGTGTAAGTCTGCTTTGACAAGACCCATTCTATATGCCTTCCAGGTCGACCTAGGTAACGAGATCTTTAATAAAGTCCCGTAAGCCTGTGCTAGGCTCAGACCTTCAGCACCTCCAAAGCCCATTTCATGGTCTTTAGACAAGTTCTTCATTTCGCTTCTCTGTTGAGCAATGAAGAGTGTGCGTTAAAGGATTTGACACAAAAAGTTATTTTCCTATTTTGCACTCGCGTCCGGGGCCAGGGTTAGTGAGATTGTAGCCTCTCGAGAGAGGCAGGTCGTGTTCAGTTCCTGGATGGGGAAGAACTGAACCTGTTTCCGGATCCTACGTTTCTCGCCAAGAATGAGTTACCCACCAACAGGTGGGGTCCCTGGAGAATCTGCCCTCTGAAAGAAGATGCATCTCTATGTCCAGTAGAATGCCTAAAGGTCTATCTTCATAGAACTTCAGACTTCAAGGGTGGTCAACTATTCAGGGGAGAAACATCAGGCTCAAATTTATCTCTGAATCAACTCAGAGCGAAAATCACATATTTTATTCGCAGAGCGGATCCTGACAATACACCCGCAGGTCACGATCCGAGGAAAGTTGCCTCATTCTTAAATTTCTTTAATTGTATGGATTTTGAACATCTCCATTCATACACTGGCTGGAAGTCTTCCAGAGTGTTCTTTCGCCACTATGCGAAACAAGTAGAGGAACTAAAAGAGATCTGTGGTAGCAGTGGGTCACGGTGTTAACCCTACTGTTTAACTCTGCGAGGAACAGTGGTCTTAATTGGGACGATTAATTCCAGGGTGAGTGTGTAGTTACATACTGTACTACAAACTAAGTGAGGGCACTGTGTTGCCCATCCAGACTGTTCCATTTCCGAAGGTGAACCTAGCATAAGTGCAGACATGTGTGCCGAGCGTTTCTAACGCTAATGTCATTGATTTGTAATACAGGCTTTTATGACTTTGATACCTCGGTATCTTAAAAGTGGCATCTAATGTCTTTTCTTTCAGACAAACAAGCTCTGTTTACTATCATACTTATGCTTAAAGTTTTGGGTTATCCTCTTCTATATATATATATATATATATATATATATATATATATATATATATATATATATATATATATATATATAATTGTGGTTAACCTGTCTATTTATTGCCCGTCAATAATCTGGTTCTTGAGAACCTTGCGTCTCCTTCACCTGTGTCAATTTATTGGTATAATTGAGCATTCATTTTATGTACCTTATCTGGGATAATTCTAATAGAATTGTTCCTTTATGCAAGCTATGTTGCATTGGTTTTCCTCCTATGCGGATATAAAACCTTTGTCCAATACAAGTATTATGCGGAAAACTGGTCGATATTTCATATTGACGCAGTGGTCCTTTACAAACTATGCTTTACTTAATATAGGGCGAGACCACTATATTAGCTTGCCTGGTATTCATACATAGATATATGTACTCTTCGAGACTTTTCCAGAGTCTAGTAGGACTCTTCCCTGTAGGGGGCAGGAAGCTCTAACATAGTTTATAGTTAGTTGAAAAGATGTATAACGGTAACATCTTAGGTCTAGGTCTAGTCGACCGGGAAAAAATTACCTCCGGGGAGTACGGCACGTTCTGAGAATCCACAGATACAGTAATGCTCTGGTACACTTCCATCAGGACGACATGGCTTGAGCCCAAAAAACGGATTTTGAGCGAAGCGAAAAATCTATTTTTGGGTGAGATGGCCATGTCGTCCTGATGGACCCGCCCTTGCCTTTCTAAGAAAGGGCTGTAGGACCCCTCCCTACATACAGTATCTGTAGCACCTCGTGTACGCTACAAAGAATACAGATGGCGCCAGGATTGGCGCCAGGCACGCATACGAATCGGGGGATAGGGAAGCCTTGGGAGCGGCTCCCCTTTTTCTTTCCCGAATTCGTATCTCGTCAATCACCTCCTACGAGACGAAATCTCTGTCCAGGTTGTAGATTGCCATGTGACGTGTCTAGAATACGTCCTCTGATATGTCGCGATATCCCTTTCACGAGGGATACTCGCTCCAGGAGTTAGAATTCTGGTACCTTAAGGTAAATTCTCTGGGAATATCGCCATAGTTGTAATATACCCTAGGAAGCTACCCTATAGGAACTTCCATCAGGACGACATGGCCATCTCACCCAAAAATAGATTTTTCGCTTCGCTCAAAATCCGTTATATATATATATATATATATATATATATATATATATATATATATATATATATATATATATATATATATATATATATATATATATATATATATATATATACAAAAACATATATAAATGCATATATATATATATATATATATATATATATATATATATATATATATATATATATATATATATATATATACATACATATATATATATATATATATATATATATATATATATATATATATATATATATATATATATATATATATATATATATATTTATATATATACATATATATATACACACACAAACATTTATATATATATATATATATATATATATATATATATATATATATATATATATATATGTATATATATATATATATATATATATATATATATATATATATATATATATATATATATATATATATATATATATATATATATATATATATATATATATATATATATATATATATATATATATATATATATATATGTATATATATAAATATATATATACATATATATATATATATATATATATATATATATATATATATATATATATATATATATATGTATATATATACATATATATATATATATATATATATATATATATATATATATATATATGTTTATATATATCTGTATATATATATGTATATATATATATATATATATATACACATATATATATATATATATATATATATATATATATATATATATATATACTGTATATATATATATATATATATATATATATATATATATATATATATATATATATATATATATATATATATATATATATATATATATATATATATATATATATATATATATATATATATATATGTATATATATACATGTATATATATATATATATATATATATATATATATATATATATATATATATATATATATATACATATATATATATATATATATATATATATATATATATATATATATATACATATATATACATATATATATATCTATATATATATATATAAATATATAATATATATATATATATATATATATATATATATATATATATATATATATATATATATATATATATATATATATATATATATATATATATATATATATATATATATATATATATATATATATATAAATTTCTACATCATACCTGGGATCGAACGCTAGCCCCTTCTAATGAAAGGCCAGGTCGAAACCAACCATGCCACGAGAAGCCATAAAAGATATCGGAACCTGACGCTACCCAGCTGTCCGAGGATTTACCTGGCGAGACATCAGTCTTTTACCAGCGTGTTTTACCCGTATCCCGGCCCACAACGTGACACAATTGGTAGTAATTCATTCAAATAACCCCTAATGAGCTGGGTAGCGTCAGGTTCCGATATCTTTTATGGCCTCTCGTGGCATGGTTGGTTACGACCTGGCCATTCATTAGAAAGGGCTAGCGTTCGATCCCAAGTATGAGGTAGAAATTTATTTCTATTTGAACACGATGTTGTGTTGATATTTATCCATATTGACTCATTACAGGTAATTTGAATGAATTACTACCAATTGTGTCACGTTGTGGGCCGGGATACGGGTAAAACACGCTGGTAAAAGACTGATGTCTTGCCAGGTAAATCCTCGGACAGCTGGGTAGCGTCAGGTTCCGATATCTTTTATGGCCTCTCGTGGCATGGTTGGTTTCGATCTGGCCTTTCATTAGAAGGGGCT
This sequence comes from Palaemon carinicauda, assembly GCF_036898095.1. Lineage (NCBI taxonomy): Eukaryota > Metazoa > Arthropoda > Malacostraca > Decapoda > Palaemonidae > Palaemon > Palaemon carinicauda. The sequence goes on along the minus strand of NC_090731.1, from coordinate 100,445,215 downwards.
AGCATTCGATCCCAAGTATGAGGTAGAAATTAATTCTATTTGAACACGATGTTGTGTTGATATTCATCCATATATATATATATATATATATATATATATATATATATATATATATAAATATATTCAAATAAGCCATATATATTTTTGATACATCAATGTCAGGATTCTCTTAATGACCTCGGGATCGGAGCCCCTGGCGAAATCACACAAATACAGGAGCTTGTGTCCGGCTAGGAATCGAACCCTGGTCGGCAAGCTTGTATAGACAGTGACTAAACCACTTGGCCACGAAGAAAGATAAAAAGTCAATGACAATTCTACCGTACTTATACTTGTCGAATTCAGGTGTTTTGTACCTAGAATTGAAATCAACCCATCTTCACCATCGTAGCTAATTGGTAGTTTGTTACTTGGCATTCGATTAATGATAAATTTTGCACATTTAGACGTGTTTTTCATATTCTTGATTTCGCCTGGGGCTCTGATCCCGAGGTCGTTAGGAGAATCCAGACATTAATGTATCAAAAATATATATGGCCCTTTTGAATATGAAAAACACGTCTAAATGTGAAAAATTCATCATTAATCGAATGCCAAGTAACAAACTACCAATTAGCTACGATGGTGAAGATGGGTTGATTTCAATTCTAGGTACAAAACACCTGAATTCGACAAGTATAAGTACGGTAGAATTGTCATTGACTTTTTATCTTTCTTCGTGGCCAAGTGGTTTAGTCACTGTCTATACAAGCTTGCCGACCAGGGTTCGATTCCCGGCCGGACACAAGCTCTTGTCTTTGTGTGATTTTGCCTAGGGCTCTGATCCTGAGGTCGTTAAGAGAATCCAGACATTTATGTATCAAAAATATATATGGCTTATTTGAATATGAAAAACACGTCTAAATGTGCAATATTTATCATTAATCGAATGCCAAGTAACAAACTACCAATTAGCTACGATGGTGAAGATGTGTTGATTTCAATTCTAAGCACAAAACACCTGAATTCGACAGGTATAAGTACAGTAGAATTGTCATTGACTTTTTATCTTTCTTCGTGGCCAAGTGGTTTAGTCACTGTCTATACAAGCTTGCCGACCAAAGTTCGATTCCTGGCCGGACACAAGCTCTTGTCTTTGTGTGATTTCGCCTGGGGCTCTGATCCCGAGGTCGTTAAGAGAATCCAGACATTAATGTATCAAAAATATATATGGCTTATTTGAATATGAAAAACGCGTCTAAATGTGCAAAATTTATCATTAATCGAATGCCAAGTAATATACTACCAATTAGCTACGATGGTGAAGATGGGTTGATTTCAATTCTAAGTACAAAACAACTGAATTCGACAGGTATAAGTACTGTAGAATTGTCAATGACTTTTTATCTTTTTTCGTGGCCAAGTGGTTTAGTCACTGTCTATACAAGCTTGCCGACTAGGGTTCGATTCCCGGCCTGACACAAGCTCCTGTCTTTGTGTGATTTCGCCTGGGGCTCTGATCCCGAGGTCGTTAAGCGAATCCAAACATTAATGTATCAAAAATATATATGGCTTATTTAAATATGAAAAACACGTCTAAATGTGCAAAATTTATCATATATATATATATATATATATATATATATATATATATATATATATATATATATATATATATATATATATATATATATATATACATATATATATATATATATATATTTGCATTTAATCAAATATAATGAAATCGGTCCTTATTATAGTTTATTCTGAATACTAGCGTATATTATTATTATTATTATTATTATTATTATTATTATTATTATTATTATTATTATTATTATTATTATTATTATTATTATTATTACTTACGTACTTACTTACTTACTTACCTACTTACTTACCGACTTACTTAACTAGAACCCTATTTGGAAAAGCCGGATGCTTTTTTCTCTATCTCTCTCTTTTTTTTTTCTATTTGGTATTTATCCAATATGCTTATAATTTCATTATTTCATATGTTACCTTTAACGTTTCTAATACAGGTTGTAAAACTCATTGGTAAATATTTTCTATACGGGATTTCTTGATCGTATTATGTTTCTGTACATGGTTATAATGTCCTTGTACTCCCTAACTCATCATTTTCATAAATCCTTGAATAATTCCATTATTTCCTTGATGTGTTTTGATAAAAATAAACGTAACTATTACAGTTTGGATAAAAAATAATATACTTTTTCTTACCTCCGAAGGCCCAGACAGGAGGAAGTTGATTAAGCTAGATGACCAGGGCAATCGGACCCCCAAAAGCCTAAAATTTCAGATTCCTCGGTAATAAACATCCGATAATATCCGAGAAGTCAGGAAAATACTTATTGAATCGAACTGGCTCTCCAACTACGTCATTAGCCGTCGTTTCGCGGATCACCGAGTTATTTCTGAAAAATTCTGAATCAACTGAGGACAGAAAAAGGAGAGATGGTGGGCTGACTATTTCATCTACAGTGATCTCTGATGCCATTCCGTAACGAAACCATAATTTTCCTTATTTTTGCTGCCTTTATCCTTATTCATATGTTTCCACTCATGTCCAGGAATATATAGATGCTTACTTGGGATAACACTGATCGTTTTGAAGATTATGGATAAAACCTGGACACTGATAAAGAAGACTTCTTTCTCCTACTAATTTCCTACAAGGCTAAATTCAATGTTCGCTAAAATTAAAAATCACAAAATTATTTCTCAGTTCATCAAGTTCCAGTGATTATGTCACATCTCTGTCTTCTCAGATATTATTATTATTATTATTATTATTATTATTATTATTATTATTATTATTATTATTATTATTATTATTATTATTATTATTATTATTATTATTATTATTATTATTATCAACAGAATGATCACCGATTCCTGAATTTTATCAAATTCTTCAATGCTTTTATTGTTATTGATGTTGCTGGTTACGAAAGAATTAGAGAGAATAAGTTGATGAAAACATAAAAGAATTTTGTGAAATCATACAACACAACCGATAAAAAGAAATTATAACTAATGAAGACTGAAAAGTATTATTGTATAAAGAAATGTGATGACTTCATAAGATCTTAATCTCTTTTTCAATGCAGCTTCATAAACATTTTAAAATTTTACCATCAGTATCTAGTTAAAAAAGGAAACATTTATAAATAGCAAAAAAAAAGCATACAAAAGATAAATAAAAGATATGTTTTTATCATTAACCCAACTAAGGCTAACAATAATAGCATAGAGTTTCTTCATGTATTTCCCCTTTGCGATCCACTATTTACGTGAATGGTGATAGATCTCTGAATTGTTAACAGGAGGTCTTTGTTGGCTTTATAGTAGTGATTATAGATAGCACGTGATTATCATTCATAGTTCCTTATAGAATGCAATTATAAAAGTTATAAATCTTTTATATTGCAAAACACTTATTTCGCAAGTAATCTTTACTATGTAAAGCAATCAAAGAGAAACCTGTGTATTGCAAGAAACGGCCTGAATCACGCTGACGATGTTCTACTTAAAATACGCAGGTAAAACTTTTTTTTCTTTTTAAATCTGGAACTAAAGAAATATGACAAGAAAAGAAAAGAGATCAGTCCATTAAAAACTGGACTCTTCACTAGAAAAATTTGGCATGTTTTCGAAGGTTCTGTTCGTTTGTGTATTTTAGGAAACGGGTAGAAAAGGTTTCGGTTTCTCCCAAAAGGAAACTGAAAATTCAATAAATAAAATTCTTTACCATTGATAATGCTGATTATAGAAATTTTGTTTCTGTTAGTTATATACATTAATTGTTATTGAATGTTAGAATTTTTTCCTCTTGTAAAATTTTGCTTGTGACCGTGTTGAGGATGTCTGAGATACACATTCCACTTTTAAGAGATACTGTCAGTTCAAAATGATGAAGCTCTGAAGGCTAATGATAACATTCAAAAGAATGAGCTTAGCTATTATAATATTAAACATAAGATATTGAAGTTACATATGAAATAGATAAAGGCAATATATCGTTAAAGATTGAGTGAGTCTTCTCATTAGTTTGAAAACCAATAGCATATATTAGTAGGTTGGTTAAAGAACCGGCCACCTGCTGAGATACTACTGATAGAGAGTTAATGGATACTTTCAGTGTCCCATTGGTACAATATTGGATCCCTCTCTCGTAACAGCTGATTTTTGCTTTGATTAAACATATTCTTAACCTATTCTCCTCTTTCCTCATACACCTGCTAACAGCAATTAGACATGATGTTTAATACTTTGCGTCAGTTTAACTTTTAATCAATTTCATTTTCTGTTATTGTAGTGACGTCGTCATTACGTCATACCTACAGCCGTTAAGCCGCTGAATTCCAAATGAGTGTTTGTATCACCTCTACAGAAAATACATCTCTTTTCAAGTACACGTCTTTTCTTAAGTCCTTTGTAAGGGATACATAATAAATTGAAGTTCTGCAATCATCCTAACTGAGAATAACTGGAACACTTAATAATTAAAAGATAATTCAGCACCTAAAATTAGTTTCCACTCACGTGTTTAACTATTAGTAGCTCTTCTAAAAGTAAACTCCAAAATCTTAGGGAGTACTATAACCTCTACCATATTCTTCCTCTGTTTTGGGTTAGAGTTCTCTAGTCTGAGAGTACACTCGTATACACTATTCCATCTTTCATGTCCTGTTATTTATAATTTTTTTTTTTTTTTTACAGCATCTTGGCCATGGATGCCAGGTGGTTTACCAAGCGATTACATTTTCCCTATCTCTTCATTTATTATCATCTATGGTATTAATTTCCAAAACCATCTACACTGAGCTTCTTTCAATTGAAGTGGCTACCATGGAGGGTACTGCGACTTGTATGATTTGTCTCCTCCGGAATGTTGACCATTATTATCTGACATTTTGCCTTTTCTCTATGATTTCTATTTTTATTTTATCTGTATAGTTGTGTACATATTATGTTTGTTATCGTTAATGCAAAATTTTTTCAAGAATGATGAGACGTTTTTATTGTATTTAATTCTTATTCTGTTTGGAGATATTGATCAAATTACTGGGCCAGTGCGTCTTAGACTTTGCCAGTGTCGTCTAATGTACTTCAGTAATTGTTGTCTACATGACGCTATTAGAGACCTTGATATTAAACCCGTATCATATTATATTATACTCAGAAACTTTGGTTTTAAAATAGGCACTAGTCTTAGCTGCTTATTCGAGGATTCAAGAAACTATAAATTTTGGAATGGGAAGCCGTTCTTAGGACAAGTGGAATTGGGGTGTACATTAAGACTGAGTACGTTGCTTATCATAAGTTCTGCTATGAATGTCGATGTCAAAGATTCCGGTTATAAAAGAGTGTGGGAGGCATAACTACTCATATTTGTGCTCCATGTATAGGAATCCAGATTTAGATCATTCTATAATAAACTGTTTTCTTACCAATATTTCTGAGATACGAGATGATAGAACGGACTTTTTGTGTTTGCTGGTGATTTAAATGCTCACCATATGGAGTGGTTAAATTATTTTTCTCCTACTGGTCGCCATGGTTTTACAGTTTTGGACTTTGCTTCTGAATCCGTCTGTGAGCAAATTATAAGTGACACTACTCACAAGTCTAGTTATTGCTTAAACCTACTATACTGTGACTCCCCTATTGTTATAATACGAGTAAGTAAGGTTTGTCATATAGTCCGGATATCTGACGAAGCCTTGGTTTTGTTAATTCTGAATGAGCCGCCTACTGTGATGCGTCCTATTGTTATAACACATACATATAATTTCAAGCAGACTGGCACAGTATTTTGAGTGATTTTTCCTTTTGCATTGGTCATAACTATATTAAAGGGTAGAACATGTTGTTCTCTTATATGAAAATTGTTCGAAATAAGGGAAAGGCGTATTCCTTCTTGTGTGTTAGAATACAAAGTAAGACATAAAACCAGATTCATTGATGATTGTAGATTTGCTTATTTGGAGAATCAGGAGTCTTATCATCTTTGGAAAAGTAAGGAATTACATTTGACTTGGAATAGCATTACTTGGTTAGCAGCTGTTCAATTGAAAAGGAATATATTTATAAAAAAAAAAAAAAAAAAAAAAAAAAAAAAAAAAAAAAAAATGGGGTAGTACCCAGGAACATTCGTGGTGGGCTACCCTTAAATCTACACTTTTTGGTGTAGGCATGGGAGTTACTCCTTTGCTTTAACTGGACGGCTCTATCACTCACTGACCAAAAGAAATGGCAAACCATTGTGTATTGCAGTAAGCAGAGTATTGAGAAACTCGACCTTCCTTAATCCTGTTTTTCTGACTTTAAATTGACTAGTTTAGCTTTAGATGTCCCGTGAAACTAAAACTCTCCTGCTGGGCCTTTATGCCTATGGAGGTTATACCAAAATAGTATATTCCTTAGTGTTTTTATAAAGACTGCTGATTTTTGCATCATAAGATGTGCGTTATTTAACTCAATTTAGCAAGAATAGTTTCTATACACACTTCTTGTAGAATTGGTTATTTGACTCCATTAGGTGAATGTGTTTCTATACTTCTTGTATTGTCAGATGGTTTT
>NC_090731.1:100426124-100428624 GCF_036898095.1 Palaemon carinicauda | reverse complement strand
CTTTGCCTAACCTTATTTTGTATAATCAGCCACTGGATAATAACTCTAATGATTTGGATATCTTTGAACATTTCATTGAAGAAAGTAATTTCATTAGTGACTTAGGTGAACATGACATTGAGGAAGTAGAAACTGAAGTAGACACTGATCGATGTGACCCGATTGAGAATTTTGTTGGTGTTGTAACAAGGGCAAAGGCCAAACAAGCTGTGAATGAAGGTGTCCCAGATATAGTAAAGACAAACATTCCCTGTACTAATTCTGAATTGATAAACTTACAACGAGCAGATGCGACTTTAACTAATGCACTTAAACAAGCTTCCACTAAGGAAGGTAAGGTACCTGGCTATTACTTTGATAAAGGAGTCCTGTTTAGGCTGTACCGACCTAAAAAACTGTCATCTAATGATACCTGGGCTAATAAAGAACAACTTGTAGTACCATTAACTTTACGTAAGAATATTTTGAGTGTTGCTCATCAAGCAGATTCCCATTTAGGAGTGTCAAAGACTTACAAACGTATAGCTAATGATTTCTTTTGGCCAGGTATGAAACATGATGTATTTGAATTTGTTAAAGAGTGTCATGTGTGTCAAGTAGTTGGAAAACCTAACGAGGTAATTCCAAAAGCACCCCTCGTGCCAATTGTAATACCACACGAACCTTTCCGTAAAGTCATAATTGATTGTGTAGGCCCATTGCCAAAAACAAAAAAAGGTAATCAATATATTTTGACTATACTTTGTCCTACCACTAGATACCCTATTGCAATTCCCCTTGGTAACATTTGTGCTAGAAATATTGTGAAACACCTCCTTAAAGTTTTCACCACTTATGGATTCCCAAAAGAAATACAGAGTGATCGGGGTACTAATTTCACAAGTGACCTTTTCAATGAAACTTTAAGGGAATTTAATGTAAAACATATCCTTGCATCACCATATCACCCACAATCACAAGGTGCTCTTGAAAGACACCATCAGACCTTAAAATCCTTACTTCGAAAATTTTGTATGGAGACTGGAACAGACTGGGATGAGAGTTTAGACTTGATATTATTTGTAATTAGAGAAGTCCCTAATGATTCCTTAGGTATGTCACCATTTGAAATGTTATTTGGACATAAAGTTAGGGGGCCACTACAAGTACTTAAAGATAAAATGTTGAACAATGATACCTTGGATAACGTAACTGTAGGGCAGTATGTCGATAAATTGAAATGTAATTTTGAGAAAGTCCATAATTTTGCATTTAATAACTTAAAAAGTAGTCAAGATGTGATGAAGGAAAATTTTGATCTAAAAGCTAAAGTTCGTAAGTTTAAAGAAGGGGATTCTGTACTTGTATATTTCCCTACTCCTAGTTCTCCTCTCCAACATAAATTTTCTGGTCCTTATATAATTCAGAAATGTGTCAATAATAACAATTATATAATCAGTACTCCAGACAGAAGAAAGTCAACCCAATTAGTTCATGTAAATCTAATCAAGAAATATCATGGTAATCCTCCAGTTGCTTTGCATTGTCTATCAGACTCTAATGTATTAGATTTTAAGAAATATAATGCATCAGCACACCAAAGTAAAACCCCATTGCCACATGATGTAGATTTATATCACTCGAATGATTTTGTTTCTTGGACAGACTCTGCTAACCAGGAAATATTGCAGAATATTCTAGTATATTTACAGCATTTACCCCGAAAGCAGAGGAGCCAGCTAGCAGAATTATTCTGCAAATACAGGAGTATATGTGGGGATGTGCCTCAACGTTGCAGTGATGCTGAACACGACATTGAATTACAACCGGGTACACGACCAATTCGTCAACACTATTACAGGACCAGCCTGGAAAAGCAGCAACGGATGAAGGAGGAAGTGTCGTATTTACTGAAGAATGGACTGGCAACTAGAAGCACATCAGCTTGGGCTTCACCATGTCTTTTAGTTCCAAAACCAAACGGTAAAGTAAGGTTATGCACTGACTTTCGCCAAATAAATAATGTTACTATCAAAGATAGCTATCCATTACCTAGGATTGATGACATTTTAGATGCCATTGTTGCTGCCAAATATTTATCACAGATCGATCTATTGCGTTCCTATGCTACCGTGGAAAAGGAACTGCTGGCAATCATCCTAACCCTGCAGAAATATGAAATATATTTCTCATCCAACATCCCAATCACTATCTTTACGGACCATAACCCACTAACCTTTCTCGGACGAGCGAGGTTAACAAATCAACGTATTTTCAGATGGTCTTTGTTTCTGCAAAACTTTGACCTAACCATCCACTACATCAAAGGAACTGAGAACTGCATTGCGGATGCCCTGTCTCGGACCCACATGGACTCCTGATAGTCTTCTGGAATACTCTTCATGACTTTTATAATGTCCTGATAGGCCATTTCTTCAACGGGGAGGAGTGTGATATTATGTATACCATGTCTCCGTTCTCTGTAATCATGTCACTTTTATATATTTATTCTTTTAGTGGT
>NC_090731.1:100398624-100421124 GCF_036898095.1 Palaemon carinicauda | reverse complement strand
CACAATGATAGTTCAGTATCAGATTTATACACGTATGATAATTAATACTGTGTAAATATTTCATAAATTACCTAACGCTCTCGCTCTCTCTCTCTCTCTCTCTCTCTCTCTCTCTCTCTCTCTCTCTCTCTCTCTCTCTCAGTTTGATATTAGTTTTTCTTTTACTTCATTCACAAACAGTGGTTGTTAATCTTGTTCCAATTATTTACAATGGAAAGAACGATATGGATAGCTTTCTTATTTAATTAATTAAGGCACTTTTGTTCATCGTCAGCTTAAAAAAAAAAAAAAAAAAAAAAAAAAAAAAAAAACCGCAGCAGTTTTTGCTATCTGTTAGAAATATCCTTTGTCTCGAAGTAGAAAAGAATCCTGTTTCATTGAAGTTGAATGGAATGATTGTTTATACCGAAAAAAAGAGTAAAATTATTTGTTGTTTGTTCAACCTTCTTCATACCATTGGAAATGACAAGTAGGAATTCCAAAGCTTCCTCCACTGAAATAATGGGAAACAGCATGCAGGCAGAAGAGAAAAGGACAGCCTAATTCAGTCAGGGACCGACTAATTGGAGAAGAAATCGAAATGAGTTATGGTTATAAAAGCCTTAAGCCAGACCCTGCTAAAGATTGCTGATCACAAAAGCAATTGCGTTAATTTTCCGATAAGAGAATGATCAAATGAGAGCAGTGTACGAAAGAATACTAAGATCATATGTCCTAATAGTTTTATATACATTTTTTTGTAGATTTTTGTTATAGTAATTTAAAGTGATGGGGTAATGTTGATGGGGACCAAAGCCAGTCATTACTGAAAAGCTCTATTAGGATATACTTTATAAGACGTTTGTGTTATCATTGTTGGAGAAGAACCAACGAAATTCATATTCTCTGTTTATTTGGAAGATGAGATGAAAATGGAACGTAAAGCAGTGACTTTTCAGGTTTAAAATGTAACTAAAGAACCATCAAATCAGAATTGTTTGTTGCTATGTTCTGCAGCAAATCTTGAATGTAATTTTTCTCAAAATAGTTGAAAGTGGATGAAATCAGGCTACCAGACTTAATCATCTTTTTACAAGTATTTCCTAATCCTCAAAAGATTATCTTAGTTGATATTCCAGAGCTTTGAATGATATCTAAAGCAAGAACAGAAAGATATTTAATCTTGTATTGTTATGCCTTTTTTTTAAGGAGCTAACCAAAATTGTTGAAAGTATTTCTTCACGTATAATCCTTTGTGAAGATAGGAGTGTTGTAAAGATTAAAAAAAAATTAAGAGGATAAATAATTTGTTCAGTGAAATCGCCATGAAAATAACTTTTGGCCTAATCAAAGAAAAAAAAATTCTATTCAGGCAGAAGGAAAGAAAAATTTGTGTCATACATCACTACCATTTCCCAACATCGCAGATATTATTATTATTATTATTACTAGCCAAGCTACAACCCTAGTTGGGAAAGCAAGATGTTATAAGTCCAAGGGCTCCAACAGGGAAAAAAGCACAGCGAGGAAAGGAAATAGGGAAATAATTAAACGAGAAAAAAATAACAGTAAATTATTCCAAAAACAGTAACAACGTCAAAACATATAAGTCATATATAATTATAAAAAGACTTACATCAGCCTGTTCAACATAAAAAGAATTGCTGCAAGTTTGAACTTTTGAAGTTCTACTAATTCAACTACCCGATCAGGAAGATCATTCCATAACTTTGTCACAGCTAGAATAAAACTTCTGGAATACTGTGTAGTACTGAGCCTCATGATGGAGAAGGCCTGACTATTAGAATTATCTGCATGCCTAATATTACGAACAGTATGGAACTGTCCAGGAAGATCTGAATGTAAAGGATGATCAGAATTATGAAAAATCTTATACAACATGCATAATTAACTAATTGAATGACGGTGTTGAAGATTGATATCTAGATTAGGAATAAGAAATTTAGTAGATCGTAAGTTTCTGTTCAACAAATTAAGATAAGGATCAGCAGCTAAAGACCAGACAGGAGAACAATACTCGAAACAAGGTAGAATGAAAGAATTAAAACAGTGATTCAGAAATGATTGATCACCGAAAATGTTAAAACACTTTCTCAATAAGCCAATTTTTTTATGCAATTGAAGAAGACACAGACATGATGTGTTTCTCAAATGTAAATTTTCTGTCAAGAATCACACCTACAGTTTTAAAAGTCATACAAATTTAAAGAAACATTATCAATGCTGAGATCCGGATGTTGAGGAGCCACTGTCCTTGACCTACTTACAATCATACTTTGAGTTTGGTTAGGATTCAACTTTATACCCAATAATTTGCACCATGCACTAATTTCTGCTAGATCTCTATTAGGGGATTCAGCAACCCCAGATCTACATTTAGGAGATGGAATTGATGCAAAGAGAGTTGCATCATCTACAGATGCAACTAGCTTGTTTTCTAGGCCAGACCACATGTCATGTGTATATAGTATGAAAAGTAATGGGCCAGGAACACTACCCTGTGGAATACCAGATATCACATCCGTATACTCACTATAGTGCCCATCAACAGCAACTCTTTGAGATCTATTACTTAAAAAATCAATAATAATGCTAAGAAACGACCCATCCACTCACAACTGTTTGAGTTTGCAAACAAGGGCTTCTTGATTAACACGGTCAAAGGCAGCACTAAAATCAAGGCAAATAATACAAACTTCCTGACCACAATCAAGGTATTTCTGTACAGCACTGGAGATTGTAAGACGGGCGTCACCTGCTCCAAGGCCTTCACGAAAACCAAATGCAAACTAGGGAACTTATGATTAACTTCAGCAAACCTATTCAGTCGTTTTGCCAGACTTTCAAATACTTCAGATAATATGGGAGTTATGGAAATTGGGCGGTAATCAGTTGGACTTGAGCTACCACAAACACATTTACATAATGGAGTAACATTACCAATTCTCCAACAAGTGCTAAAAGATCCTCTTCTGGATAACATGAGCAAAATAACAGATAACTTTGGAGCTAAGAAATCTGCAGTATTTATAAAAACAAATGAAAAATGGCATTTGGGTCTACATCTCCATGAGCATCAAGGTCTATCAACAGAGCTACAATTTCATGAGATCAAATAGCTAAACTGGTTAATTTAGCCTCAGGAAAACAGAAATGAGGAAGTTGAAGTTTTTCATTACTCTGTTTGCTGTCAAATACATCAGTCAAAAGGGTTGCCTTTTCCTTTGGAAAGTGAGTGACTGAGCCATATGGTTTAAATAAAGGAGAGACTGTAACATCTACACCAAAGAGACCAGGTTTACGGTTAGTCCACCACTTATATTCTTGGGTTGTATCAGATAGGGTTTCTTTTATGCTTACAATGTATTCCTTTTCTGTTGAAGCAAATACTCTATGAACAAAAGCTCCAACTTGAGTATAGGTATTCCAGGTCAAATCTGATCTGTTACCGTTCCAAAGGTGATAGGCTTCCTGCTTCTCTAAATAAGCATGTCTGCAATCATCATTGAACCACAGTTTCTCCTTCACTTGGTACCTTAACACACGAGAAGGGATATGCCTATCAATTATGTTGACTAGATTCTCATTCAAAGGGATAATAGGATCAACACTACTATTTGGCTGTGACCAATTCAAGCACAAAAGATCATTCAAAATCCCATTCCATTCTGCTTGAGATTTCATATAAATTTTACTTGAGTATGATACATCGGGGGCAGGTTGCTCCGTCTTCACTACTAATAAAATCGACATGATCTGATGTCCCAAGTGAACAGCTGACCATACTTATTATAACGCTAAGGGAGCCGGTGTATACGAGGTCCAAGCAGTTACCAGACCTGTGAGTAGCTTCACTAGTGATTTTCTCACAGCCTGACTCAGAGGCAAGGTCTAAAGCTCTTAAGCCATGGTGATCGGTAAGAGAAAGAGAACTTAACCGCTCCATATGGTGAGCATTGAAATCACCAACAAAGACAGAAGAGGCCATTCTATCATCTTCTTGTTTCTAAGCCATAATGATAAGAAGACAATCGAAGATAGAATCATCCATGTCTGAATTCCAGTAGATCAAACTCAAATAGAAGTTGTTATGTCTGCCACAAACTTTTATTACCTGTACCTCATGACATCGACATTCATAGCAGTACTTACCCCATCACTTACGCATCGTTCATGTCCACCAGTCTGATATGACAAGAGTCCCTTTGGTACAAAGAAAGTAACTGTTTTAGGGCACAGTATCAAACCTGAAAGTAGACGATCCCCTCTCTGAAATGGTTTAAGTATTTCAGAGCATACCCACACTATTGACCATCAAAGAACTGCAAGAATTCTTGGGTATGATCGATTATTATCACCTGGTTCTTGCCAGCCATCACAGCCACTCTTGCCCCCCTCTACCCTTCTCTCAAGGGTAAGACAAGAAACCAAAAAACATGAAAAGGGGTTGCCATTAGTAAGTGGTCTTTTGTAACGCAGAGAATGCCCTATCACCTGTTGCTCTTCTCACTTTTCCCATTCCCCCAATGCCAGTGATTTTGCTATTGTTGCAGTAATTGAGCAGGTGGTCAATGGCTCTAGAGTAGAAAACTGGCTACGGTGGAATCTCCTTACTCTACCTTCATATGCAAATTGCTGGGGGTGCATTTGGCTGTCCATCACTTTCGCAATTTTTAAAGGATATACCCTCCATCATTCATACAGACCATATGCCCCTGGTGCATGCCTTCACGTGACAGTCTGATGTCTAGTCTGCCCGCCAACACCAACATTTCTCCGCTATGATAGCTGAATACATTTACACCCTTCAACACGTCCCTGGGAAAAATAATCCCTTTGCTGATGCCTTGTCTTGAAATACACTGGCGGCCATTCACCTGGGATTTGATTGCATTGCCTTGTCAGTAGCCTAATGAAAAGATTCAGAGTACCAAGCTTGCAGGACACTTGCAAATTCCTTCATTGGGAAGATGTCGCCCTCGACAACCACAATGTCAGTACTAATGGCCACGATTGTAAATACCTTCACCCATGCACAGACAGGTGATTGTTTTAACCCATTGCCTCTCAAATCCCTTGTTCCGATCTACTGCACAGACACTGAAGACGAATTTCATTTGGCACAGCTTGTACTTCATGCAAAACTTCAAAAGTACATGGACACACGATCTCAGGAGTGGACACCTCTCTTCAAGCTCAACCTCGTTTTTTTCCAAATTCACATCGACATAGTAGGCCCAATACTCACATAAAAAAGAGACATTTACCTGTTTACCGCTATTATCCACTCCACATGCAAACTGCAATATCTGCCTCATGAACATCAGCTTTATTCTCAGGATGGATAATGAGATTTGGTATCCCTGGCCATATTACTTCTGACAGTGGTAACATTTTTACCTCTCAATTTTGGACATTATTTGAGCATCACCCTACATCAGCCACCCACCTACAACCCTGCAACAAACAGGGTGGTTGAAAGATTTCACCGCACCCTCAAAGTAGCTTTGATGCCCTGCTGCCATGACTCCTACTGGTTTACTCAGATTCCCTGTGTCCTTCTTGTATTAAGGACCACTCTTAGGGATATCCTAGGTGTCTCATCAGCTGAAATGGAGTATGGGTGCCCGGTGGTAGTCACTGCTGATTTTTTTTCTGCCTGAAATCTTCTCCAACAATCTCCAACGTCCAAGTCACATTGAGTGGGAATTCACTCCCTTTTGCTAGACTCACAAGCCCCCAGCAAAACGACAAATACCAAACTATATAAACACTGCAGCACATGTCTTTGAGTGAACTGACACTTGCAAGCCACCGCTGACACACTCTTACATGGTCGCATTCCTTATTATCCATCTCAAAACGAAGTCTTTCTTAATCAATATTCGTGGCAAAGAATGGGTCTCCAATGATCGCCTCAGACTTGCCTATCTCTTGCAAGACAATAGGCCTACACTTTACCTCTTTAGGGCAGGGTGCCATATTTCACATGTATGTCTTTTTCAGTTGGGAGCCTTGAAATGCACGGGAATTTCATATACTCTCAGAAACTGAATAGCTCTCTCTCTCTCTCTCTCTCTCTCTCTCTCTCTCTCTCTCTCTCTCTCTCTCTCTCTCTCTCTCTCTCTCTCTCTCTCTAATGATAAAGAAACCTGCTTCAATTTGCTATTGCATGTTTCTTATTATTAGAAAGCTACCCTCAACGTGTGTTTATAATCTTGTTATGGCATTTGAATAATATCCTTTATGTCCAGCTCGCCTTTCCGTTAAGACCAATATATGCCACTCACATTATATAATCAGATAGTCTTAAAATTATGAACTTCTGCATAAGAAATTGGATCCTTCTTAAAGCCTAAGAATATAAGCTAGTTACAACACTGAGTGCTATATATAGAAGCAATAATAACGGTAAAAACAATAAGAGAAAGAAAAAGAGCAATATGGATATGAAATTAAACTAAAGTATGTTCTAATGATATGCAAGGCAAAGTAAATGGACATAGCAGGACATAGAGTGAAAATAACAAAGGATTCAACCTTTTCCACCCCTTCCCCTTTCCTAAATAATACTTGGTGGTTCACCAATTGGTGGGAAATTCTTGCTTTCAAGCGTACTAATCTGCTTTCCTGTACTCAATAGGGTATGACTACTCCCTCTCTACCATGAGCGTAACAGAACACACACTCTCTCTCTCTCTCTCTCTCTCTCTCTCACACACACACACACACACACACACACATATATATATATATATATATATATATATATATATATATATATATATATATATATATATATATATATATATATATATATATATATATATATATATATATATATATAGATATATATATATATATATATATATATATATATATAGATAGATATATATATATATATGTGTGTGTGTGTGTGTGTGTGTGTTTGTGTGTGTGTGTATCATCATCATCATCATCATAATCATCCCCTCCTACACCTACTGATGCGAAGGGCCTCGGTTAAATTTCGTCAGCTGTCTCTATCTTGACCTTTTAATTTAAAAGTTCTCCATTCATTATCACACATGCCATACTTCATATTTCTCAGCCATGTGGGCCTGGGCCTTCCAACTTTCCTAGTACTTTGTGGAAGCCAGTTAAAAGTTTTGTGAACTAGTCTCTCTTGGGGAGTGCGAAGAGCATGCCCAGTCCATCTTCATCTACCCCTCACTATAATCTCATCCACATATAGTACTCGAATAATCTCTCTTATAGTGTCATTTCTAATCATATTCTGCCACTTACCTCCCTATATTCTTCTGAGGGCTCTGTTCTCAAATCTACAGAGTCTGATAGCATCGTCATACCATAACTCATGTCCATACAGTAACACTGATCTCACTAAAATTACATATAGCCTGACTTTTATGAACAAATTCAAGCAATTTGACCTACTATTGTAAGATTTGATTTATCCAGTCTTTGATTAAACTCATAGTTCCCCAGAATTCAAATGATTGTAACTCATTAATCCTTTCTCCCTTCAATGATATTTCATCTTCCATTGCATATTCCATTCTTATTATTTCTGGCTTTCTTCTATTCATCTTGAGCCTAACCATCGGCGTCAATGACCTTCGATGTCAGGATGCCAGAGAACTTCAAATCATTCATTCATCTTGAGCCTAACTGGCAAATCCTGTGATGTTCAGTTAATTAGGATAGTGTCATCAGCCTACTCCAAGTTAGATAGTTTCCTACTCCCAATCCAGTTCAATATTTCTTCACTATTAACAATATTCACGAGGAGGATAAACAATAACAGACTCCCTTGAAGTATTCCACTGTTCACTGGAAATGACAACTGACGTAAGTGTGATACCTCTGTAATTATTGCAATCAGTCAGATCTCCTTTTTTTGCCTTTTTCAACAATACTCCTAGTTCTCCTTCATCAGGTCTTGCCTCTTACTGAAACATTCTACAAAATAATCTTGTCAGTATTCTGAGAGTCACTGCATTTTCGGCCAATATCATCTCAGTAGTTATTCTATTGTAACTAGGGTCTTTCCATCAATTGAGTTCTTTAATTATAGCTTCAACTTCAAACACACTGAATTCCTTCACGGACACATCAAGGTCTTTCACAGCTTCAGGTATATCAATCAAATCATTTCCCTCATATTTTCTATTCATGTCTTCACTAAAGTGTTCTATTCAATGTTGCCTTTCTTCATCTTCAGTTGTTATAAGAGATCTGTCTTTCTTTTTTGATGGGTATGTGCTTCTTCATCTTTGCTTCCATGGAAATTTGGTTGATAATTCTAAGAGTAATTCTTACACCATAGCCACTCCTTGAATTCATAGATTTGTCAGCCTCATCTGCTTGTCTGTCCAAATACTCTTCACAGTCATCTTGGCTTTTCTTTTGACTTCACTGTCAATACTGAAATACATAGCACTGCTCAAAATCTATTCATACGAAGCTGGTCTAGTGTAGAGTAAATACAATAGTTTATTCATAATTGTATTTATATTTCATTTGTGCATTGAATAGATGATGTCCAGCCCGTAAAATGGGCTCCTCTTGTGTAGATTTAGGATTCATATGCAAATTACGTAAGACTTTCGTCGTTATTTTCATGATATTCTTTATTCAAGTTAGCATATATAGATTTACGTTATTTTTAAGAATCAACTTTTTATTCCACCTATGTTTGTTAGGAAGTCTTACGGAATCTATTTGAGAGAGTGGTTGGATACGTGCAAGATATGAACAACGGCTTAGGTAATGTCCTTTTTTATTTTATGAGGGATTGGGTCATGTTTGAGAGGGAACGCTTTGGAAAATTCTTTACCACAGTCTTTAGAAATGTCGCGAAGGGCTGGTGAGAGGATGGGGGGAAGCTAGTTACCTGAGAGAGCCGTCTGGCCTGGCGTGAGTACAGCGTTAGGGAGAGCGATACTTGGCAGCTCACGCCTTTTGCCGGCCAACCAACGCTTCCCAAATCTTGGGGAAATTTCAGGAATCAGTTAGATTTCATA
Source organism: Palaemon carinicauda (assembly GCF_036898095.1). Taxonomy (NCBI): domain Eukaryota; kingdom Metazoa; phylum Arthropoda; class Malacostraca; order Decapoda; family Palaemonidae; genus Palaemon; species Palaemon carinicauda. The sequence continues at coordinate 100,412,098 of NC_090731.1, read as the reverse complement.
TAAAGATGAAACCAAGGTTAGATTACACAGATGGAGGTAGAGATTATCATCCTTAAAATTGACGTCTCCTCGCCTCTCTAACTCCTGCATGCAACGCAGTGTATTGTTGTTAAAAGTGTTCAGTACATTTACTGCGTTCTCTCCTAAGTGACTGTGCCTCAAAGCAAATCGTATGTAGAAAAAATATGTGAGATGTAACGTTCATTTTGAATTCAACGTATTAGAGCGAGTGTTGTCATTGTAAAAATATTTTTATAATTTGCCATTTAGGAAGGTCAAGATTTTCTATTATGATCTGTTTATCTGTTTCATTAAGTCTCAAACTTGAATATTGTGTCACTCAGATTTAATTTCAAGCTTTTTGTATAATCTACATTGTAGTATTTCTTTTCTTAGTCCAAGGTATATTCAGATATAATAGTTCAGGTCAAGTTAATATATAATTTTCAGATCATAATATTTTTGTCTCAATCTAAATTTTGTTCAGTCTTTATCTTTTCCAGTGACTTATTTTATTATTATGTAAATTCTTTCAAAGTGTTTTAATTTATATGGATTTTAATTATTCTTGTAAAGAGTGCATTATTCCCATCCCCCTTTTTTAAGAGTCAGATTCTGCTTGTATCCTGTTAAGAACCACTGTAAGTTATAAACAATACCTAAGAGTATTTACCCAGTGTAGTTTGAGTGTACTTAAGAGACCATTGGATATCCAGTGTTTTACATATTGGTGTCTGGAAGTTATTTAACTGTCTTAGAATTAGTGTATTACTATTTTAAAGTGTAACAGTTTTAATGTAAAAGAAAACAAGGTAGTTGGCAATTCGAGAGGTTGACTAACTTTCCAGTCTTAGTATATATAATATTATGTTTGGTTCCTAGTCAAGAGCCGTAGTTTAATATATTTTTAGTACCCAGACCACGGGAGTCATATTATATAATATATTTTTGTTGCCCAGACCCTTGGGGTCGGGTGAGTCAGTTTTAAATATTGGTAATAACCAAGCCGTGTTTTGATTAAAAAAAATTTAACAGTACAGTGTTGATCGGATTTTGAGTATTGTTAATATACAATATTTTTGGAGAGGCCTTAATTATTGTAAAGTTATAAGATAGCACAGTTTAATATCCAAGAGTTTTTGAATAACCCAAGTGTTCAGGAAATTTTCAGAAGCTAATGTAACTAAAGCTCAGTGGCTCTCTATCTTAATGGCATGTGGTGGCCATGCAACGAGGGGGATGATTAAGGCTCAAATCAAGTGTTTAGCCTTAGAAGCGTTGATAAACTCGGGAAAGTTGTTGGAAGAGAATATTGTGGCAGCTCGTGAACTGTTGTAGGAGGATGAAGAAGAATTTATAGTGAAACAAGGATTAGCTGACTTAGAAACTGAAGGGATGAAAGCAGAAGGGGATGTAGAGACAGATTCGACATATTGCAGCATAGGGGAATTTAATTAAGGTGAAGATGATGGCAAGACGAGAAGAAAGACGTGAAGCAGATGTACGATATTTGAGGGAATTGGAATTTATGTATTCTCGTCCAAGGGTGGCAACTCAGATGTTTGATATGGCAAATGCACAGATGTTGTTCCCGAAATTTGCAGAGGAAGCTGCTGATGAGTTCTTTGATAATTTTGAAACGGTTGTATTGATGATGGAATGGCAAGAAGATAAATGGTCTTTATTAGTGCAAGGTGTACTCTTTGGGAAAGCCACAGTGCTTATTTATCCTTATCTCAAGATCAGAGAATGGAGTATCAAGAATTAAAAAGGAGCGTGCTCCAGGTGTACCAGACGACCCCTAAATATTATTAGGTAAATTTCTGAAGTTTGTGGAAGGACGAGGAAATGTCTTTCCTCGATTATGCTTATCAGGTATGAGGATGTTTTAAAAGATAGATATAGGCTGCTAATGTAAAGGAGATAGCTGATTTGGAAGAATTGATAATACTAGAGCATATTCGAACATACTTGGGTGAGAGAGAGAGAGAGAGAGAGAGAGAGAGAGAGAGAGAGAGAGAGAGAGAGAGAGAGAGAGAGAGAGAGAGAGAGAGAGAGAGAGAGAGAGAATGAGATGAAGCTGCTTCGCTGAGTGAAGATTACAATATTATCAGTCGTAAACCCTCCTCGGGCAAGAAGTTTAAACCGTCGTTTTGATCAAATGTCAAGTATTAGCCAAACCACTGAAACCAATTCGGAAATAACTACAGGAACAAGTTCAACAGTTACAACGGAGGTAGCACTGTTACTGTCACTAAGCAGAATTCGATAGTACCACAGCAAAAATTGTCGAATCGTCCTCCTTCAAGTATCATGAAAGACGTGCAGAAGGTTAATATTGTCTGTTTAAGTTTGGCAAGAGAGGCTATATCAGTAAGGAATGTCGGCCAAACCAACCAAAAGCAGTCACCCAGGAGATTAAGGATAATTCCACTTCACAGTATGCGAAGACTAAGAAGCAATTGGGGAAAGGACGGAGTGGAAAATAAACCAGCTAACATTTACATGACAAACAGGATGAACCCAAACAGCATGGAGGCCTTTAAATCATATATTTATGAAGGTATGTAAGCAGCAATAGACGGGAGTGAGCAAACCCCAGTCAGGATATTGCTCGACACAGGTTGTAAACACAGTGTGGTGGTACGAGGAGTACATCCGTTGGTGAAACAGTCTCTGACAGGTAACTCAATTATTTTGAAGGGAATAGGAGGTGAAGAGGTCACCCCTATTTGCCGTTTAAAACTCTCATGCGAGTTGATGACAGGTAATTTTGACTTTGCTATAAAGGATTCATTGCCTGTCAAAGGAGTAGACGTCCTGCTGGGCAATGAGGTTGGTGGAGTGTCGTTCGTGCCTTGTCCCATTGTAACGGAGAAATCTTTGAAGCATAGTCCTACAACTGAACTCCAGAAGGACTACCCGTATATGTTTCCTAGATGTGCTACGACTAAGAGTATGAAGAAGAAAGTGGCTGCTGAAGATGAAAAAGAAATTGAAGGAGCAACAAATTCGCAGTATTTGTTTTCCAAAGAAGAGGATTCCCTTGATGATACGTTAGAAGAGAGCTCCCAAGTAGCCTGGGTCAAAGAGGAATGACAGACGAGCGAACAAGAGGACAATGAAGAAATGGACTTTGAAGAAATAAAAAATTTAATGTTAGAAGTAGGACAAGTGAGTAAGAAAAAGTTGATAGCATTGCAGCGGAGGGATGCAAAGTTAACAGAGTTATTGTACCGTGTGATGGACGAGACGGAGGCAAAGCCGTCTCCGACCTATTATTATTTTAAGGATGGGTTGCTTATGAGGAAGCAAAGACCCGCCAATATCCCTGGAAATGCCGAATGGGGGATATATCGGCAGATATTAGTTCCCGCACCCTTGAGAAGACAGGTGATCGCTGCCGCGCATGAAACGGGATATATGGGGATTAGGAAGAGGGCAGAGAAGATATTGAAACGCTTTTTCTGGCCTGGCATGCAAAAGGGCATGAGTTAGTTTTGCCGTGCATATCACATATGTCAAACAGGTGAAAAGCCCAACAAGTGCCTCAAGGAAGCTCCCTATCGCCCGATGGAAGTACGAGGAGACCTGTTGAGGAAAGGACCGAAGAAAATGATAGCAGAAAAAAGGGAAGGGCCGAGAGAATTTGAGGAAAAGGATCGGCGAGATAAAAAATTTTCCCTAGAAGGCATGAAGATGACTAGTCAAGGACGAAGAAAGAAAAGGTTTGGTAGGAAGAGTATGAACAGACAGGTTCCACGACCCATCAGCAAAGGACCAAAGAAAATATTGGCAGGAAAAGGGAAGGATCGAGAGGAAATGTTCGAAGGAAATGTTAAGGAATTGAGGAAAGGAATCGCCAAGTAAAGGAAATTTTCCTTAGAAGACATTGAAAACGAGACAAGGACGAGCAAAGAAAGGGTTTGGCATGAAAAGTACGAACGGACAGGTTACGGTAGGACGGCAGGTGTTGTTGTACGAAACGGAAAGAAGATTCCCTCTTGTCAATGAGTTCCCAGAACCCTTCCCAATTTTAGAGGAAAGCAGTGACCAGACTTGCGTTATCGAGATATCAGGAAAAAGGAAAAATCTGAGGAAGGCCATATCAACTTCAAAACCGATACTTCAAGTACCGGATTTCACCCAGGAATTCCTTCTCCAAATGGATGCGTTGGATAATGGGATTGGCGCTGTCTTATTGCAAGAACATAAGGAAGGAATTCTTCATTCTTTGTGTCTTATGTTATCGAAGCTGATGAAGAAATAGAGAGTCAACTGGAGGGTTGAAAACGGAACTGCTGGAGTTGATCGCAGAGATAACCAAGTTTTCAATTTACATTGTACTCAGATTTTAATACTTTAACTTTTGTGCATAATATGAAAAATAATAATCGAAGGTTAACTAGGTGGTCATCATGTTTGCAATTGCATCGTATTAATGTAAAGCATAAATCAGGTAAAGATAACATAGTTGCAGATTATATATCTCGAGTTAAATCGATGGACTCAGGCGCAAAATGAATATTTTTTTTTTTGGGTGGGGGAGGGGGGAAGCTATCTTATGAAGATGGTCTAGTGTAGAGTATATACAGCAGTACAAAAAGAAATTAGCGGCAGGTTGTTCAGAAGTCAATGAGAAAAGTCCTAAGATCTCCCTGTAGGCCTTGGTCTTCCAACTCTTCTAGTGTCTTGTAGAGCCCAGCTGAACGTTTGGTGAGCTAATCTCTCTTTGGGGAGTGCGAAGAGCATGCCCAAACCATCACCATCTACCCCTCATCATGATTTCATCCACATATGATACTCGAGTAATCTTTCTTATAGTTTCATTTTTAATCCTGTCCTGGCATTTAACTCCCAATATCCATCGAACTCATGTCCATAGAGTAACACCAATCTCGCTAAACTGATATTTAGTCTGATTTTTATATGTAATTTCAAGTGATATGATTTCCAAATTTTACTTAATCTAGCTCTTGTCTGATTCGCTTTTTACAATATTTCACTAAATTCTAATTCTAAAGAACCTGTATTGGAGATCATAGTTCCTAAATATTTAAATGATTCTACCTCATTAACCCTTTGATATTTCATCTTCCATTGCATACTCCGTTCTCATCATATCTGTCTTTCTTTTATTTATCTTGAGCCTAACCTCGTTTGATATTTTATGCATTCTGGTAAGCAAGCATTGCGATTCCTGTGGTGTTCTGCTAACAATGATAGCATCAACAACATACTCTAGGTCTGCTAATTTCCTATCACCCATCCAGCTCAAGCCTTCTCCAGCATCTCCTATTGTTCCACGCATTACAATCCATAAGAAGGATAAACTGCATAGGCGACAACATATTCCCTTTGAGTACCCTGCTGTTCACTGGAAATTCAATTGATAAGTCTCCATTAACATTGACTTTGTACTTGCTTTGCTCAGGAACAGACTTAATCATAATCACATATTTAAGAGGAATTCCAAAACAACACAGGACTCTCCATAAAATTGGTCGGTGTGCACTATCAAATTCTTTTTCATAGTCCAAAAATGCCGTCAAAAGGGGATTTATATTTTACATATTCCGTACAACATAGCTCAAAATGAAAATTTGGTCAGTGCAACTTTAACCTTTTTGAAATCCTGCTTTTTCATCTCTCAGATTTTCATCAATCTGTCTTTCCTGTCTCTTTAGAATTTGCATACTATATATTTTCATAACAACTGACGTAAATGTTATGCCTTTGTGATTATTGCAATCAGTCAGGTCTCTTAACTACCATTCATCAGGTTTAACCTCTCCATACTGCATTCCGCAAAATAATCTTGTAAGTATTGGGGTACTCACTACATTGTCGGCCAGTATCATCTCGGCAGTTATTCCATCTTATCCTGCAGCTTTCTATCTCTTTAGTTTTTTTATGATAGCTTTGAATTCAAACCTTATGAATTCATTCATGGTCACAGCAAGGTCTTCATCAACATCAGGTATATCAATCAAATTATTCCCTTCATATCACTTATTCATGACCTCTCTAAAGTGTTCCATCCAAAGCTGTTTTTCCTCATCTCCTATTGTTATAAAATATCCATATCTATTTTGCATGAGTATATGCTCCTTCTTCTTGGCCCCAGTCGAGATTTCATTAATAATTCTATGAATTCATAGCTTTGTAAACCTCATCTGCTTTACTGTCTAAATATTCTCTCCAGGCATTCGTTGCTTTTCTTTTGAGACATGATCTACCTTGTAATTTTCATTATATCCTCGAAAACTTTCAACAATGAAGTTCTGTCTTTGTCTCCTTTTCATAGTATAACACCATTCTTCATTAATTCGTCTCTTGAATTCTCTAAGACTGCAAATCGATGTCTGCATAGGATGTGGTATTTCATATGCATATATATGTGCGCGTAATTTATTAGGTATGATTCTTCTGTATTTTCATCGATCTCATCTTATCCATAGAATTAACCGCCTTTGGGACCGGATAATTTCCTAGAAAACCATGGCTATATTCCAAGGAGGATTTTTGCTTACTTTTTTTTTCACTCTTATGCTAATGCCTACGTGATGAGGCACCCTAATGTTCACATCTGAACAATGTGGGAGGGGGGTGGGGGGGGGAGAAAACCAATGAAGGGAAAGAATGGGCTTTCTTTTTTCCAAGAAAGCAATATACCGTCTCTTGGAAATGGTAACATTTATACTTTATAAGAGCAATATACTAAATATTCAGGATTATAATAACGTAACCTTAGCTATCTTTCACTTGTTACTTGTGTTGGTGTCATAAACGGTGCGTTCTTTTTCAAATTTTATCATCTGTCTGCAAAATTTAAGTCACGTTTGTTCGTGAAGATGATGATATATAAACACAGGCCAGTCTGTACGACTTCAGTTTCACGTCAATATTGAATAAATTTGCGCAACTTGGTCCAAAGTTTGGTTGCCAGAGGTTATACGATCTCTGATAAGGTGTATGTATAACACTGCATTTAGATTTATTATCAGCCTAACAGTATATGGTGAAGTTTTAGCTGAAATGATATTGAAAGCACCTTTAATGTTCATTATATTCCTTACTTTTATTAATTTCTAGATTTAGATGACTTCAACCCATTATCAGATCATGTTTGGATAGTATTTATCTTGGTTTATCTTCTTCTATCAGTACAATCTATAATGTTTTGCGAGTTTTTTTTAATGTTTGAAAATTAGGCATTCCGTTTCATAAATGAAAAAAAAAACTTTTTGTAATATTATTTCTAGAGTACACATGCAATATAAGACGAAATTCTTACTTCGTTGTATACGTTGACATAGACTTACATTGATCTTTATAATAAATATATTACAGTACTTTGATCACAGCGACGTTAAAATAGACTTTTTCTCCTCTTATGAAAGTCTCAGTATATATTACTATAATTAATTATATTTTATTACTCCTTTCCCGTAGTAAAAGTTGCTACTTTAACTATAATCATTTCAGTATTTTTTATTTCAGGTAATGATCCAGATTTTATTATTTTCTTCCATTAGGAACATTTATCACACTACAATGCTTCATATCCACCTCAAAACGACCAGCGATAAACAAAAGTTAATCCCTGGAGAGAAATGAAAGAATTTTGTCTCTTTTGCTGTTTCCTAATTACAAAAGGAATAGAAGTCTGGTTTTGGGATTATTACCCAAAACGTATTTTTCGTACCTCAGCTCCATAACGTAGAATCTCCAAGATTAATTATACATATTTTTGGTAATCTCTGATTATTCAGAGTAAGACAATATTACAATTGTTTCTATTAAAAAATGATAATTGAATAATATGAGGATTAGCTCGGGGTCACTTGAGCTGTCTGAATCATTATATTTGTGTTTAAAATAATGTTTATAATAATGTTTTTTGTTAAGAACAATATCTTTAGAGTAAACATAAGTAAAGGAAAATCTTGTATGAAAAATAGAGAAAAAAAATAGATTCATAAGGCAAATAGATAGTGGAGGTATCAAACGTAAGCCGACTGAGAGAGAGAGAGAGAGAGAGAGAGAGAGAAGAGAGAGAGAGAGAGAGAGAGAGAGAGAGAGAGAGAGAGAGTTACTGTATGTGACCTTACAACGTTGATACTCTTCTTAAGGGACAAGGGTGGATAATGTGTTCGAGAGAGAGAGAGAGAGAGAGAGAGAGAGAGAGAGAGAGAGAGAGAGAGAGAGAGAGAGAGAGAGCCTTTCTTCACACGACTTTAAAAGGGGAATTAAAATAAATATTGTGCTTCCTTTTCAGGTGCCCAACCCATCATCTGGTCTAATGGATTACGCCACGAGCATGCGGCCTCAGTACCACCAAGCGATTATCGACCTTATTCGCTACTACCGTTGGGATCATATCATCTACCTTTACGACTCCCACGACGGTGAGTAGGCAAACTTATAAAGTTACGGTCTTGAGGGGAATTTTATTTATTTAGGGAGAATTCGGGGGAAAATAATTCAAAGGAAAATGAGAAAAAACAAAATGAAGTTTGGATGAAGGATCCAAGGAGGAAAATTCGCAGAAACCTGGTTGGCAACACTGCCTGAAATTTTAGAATTTATGCAAGGACTCATTAAACAACGATATTCTGTATGCGTCTTTCTACTGCAGAATGAGTAAGTATATATATATATATATATATATATATATATATATATATATATATATATATATATATATATATATATATATATATATATATATATATATATAAATATATATATAGTGATATTATGTATACCATATCTCCGTTCTCTTTAATTATGTCACTTGTATATATGTATTCTTTTAATGGTACTCCTTCTTACCACTAGGTTTGTAACACTTGTTTTCCTGTTTTGACCTTTTTGTATCCTTACCTGTCTTATATTTTTATTACTTTTCGTCATCCTTGTCGTTCATTTAGTTTACTTTTGCTTGTAATAGTTTGAGGAGGGCAGAGTCGCTCTCAGGCTACCTTGACGACAACATATTTTGTATACACGGCTAGGACAATGGTCTTCCTATTGTTAATGTAAGTCATTGTGTTTTCTTTTATTTTGTGTTTCGTTGTTATATTTAATTCAGGTGTTTGTTTAATTGTTTGTGTGTGTGTTTGATCATTGGTTCATATATTTGTGTGGGTTTAACTTGCGAATTGTTTTTTTACAAACTTAAATAGCATTGTAATTGCTTGTTATTTCTATTATTAAATTGTTATATTTTGTGATCTGAGTTTTGCACGTTCCTTCTTTGATCGATATTCTTATATGACCTTATTATAAGCTGTAACAGGCTAGGCTAAGGCTTAGTTTATAATAATTGGGGGCCTGACCGGGATCTGAAACAAGTAAACACACCTGATTAAACTACCAAAGTACTGACAGTTGAAGTCACCGTAAATGTTCCAATGTATGATAATTCAAATTTGTATACATTGTGATTATCGAATAGATCTACTACAGTATGTTGCATGGGTTCTTTTCTCCTATTATCTTATAGCGATTTTTCTCGACATTTAAGTCATTCCAATTCATTTGTTCGGACCTCGCTATTATAGCTGCGGTCAAATCTAAATTAATGTAGAAAGTAACCGAGTTCATTTACATTAGTTCGCCTTGTTTCAAATAGTTTTGGGAGAAATATTATTAGATACTTCGTCTTTATGACATCATGGCATCACATTATCTTAGCGCCGTATAATAGAGTAGGTTTGAAGTTTGACTGGCCTGACATTTCCGTATCTACGCTATTCGAAGCATCTACATATTATTGCGTTTCATATCACTTCATTCGAACAGTTTTGAACCGTTAACTATATTCACTACTTTGTCGAAGCATCCAAGTATTAACTTTTCATTTTGCTTCCTTCGTACAGTTTTGTACCAGTAATTATAATTATTTATTCTTACCCGACTTGCGTAATGGATAAATAGTTCAGTATTACATCATGTGATATATATTACGTATTCTGTAATTGTTTATGCTATTGGGAACACTTCTCGTTGACTTTGCTACGTTCTCTTGTGGATTTTTAACTTTCAAATATCACAGGGAACACTACCGAACTAAATTTAACAAGGAATATGCAACAGGCTGTTAACAGAATAAGAGCAAATGATACAGGTCTCTTTCATAGAATATAAAGTAAATAATGTATTTTTTTTTTCAAAAGCACGATTAGGTCTCCTTAATCTATGTATCATGATAAATTATTGCATTCGTATAATGAATAATGAAGCACACAAAGGGCAGGTATGTGTAATGCAGAATAACCACCATCTTTTCTTTTCCATATTTCATATATTCTTGTAGACTTCGGAAACTACTTTATAAAACGATAAGGTTGGCGAAGATGGTCCTTTTCATATATATATATATATATATATATATATATATATATATATATATATATATATATATATATATATATATATATATATATATATATATATATATGTATATATATATATATATATATATATATATATATATATATATATATATATAGAGAGAGAGAGAGAGAGAGAGAGAGAGAGAGAGAGAGAGAGAGAGAGAGAGAGAGAGAGAGAGAGAGAGAGTTTACACGGAGAAAAATCTACAAAAAAGAATCTATATTCCTGATAAAGGGAGTTGCGACATTAAAAAGGATGGCTACATTTTAAATGTGTAATGATCAACTTTTAGTAAATGAGAACATTTAATCTGATATTATTTTTAAAAAGAATAAAAAGTATAAAAAGTCGGCAATAGTGAATTACATCTCTATTAACCACCCATTTGTTAAAGTACTGAGCATTTATTCTTTACAGCTTCGTGTATAGGGCATGGAACTCTAGTAATTACTCTGTTCAATATAATTGCTTAGCGTTTTATTGATAATGTTATATCGTTAAATGTCATGTAAGTAAATTTGCATATAAATTGTACCCTATCACATGGTGTATCAGATGTCCAATTATAGCCTTTGTGAATTAGTGTTTGGTAACGAAATTTTCATGTTATACCACCGTAATCATAATCCAAATTATAATCATTCTTCGTATAAATTGATTTTAATTCGGAAGCTTCGAATTCGTTATGATTCGATCTCTGTGGCAGCTTATAATTACTACTTTTCAGAATGGGGGATTATAACAGTGAATGCTTACATATATATATATATATATATATATATATATATATATATATATATATATATATATATATATATATATATATATATATATATATATAATATTTACACAATTATATGCATGCAAACACACAAACACGCACACACACACACACACACATATATATATATATATATATATATATATATATATATATATATATATATATATATATATATATATATATATTATATATATATACACGCATATATATATATATATATATATATATATATATATATATATATATATATATATATTATATTTATATTTATATTTATATTTATATTTATATTTATATTATATATATATATATATATATATATATATATATATATATATATATATATATATATTACGGATAGCCAATTACAGAAATTCCCGAGCTCCAAAACTCACCTGCTTATATTACATAATTTCACACGCTGGAGAAATTACACCGAGCTCTGATAATATTACATAATTTCACACGCTGGAGAAATTACACCGAGCTCTGATAATATTACGCAACTCCCAGACGGCAATATAAACAAACACTGAATTTCCAAAGGTCTCCTTACTACTCAGAACAAAAACTTGGAGATTACTTTACGTGAACTTTTCTTAAACCAACCTCTTACTTCGGAAGTTAGGGAATGCAAGCAAAGAACCGAAACAAATATTGGTGATCGAAATAATGCACACTTTTACAAGAATAAATATATATATTCTATAAAAATTTACAATTCAAAATTAACATAAAAATTAAATCAGTTGAAATATTGAATATGAACTATATGTTAGACTAAGTCCAAAAGAAAGACACTTTAAAATTATACAATCACCTTTTTCAATAGAAATGAATTTATGAAAATATCTAATTTTGACAAATAATGAATAAATGACACTTTAACATCGAACGGTTAAGCAAAAATATATATGATCTATGTTGGATGAAAATTACTATTCACGTTTGAGAGGATACACTGCACGTTTGAGACGAGTAATGTAGTGGCTGGAGAGAGGGTGGCAGATGTTGGCTCTTTCAAAGGGATAGGCTGGAGCCCTTATGCTGCTTATGCATTTCTATGCTCTATATATAACAACTTAATTCATTTAGAAAATTCTAGTGAATCATTCTTGAGGTGTGGAACCATGACTCTAATGGCATACGGTTGCTAACTTCGTAATTTGAAGAATGGGCATTAAGGTTGCTTGTGAGGCAACTCTCTCTCTCAGCTAACTACGACCACCTTCTCTCATAACAGTAAAAAAAAATAATAATAATTATTAGTCAAGAACTTTCATGTCTCCTCCACCCATATGAAAATCTGAAGCAATCCCTAACGTGTGTGGAATACAGCATGCATCAACAAGTTTATATAACACTTCTGTAACAAATCTATGTTAATTAAAAATTTCGTTCTTTAAAATAACGTATATTTACCTATACGAAACTATATGAAAATACAATTAAATGAATAAGGAACGTCTTATGTAATTTACATACATTATTCAATCCTACGTAAGTGGAACTCACCTTACGAGCTGGCTATACAACTCTTAAATACACAAATAAAATACCTGAATAGAATATTCTATTTTAATGAAGACCAGCTTCGTAAGATAGCTCCCCAAAACAGATTATTTATTGCAGGCTTGAATCACCGATTCCGCTCGAGATAAATAATCTCCAACCATGTTATCTTTACCTGATATATGTTTTACAATAATACAATATGGCTGCAAACATTATGATCATCTAGCTAACCTGTGATTATTATTTTTCATTTTATTAACAAAAGTTAAAGGATTGTGATCTGAATAAACTGTAATTTCTTCAATCTGTGGCCTATTCACATAAATTTCTAATTTCCTTATCTCTGAGATTAGCGCTAGTAGTTCCTTTTCAACTGTTGAGTAGGCTTGTTGATGCTTTTTCAGCTTTGACGACATAAAACAAACATGGTAAAGAATTCCCTCCTTTCCTTTTTGCAATATAACCGCTACAACCCCATTGCCTGACGCTTCTACTCGGATAAGGAATTTCTTTTTGCAATCCGGTGCTTGCAGTATCGGTTTCGATGTTAACATGGCCATTATCCTGGCACTTGCTGGTCCATGCAAACTTTTTCTTGGAGCTCATCAAATCTGTCAAGGAGCGACTACAGCTGAAAAATTCGAGCAAAACCGTCTGCAGATTCCTACCATCCCTAAAAATCGCTGTAATTGCCTCCTTGTTGTGGGGGTGTGAAGTTTTCTTTCTTCCTTCAATGTTAGCAGCTACCGGGGCTATTTGTCCTCTTCCAAC